>NW_027478435.1:1200000-1500000 GCF_051014685.1 Ptiloglossa arizonensis | reverse complement strand
GTTTCTACTTTCAAATGCAATAGGAATTTTTGGGTTAGGTCAATCCGTTCGCGAGATATGGGAGTTTGAAGCTAAGAAATGGTTGAGAAGACAAAAAATTTTTCGCAATTCTGCTGCTCCAAACGCTTAACCAGAATGGCCTAGGGAAAAAATACACATACCGTTGTAATCGGGCGAGTTTCTACTTTCAGATGCAACAGGAATTTTTGGGTTAGGTAAATCCGTTCGCGAGATATGGGAGTTTGAAGCCAAGAAATGGTTGATAAAGCAAAAAATTTTTCGCAATTCTGCTGCTCCAAACGCTTAACCAGAATGGCCTAGGGAAAAAATACACGTACCGTTGTAATCGGGCGAGTTTCTACTTTCAGATGCAATAGGAATTTTTGGGTTAGGTCAATCCGTTCGCGAGATATGGGAGTTGGAAGCTAAGAAATGGTTGAGAAGAGAACAAATTTTTCGCAATTCTGCTGCTCCAAACGCTTAAGCAGAATGGCCAAGGGAAAAAATACGCATACCGTTGTAATCGGGCGAGTTTCTACTTTCAGTTACAATAGGAATTTTTGGGTTAGGTTAATCCGTTCGCGAGATATGGGACTTTAAAGCTAAGAAATGGTTGACAGGACAACAAATTTTTCGCACTTCTGCTGCTCCAATCGCTTAACCAGAATGGCCTAGGGGAAAAATACACGTACCGTTGTAATCGGGCGAGTTTCTACTTTCAAATGCAATAGGAATTTTTGGGTTTGGTCAATCCGTTCGCGAGATATGGGACTTTGAATCTAAGAAATGGTTGAGAAGACAACAAATTTTTCGCAATTCTGCTGCTCCAATCGCTTAACCAGAATGGCCTAGGGGAAAAATACACGTACCGTTGTAATCGGGCGAGTTTCTACTTTCAAATGCAATAGGAATTTTTGGGTTAGGTCAATCCGTTCGCGAGATATGGGAGTTTGAAGCTGAGAAATGGTTGAGAAGACAAAAAATTTTTCGCAATTCTGCTGCTCCAAACGCTTAACCAGAATGGCCTAGGGAAAAAATACACATACCGTTATAATCGGGCGAGTTTCTACTTTCAGATGCAACAGCAATTTTTGGGTTAGTTCAATCCGTTCGCGAGATATGGGAGTTTGAAGCCAAGAAATGGTTGAGAAGACAACAAATTTTTCGCAATTCTGCTGCTCCAAACGCTTAACCAGAATGGCCTAGGGAAAAAATACACATACCGTTGTAATCGGGCGAGTTTCTACTTTCAGATGCAATAGGAATTTTTGGGTTAGGTCAATCCGTTCGCGAGATATGGGTGTTTGAAGCCAAGGAATGGTAGAGAGGGCAAAAAATTTTTCACAATTCTGCTGCTCCAAACGCTTAACCAGAATGGCCTAGGGAAAAAATACACATACCGTTGTAATCGGGCGAGTTTCTACTTTTAGATGCAATAGGAATTTTTGGGTTATGTCAATCCGTTCGCGAGATATGGGACTTTGAAGCTAAGAAATGGTTGTCAAGACAATAAATTTTTCGCACTTCTGCTGCTCCAATCGCTTAACCAGAATGGCCTAGGGGAAAAATACACGTACCAATGTAATCGGGCGAGTTTCTACTTTCAAATACAATAGGAATTTTTGTGTTAGGTCAATCCGTTCGCGAGATATGGGAGTTTGAAGCCAAGGAATGGTAGAGAAGGCAAAAAATTTTTCACAATTCTGCTGCTCCAAACGCTTAACCAGAATGGCCTAGGGAAAAAATACACATACCGTTGTAATCGGGCGAGTTTCTACTTTCAAATGCAATAGGAATTTTTGGGTTAGGTCAATCCGTTCGCGAGATATGGGAGTTGGAAAGTAAGAAATGGTTGAGAAGACAATAAATTTTTCGCAATTCTGCTGCTCCAAACGCTTAACCAGAATGGACTAGGGAAAAAATACGCATACCGTTGTAATCGGGCGAGTTTCTGCTTTCTGATGCAACAGGAATTTTTGGGTTAGGTAAATCCGTTCGCGAGATATGGGAGTTTGAAGCCAAGAAATGGTTGATAAAGCAAAAAATTTTTCGCAATTCTGCTGCTCCAAACGCTTAACCAGAATGGCCTAGGGAAAAAAAACACGTACCGTTGTAATCGGGCGAGTTTCTACTTTCAGATGCAATAGGAATTTTTGGGTTAGGTCAATCCGTTCGCGAGATATGGGAGTTGGAAGCTAAGAAATGGTTGAGAAGAGAACAAATTTTTCGCAATTCTGCTGCTCCAATCGCTTAACCAGAATGGCCTAGGGGAAAAATACACGTACCGTTGTAATCGGGCGAGATTCTACTTTCAAATGCAATAGGAATTTTTGGGTTAGGTCAATCCGTTCGCGAGATATGGGAGTTGGAAGCTAAGAAATGGTTGAGAAGAGAACAAATTGTTCGCAATTCTGCTGCTCCAAACGCTTAACCAGAATGGCCTAGGGAAAAAATACACATACCGTTGTAATCGGGCGAGTTTCTACTTTCAGATGCAACAGCAATTTTTGGGTTAGGTCAATCCGTTCGCGAGATATGGGAGTTTGAAGCCAAGAAATGGTTGATAAGACAACAAATTTTTCGCAATTCTGCTGCTCCAAACGCTTAACCAGAATGGCCTAGGGAAAAAATACACATACCGTTGTAATCGGGCGAGTTTCTACTTTCAAATGCAATAGGAATTTTTGGGTTAGGTCAATCCGTTCGCGAGATATGGGAGTTTGAAGCTAAGAAATGGTTGAGAAGACAACAAATTTTTCGCAATTCTGCTGCTCCAAACGCTTAACCAGAATGGCCTAGGGAAAAAACACACGTACCGTTGTAATCGGGCGAGTTTCTACTTTCAGATGCAATAGGAATTTTTGGGTTAGGTCAATCCGTTCGCGAGATATGGGAGTTGGAAGCTAAGAAATGGTTGAGAAGAGAACAAATTTTTCGCAATTCTGCTGCTCCAAACGCTTAAGCAGAATGGCCAAGGGAAAAAATACGCATACCGTTGTAATCGGGCGAGTTTCTACTTTCAGTTACAATAGGAATTTTTGGGTTAGGTTAATCCGTTCGCGAGATATGGGACTTTAAAGCTAAGAAATGGTTGACAAGACAACAAATTTTTCGCACTTCTGCTGCTCCAATCGCTTAACCAGAATGGCCTAGGGGAAAAATACACGTACCGTTGTAATCGGGCGAGATTCTACTTTCAAATGCAATAGGAATTTTTGGGTTAGGTCAATCCGTTCGCGAGATATGGGAGTTCGAAGCTAAGAAATGGTTGAGAAGAGAACAAATTGTTCGCAATTCTGCTGCTCCAAACGCTTAACCAGAATGGCCTAGGGAAAAAATACACATACCGTTGTAATCGGGCGAGTTTCTACTTTCAGATGCAACAGCAATTTTTGGGTTAGGTCAATCCGTTCGCGAGATATGGGAGTTTGAAGCCAAGAAATGGTTGATAAGACAACAAATTTTTCGCAATTCTGCTGCTCCAAACGCTTAACCAGAATGGCCTAGGGAAAAAATACACATACCGTTGTAATCGGGCGAGTTTCTACTTTCAAATGCAATAGGAATTTTTGGGTTTGGTCAATCCGTTCGCGAGATATGGGACTTTGAATCTAAGAAATGATTGAGAAGACAACAAATTTTTCGCAATTCTGCTGCTCCAATCGCTTAACCAGAATGGCCTAGGGGAAAAATACACGTACCGTTGTAATCGGGCGAGTTTCTACTTTCAAATGCAATAGGAATTTTTGGGTTAGGTCAATCCGTTCGCGAGATATGGGAGTTTGAAGCTAAGAAATGGTTGAGAAGACAAAAAATTTTTCGCAATTCTGCTGCTCCAAACGCTTAACCAGAATGGCCTAGGGAAAAAATACACATACCGTTGTAATCGGGCGAGTTTCTACTTTCAGATGCAACAGCAATTTTTGGGTTAGGTCAATCCGTTCGCGAGATATGGGAGTTTGAAGCCAAGAAATGGTTGAGAAGACAACAAATTTTTCGCAATTCTGCTGCTCCAAACGCTTAACCAGAATGGCCTAGGGAAAAAATACACATACCGTTGTAATCGGGCGAGTTTCTACTTTCAGATGCAATAGGAATTTTTGGGTTAGGTCAATCCGTTCGCGAGATATGGGTGTTTGAAGCCAAGGAATGGTAGAGAGGGCAAAAAATTTTTCACAATTCTGCTGCTCCAAACGCTTAACCAGAATGGCCTAGGGAAAAAATACACATACCGTTGTAATCGGGCGAGTTTCTACTTTCAGATGCAATAGGAATTTTTGGGTTAGGTCAATCCGTTCGCGAGATATGGGACTTTGAAGCTAAGAAATGGTTGTCAAGACAATAAATTTTTCGCACTTCTTTTGCTCCAATCGCTTAACCAGAATGGCCTAGGGGAAAAATACACGTACCGTTGTAATCGGGCGAGTTTCTATTACCAAATGCAATAGGAATTTTTGGGTTAGGTCAATCCGTTCGCGAGATATGGGAGTTGGTAGCTAAGAAATGGTTGAGAAGAGAACAAATTGTTCGCAATTCTGCTGCTCCAAACGCTTAACCAGAATGGACTAGGGAAAAAATACGCATACCGTTGTAATCGGGCGAGTTTCTGCTTTCTGATGCAACAGGAATTTTTGGGTTAGGTAAATCCGTTCGCGAGATATGGGAGTTTGAAGCCAAGAAATGTTTGATAAGGCAAAAAATTTTTCGCAATTCTGCTGCTCCAAACGCTTAACCAGAATGGCCTAGGGAAAAAATACACGTACCGTTGTAATCGGGCGAGTTTCTACTTTCAGATGCAATAGGAATTTTTGGGTTAGGTCAATCCGTTCGCGAGATATGGGAGTTGGAAGCTAAGAAATGGTTGAGAAGAGAACAAATTTTTCGCAATTCTGCTGCTCCAAACGCTTAAGCAGAATGGCCAAGGGAAAAAATACGCATACCGTTGTAATCGGGCGAGTTTCTACTTTCAGTTACAATAGGAATTTTTGGGTTAGGTTAATCCGTTCGCGAGATATGGGACTTTGAATCTAAGAAATGGTTGTCAAGACAACAAATTTTTCGCACTTCTGCTGCTCCAATCGTTTAACCAGAATGGCCTAGGGGAAAAATACACGTACCGTTGTAATCGGGCGAGTTTCTACTATCAAATGCAATAGGAATTTTTGGGTTAGGTCAATCCGTTCGCGAGATATGGGAGTTGGAAGCTAAGAAATGGTTGAGAAGAGAACAAATTGTTCGCAATTCTGCTGCTCCAAACGCATAACCAGAATGGACTAGGGAAAAAATACGCATACCGTTGTAATCGGGCGAGTTTCTACTTTCAAATGCAATAGGAATTTTTGGGTTAGGTCAATCCGTTCACGAGATATGGGAGTTTGAAGCTACGAAATGGTTGAGAAGACAAAAAATTTTTCGCAATTCTGCTGCTCCAAACGCTTAACCAGAATGGCCTAGGGAAAAAATACACATACCGTTGTAATCGGGCGAGTTTCTACTTTCAGATGCAACAGCAATTTTTGGGTTATGTCAATCCGTTCGCGAGATATGGGAGTTTGAAGCCAAGAAATGGTTGAGAAGACAACAAATTTTTCGCAATTCTGCTGCTCCAAACGCTTAACCAGAATGGCCTAGGGAAAAAATACACATACCGTTGTAATCGGGCGAGTTCCTACTTTCAAATGCAATAGGAATTTTTGGGTTAGGTCAATCCGTTCGCGAGATATGGGAGTTTGAAGATAAGAAATGGTTGAGAAGACAAAAAATTTTTCGCAATTCTGCTGCTCCAAACGCTTAACCAGAATGGCCTAGGGAAAAAATACACATACCGATGTAATCGGGCGAGTTTCTACTTTCAGGTGCAACAGCAATTTTTGGGTTAGGTCAATCCGTTCGCGAGATATGGGAGTTTGAAGCCAAGAAATGGTTGAGAAGACAAATAATTTTTCGCAATTCTGCTGCTCCAGACGCTTAACCAGAATGGCCTAGGGAGAAAATACACATACCGTTGTAATCGGGCGAGTTTCTACTTTCAGACGCAGAAGGAATTTTTGGGTTTGGTCAATCCGTTCGCGAGATATGGGACTTTGAATCTAAGAAATGGTTGAGAAGACAACAAATTTTTCGCAATTCTGCTGCTCCAATCGCTTAACCAGAATGGCCTAGGGGAAAAATACACGTACCGTTGTAATCGGGCGAGTTTCTACTTTCAAATGCAATAGGAATTTTTGTGTTAGGTCAATCCGTTCGCGAGATATGGGAGTTTGAAGCCAAGGAATGGTAGAGAAGGCAAAAAATTTTTCACAATTCTGCTGCTCAAACGCTTAACCAGAATGGCCTAGGGAAAAAATACACATACCGTTGTAATCGGGCGAGTTTCTACTTTCAGATGCAATAGGAATTTTTGGGTTAGGTCAATCCGTTCGCGAGATATGGGACTTTGAAGCTAAGAAATGGTTGTCAAGACAACAAATTTTTCGCACTTCTGCTGCTCCAATCGCTTAACCAGAATGGCCTAGGGAAAAAATACACATACCGTTGTAATCGGGCGAGTTTCTACTATCAAATGCAATAGGAATTTTTGGATTAGGTCAATCCGTTCGGGAGATATGGGAGTTGGAAGCTAAGAAATGGTTGAGAAGAGAACAAATTGTTCGCAATTCTGCTGCTCCAAACGCATAACCAGAATGGACTAGGGAAAAAATACGCATACCGTTGTAATCGGGCGAGTTTCTGCTTTCTGATGCAACAGGAATTTTTGGGTTAGGTAAATCCGTTCGCGAGATATGGGAGTTTGAAGCCAAGAAATGGTTGATAAGGCAAAAAATTTTTCGCAATTCTGCTGCTCCAAACGCTTAACCAGAATGGCCTAGGGAAAAAATACACGTACCGTTGTAATCGGGCGAGTTTCTACTAACAAATGCAATAGGAATTTTTGGGTTAGGTCAATCCGTTCGCGAGATATGGGAGTTGGAAGCTAAGAAATGGTTGAGAAGAGAACAAATTGTTCGCAATTCTGCTGCTCCAAACGCTTAACCAGAATGGCCTAGGGAAAAAATACACATACCGTTGTAATCGGGCGAGTTTCTACTTTCAGATGCAACAGCAATTTTTGGGTTAGGTCAATCCGTTCGCGAGATATGGGAGTTTGAAGCCAAGAAATGGTTGATAAGACAACAAATTTTTCGCAATTCTGCTGCTCCAAACGCTTAACCAGAATGGCCTAGGGAAAAAATACACATACCGTTGTAATCGGGCGAGTTTCTACTTTCAAATGCAATAGGAATTTTTGGGTTTGGTCAATCCGTTCGCGAGATATGGGACTTTGAATCTAAGAAATGGTTGAGAAGACAACAAATTTTTCGCAATTCTGCTGCTCCAATCGCTTAACCAGAATGGCCTAGGGGAAAAATACACGTACCGTTGTAATCGGGCGAGTTTCTACTTTCAAATGCAATAGGAATTTTTGGGTTAGGTCAATCCGTTCGCGAGATATGGGAGTTTGAAGCTACGAAATGGTTGAGAAGACAAAAAATTTTTCGCAATTCTGCTGCTCCAAACGCTTAACCAGAATGGCCTAGGGAAAAAATACGCATACCGTTGTAATCGGGCGAGTTTATACTTTCAGATGCAACAGCAATTTTTGGGTTATGTCAATCCGTTCGCGAGATATGGGAGTTTGAAGCCAAGAAATGGTTGAGAAGACAACAAATTTTTCGCAATTCTGCTGCTCCAAACGCTTAACCAGAATGGCCTAGGGAAAAAATACACATACCGTTGTAATCGGGCGAGTTCCTACTTTCAAATGCAATAGGAATTTTTGGGTTAGGTCAATCCGTTCGCGAGATATGGGAGTTTGAAGATAAGAAATGGTTGAGAAGACAAAAAATTTTTCGCAATTCTGCTGCTCCAAACGCTTAACCAGAATGGCCTAGGGAAAAAATACACATACCGATGTAATCGGGCGAGTTTCTACTTTCAGATGCAACAGCAATTTTTGGGGTAGGTCAATCCGTTCGCGAGATATGGGAGTTTGAAGCCAAGAAATGGTTGAGAAGACAAATAATTTTTCGCAATTCTGCTGCTCCAGACGCTTAACCAGAATGGCCTAGGGAGAAAATACACATACCGTTGTAATCGGGCGAGTTTCTACTTTCAGATGCAATAGGAATTTTTGGGTTAGGTCAATCCGTTCGCGAGATATGGGACTTTGAAGCTAAGAAATGGTTGTCAAGACAACAAATTTTTCGCACTTCTGCTGCTCCAATCGCTTAACCAGAATGGCCTAGGGAAAAAATACACATACCGTTGTAATCGGGCGAGTTTCTACTATCAAATGCAATAGGAATTTTTGGATTAGGTCAATCCGTTCGGGAGATATGGGAGTTGGAAGCTAAGAAATGGTTGAGAAGAGAACAAATTGTTCGCAATTCTGCTGCTCCAAACGCATAACCAGAATGGACTAGGGAAAAAATACGCATACCGTTGTAATCGGGCGAGTTTCTGCTTTCTGATGCAACAGGAATTTTTGGGTTAGGTAAATCCGTTCGCGAGATATGGGAGTTTGAAGCCAAGAAATGGTTGATAAGGCAAAAAATTTTTCGCAATTCTGCTGCTCCAAACGCTTAACCAGAATGGCCTAGGGAAAAAATACACGTACCGTTGTAATCGGGCGAGTTTCTACTAACAAATGCAATAGGAATTTTTGGGTTAGGTCAATCCGTTCGCGAGATATGGGAGTTGGAAGCTAAGAAATGGTTGAGAAGAGAACAAATTGTTCGCAATTCTGCTGCTCCAAACGCTTAACCAGAATGGCCTAGGGAAAAAATACACATACCGTTGTAATCGGGCGAGTTTCTACTTTCAGATGCAACAGCAATTTTTGGGTTAGGTCAATCCGTTCGCGAGATATGGGAGTTTGAAGCCAAGAAATGGTTGAGAAGACAAATAATTTTTCGCAATTCTGCTGCTCCAGACGCTTAACCAGAATGGCCTAGGGAGAAAATACACATACCGTTGTAATCGGGCGAGTTTCTACTTTCAGATGCAATAGGAATTTTTGGGTTAGGTCAATCCGTTCGCGAGATATGGGACTTTGAAGCTAAGAAATGGTTGTCAAGACAACAAATTTTTCGCACTTCTGCTGCTCCAATCGCTTAACCAGAATGGCCTAGGGAAAAAATACACATACCGTTGTAATCGGGCGAGTTTCTACTATCAAATGCAATAGGAATTTTTGGATTAGGTCAATCCGTTCGGGAGATATGGGAGTTGGAAGCTAAGAAATGGTTGAGAAGAGAACAAATTGTTCGCAATTCTGCTGCTCCAAACGCATAACCAGAATGGACTAGGGAAAAAATACGCATACCGTTGTAATCGGGCGAGTTTCTGCTTTCTGATGCAACAGGAATTTTTGGGTTAGGTAAATCCGTTCGCGAGATATGGGAGTTTGAAGCCAAGAAATGGTTGATAAGGCAAAAAATTTTTCGCAATTCTGCTGCTCCAAACGCTTAACCAGAATGGCCTAGGGAAAAAATACACGTACCGTTGTAATCGGGCGAGTTTCTACTAACAAATGCAATAGGAATTTTTGGGTTAGGTCAATCCGTTCGCGAGATATGGGAGTTGGAAGCTAAGAAATGGTTGAGAAGAGAACAAATTGTTCGCAATTCTGCTGCTCCAAACGCTTAACCAGAATGGCCTAGGGAAAAAATACACATACCGTTGTAATCGGGCGAGTTTCTACTTTCAGATGCAACAGCAATTTTTGGGTTAGGTCAATCCGTTCGCGAGATATGGGAGTTTGAAGCCAAGAAATGGTTGATAAGACAACAAATTTTTCGCAATTCTGCTGCTCCAAACGCTTAACCAGAATGGCCTAGGGAAAAAATACACATACCGTTGTAATCGGGCGAGTTTCTACTTTCAAATGCAATAGGAATTTTTGGGTTTGGTCAATCCGTTCGCGAGATATGGGACTTTGAATCTAAGAAATGGTTGAGAAGACAACAAATTTTTCGCAATTCTGCTGCTCCAATCGCTTAACCAGAATGGCCTAGGGGAAAAATACACGTACCGTTGTAATCGGGCGAGTTTCTACTTTCAAATGCAATAGGAATTTTTGGGTTAGGTCAATCCGTTCGCGAGATATGGGAGTTTGAAGCTAAGAAATGGTTGAGAAGACAAAAAATTTTTCGCAATTCTGCTGCTCCAAACGCTTAACCAGAATGGCCTAGGGAAAAAATACACATACCGTTGTAATCGGGCGAGTTTCTACTTTCAGATGCAACAGCAATTTTTGGGTTAGGTCAATCCGTTCGCGAGATATGGGAGTTTGAAGCCAAGAAATGGTTGAGAAGACAACAAATTTTTCGCAATTCTGCTGCTCCAAACGCTTAACCAGAATGGCCTAGGGAAAAAATACACATACCGTTGTAATCGGGCGAGTTTCTACTTTCAGATGCAATAGGAATTTTTGGGTTAGGTCAATCCGTTCGCGAGATATGGGTGTTTGAAGCCAAGGAATGGTAGAGAGGGCAAAAAATTTTTCACAATTCTGCTGCTCCAAACGCTTAACCAGAATGGCCTAGGGAAAAAATACACATACCGTTGTAATCGGGCGAGTTTCTACTTTCAGATGCAATAGGAATTTTTGGGTTAGGTCAATCCGTTCGCGAGATATGGGACTTTGAAGCTAAGAAATGGTTGTCAAGACAATAAATTTTTCGCACTTCTGCTGCTCCAATCGCTTAACCAGAATGGCCTAGGGGAAAAATACACGTACCGTTGTAATCGGGCGAGTTTCTATTACCAAATGCAATAGGAATTTTTGGGTTAGGTCAATCCGTTCGCGAGATATGGGAGTTGGTAGCTAAGAAATGGTTGAGAAGAGAACAAATTTTTCGCAATTCTGCTGCTCCAAACGCTTAAGCAGAATGGCCAAGGGAAAAAATACGCATACCGTTGTAATCGGGCGAGTTTCTACTTTCAGTTACAATAGGAATTTTTGGGTTAGGTTAATCCGTTCGCGAGATATGGGACTTTGAATCTAAGAAATGGTTGTCAAGACAACAAATTTTTCGCACTTCTGCTGCTCCAATCGTTTAACCAGAATGGCCTAGGGGAAAAATACACGTACCGTTGTAATCGGGCGAGTTTCTACTATCAAATGCAATAGGAATTTTTGGGTTAGGTCAATCCGTTCGCGAGATATGGGAGTTGGAAGCTAAGAAATGGTTGAGAAGAGAACAAATTGTTCGCAATTCTGCTGCTCCAAACGCATAACCAGAATGGACTAGGGAAAAAATACGCATACCGTTGTAATCGGGCGAGTTTCTACTTTCAAATGCAATAGGAATTTTTGGGTTAGGTCAATCCGTTCACGAGATATGGGAGTTTGAAGCTACGAAAAGGTTGAGAAGACAAAAAATTTTTCGCAATTCTGCTGCTCCAAACGCTTAACCAGAATGGCCTAGGGAAAAAATACGCATACCGTTGTAATCGGGCGAGTTTATACTTTCAGATGCAACAGCAATTTTTGGGTTATGTCAATCCGTTCGCGAGATATGGGAGTTTGAAGCCAAGAAATGGTTGAGAAGACAACAAATTTTTCGCAATTCTGCTGCTCCAAACGCTTAACCAGAATGGCCTAGGGAAAAAATACACATACCGTTGTAATCGGGCGAGTTCCTACTTTCAAATGCAATAGGAATTTTTGGGTTAGGTCAATCCGTTCGCGAGATATGGGAGTTTGAAGATAAGAAATGGTTGAGAAGACAAAAAATTTTTCGCAATTCTGCTGCTCCAAACGCTTAACCAGAATGGCCTAGGGAAAAAATACACATACCGATGTAATCGGGCGAGTTTCTACTTTCAGATGCAACAGCAATTTTTGGGTTAGGTCAATCCGTTCGCGAGATATGGGAGTTTGAAGCCAAGAAATGGTTGAGAAGACAAATAATTTTTCGCAATTCTGCTGCTCCAGACGCTTAACCAGAATGGCCTAGGGAGAAAATACACATACCGTTGTAATCGGGCGAGTTTCTACTTTCAGACGCAGAAGGAATTTTTGGGTTTGGTCAATCCGTTCGCGAGATATGGGACTTTGAATCTAAGAAATGGTTGAGAAGACAACAAATTTTTCGCAATTCTGCTGCTCCAATCGCTTAACCAGAATGGCCTAGGGGAAAAATACACGTACCGTTGTAATCGGGCGAGTTTCTACTTTCAAATGCAATAGGAATTTTTGTGTTAGGTCAATCCGTTCGCGAGATATGGGAGTTTGAAGCCAAGGAATGGTAGAGAAGGCAAAAAATTTTTCACAATTCTGCTGCTCAAACGCTTAACCAGAATGGCCTAGGGAAAAAATACACATACCGTTGTAATCGGGCGAGTTTCTACTTTCAGATGCAATAGGAATTTTTGGGTTAGGTCAATCCGTTCGCGAGATATGGGACTTTGAAGCTAAGAAATGGTTGTCAAGACAACAAATTTTTCGCACTTCTGCTGCTCCAATCGCTTAACCAGAATGGCCTAGGGAAAAAATACACATACCGTTGTAATCGGGCGAGTTTCTACTATCAAATGCAATAGGAATTTTTGGATTAGGTCAATCCGTTCGGGAGATATGGGAGTTGGAAGCTAAGAAATGGTTGAGAAGAGAACAAATTGTTCGCAATTCTGCTGCTCCAAACGCATAACCAGAATGGACTAGGGAAAAAATACACATACCGTTGTAATCGGGCGAGTTTCTACTTTCCGATGCAATAGGAATTTTTGGGTTAGGTCAATCCGTTCGCGAGATATGGGAGTTTGAAGCCAAGAAATGGTTGAGAAGGCAAAAAATTTTTCGCAATTCTGCTGCCCCAAACGCTTAACCAGAATGGCCTAGGGAAAAAATACACATACCGTTGTAATCGGGCGAGTTTCTACTTTCAGATGCAATAGGAATTTTTGGGTTAGGTCAATCCATTCGCGAGATATGGGAGTTTGAAGCTAAGAAATGGTTGAGGAGACAACAAATTTTTCGCACTTCCGCTGCTCCAAACGCTTAACCAGAATGGCCTAGGGAAAAAATACACACACCGTTGTAATCGGGCGAGTTTCTACTTTCAGATGCAATAGGAATTTTTGGGTTAGGTCAATCCGTTCGCGAGATATGGGAGTTGGAAGCTAAGAAATGCTTGAGAAGAGAACAAATTGTTCACATTTCTGCTGCTCCAAACGCTTAACCAGAATGGACTAGGGAAAAAATACGCATACCGTTGTAATCGGGCGAGTTTCTGCTTTCTGATGCAACAGGAATTTTTGGGTTAGGTAAATCAGTTCGCGAGATATGGGACTTTGAATCTAAGAAATGGTTCAGAAGACAACAAATTTTTCGCAATTCTGCTGCTCCAATCGCTTAACCAGAATGGCCTAGGGGAAAAATACACGTACCGTTGTAATCGGGCGAGTTTCTACTTTCAAATGCAATAGGAATTTTTGTGTTAGGCCAATCCGTTCGCGAGATATGGGAGTTTGAAGCCAAGGAATGGTAGAGAAGGCAAAAAATTTTTCACAATTCTGCTGCTCAAACGCTTAACCAGAATGGCCTAGGGAAAAAATACACATACCGTTGTAATCGGGCGAGTTTCTACTTTCAGATGCAATAGGAATTTTTGGGTTAGGTCAATCCGTTCGCGAGATATGGGACTTTGAAGCTAAGAAATGGTTGTCAAGACAACAAATTTTTCGCACTTCTGCTGCTCCAATCGCTTAACCAGAATGGCCTAGGGAAAAAATACACATACCGTTGTAATCGGGCGAGTTTCTATTACCAAATGCAATAGGAATTTTTGGGTTAGGTCAATCCGTTCGCGAGATATGGGAGTTGGTAGCTAAGAAATGGTTGAGAAGAGAACAAATTGTTCGCAATTCTGCTGCTCCAAACGCTTAACCAGAATGGACTAGGGAAAAAATACGCATACCGTTGTAATCGGGCGAGTTTCTGCTTTCTGATGCAACAGGAATTTTTGGGTTAGGTAAATCCGTTCGCGAGATATGGGAGTTTGAAGCCAAGAAATGGTTGATAAGGCAAAAAATTTTTCGCAATTCTGCTGCTCCAAACGCTTAACCAGAATGGCCTAGGGAAAAAATACACGTACCGTTGTAATCGGGCGAGTTTCTACTTTCAGATGCAATAGGAATTTTTGGGTTAGGTCAATCCGTTCGCGAGATATGGGAGTTGGAAGCTAAGAAATGGTTGAGAAGAGAACAAATTTTTCGCAATTCTGCTGCTCCAAACGCTTAAGCAGAATGGCCAAGGGAAAAAATACGCATACCGTTGTAATCGGGCGAGTTTCTACTTTCAGTTACAATAGGAATTTTGGGGTTAGGTTAATCCGTTCGCGAGATATGGGACTTTAAAGCTAAGAAATGGTTGACAAGACAACAAATTTTTCGCACTTCTGCTGCTCCAATCGCTTAACCAGAATGGCCTAGGGGAAAAATACACGTACCGTTGTAATCGGGCGAGTGTCTACTTTCAAATGCAATAGAAATTTTTGGGTTAGGTCAATCCGTTCGCGAGATATGGGAGTTGGAAGCTAAGAAATGGTTGAGAAGAGAACAAATTTTTCGCAATTCTGCTGCTCCAAACGCTTAAGCAGAATGGCCAAGGGAAAAAATACGCATACCGTTGTAATCGGGCGAGTTTCTACTTTCAGTTAAAATAGGAATTTTGGGGTTAGGTTAATCCGTTCGCGAGATATGGGACTTTAAAGCTAAGAAATGGTTGACAAGACAACAAATTTTTCGCACTTCTGCTGCTCCAATCGCTTAACTAGAATGGCCTAGGGGAAAAATACACGTACCGTTGTAATCGGGCGAGTGTCTACTTTCAAATGCAATAGAAATTTTTGGGTTAGGTCAATCCGTTCGCGAGATATGGGAGTTGGAAGCTAAGAAATGGTTGAGAAGAGAACAAATTGTTCGCAATTCTGCTGCTCCAAACGCTTAACCAGAATGGCCTAGGGAAAAAATACACATACCGTTGTAATCGGGCGAGTTTCTACTTTCCGATGCAATAGGAATTTTTGGGTTAGGTCAATCCGTTCGCGAGATATGGGAGTTTGAAGCCAAGAAATGGTTGAGAAGGCAAAAAATTTTTCGCAATTCTGCTGCCCCAAACGCTTAACCAGAATGGCCTAGGGAAAAAATACACATACCGTTGTAATCGGGCGAGTTTCTACTTTCAGATGCAATAGGAATTTTTGGGTTAGGTCAATCCATTCGCGAGATATGGGAGTTTGAAGCTAAGAAATGGTTGAGGAGACAACAAATTTTTCGCACTTCCGCTGCTCCAAACGCTTAACCAGAATGGCCTAGGGAAAAAATACACACACCGTTGTAATCGGGCGAGTTTCTACTTTCAGATGCAATAGGAATTTTTGGGTTAGGTCAATCCGTTCGCGAGATATGGGAGTTGGAAGCTAAGAAATGCTTGAGAAGAGAACAAATTGTTCACATTTCTGCTGCTCCAAACGCTTAACCAGAATGGACTAGGGAAAAAATACGCATACCGTTGTAATCGGGCGAGTTTCTGCTTTCTGATGCAACAGGAATTTTTGGGTTAGGTAAATCAGTTCGCGAGATATGGGACTTTGAATCTAAGAAATGGTTCAGAAGACAACAAATTTTTCGCAATTCTGCTGCTCCAATCGCTTAACCAGAATGGCCTAGGGGAAAAATACACGTACCGTTGTAATCGGGCGAGTTTCTACTTTCAAATGCAATAGGAATTTTTGTGTTAGGCCAATCCGTTCGCGAGATATGGGAGTTTGAAGCCAAGGAATGGTAGAGAAGGCAAAAAATTTTTCACAATTCTGCTGCTCAAACGCTTAACCAGAATGGCCTAGGGAAAAAATACACATACCGTTGTAATCGGGCGAGTTTCTACTTTCAGATGCAATAGGAATTTTTGGGTTAGGTCAATCCGTTCGCGAGATATGGGACTTTGAAGCTAAGAAATGGTTGTCAAGACAACAAATTTTTCGCACTTCTGCTGCTCCAATCGCTTAACCAGAATGGCCTAGGGAAAAAATACACATACCGTTGTAATCGGGCGAGTTTCTATTACCAAATGCAATAGGAATTTTTGGGTTAGGTCAATCCGTTCGCGAGATATGGGAGTTGGTAGCTAAGAAATGGTTGAGAAGAGAACAAATTGTTCGCAATTCTGCTGCTCCAAACGCTTAACCAGAATGGACTAGGGAAAAAATACGCATACCGTTGTAATCGGGCGAGTTTCTGCTTTCTGATGCAACAGGAATTTTTGGGTTAGGTAAATCCGTTCGCGAGATATGGGAGTTTGAAGCCAAGAAATGGTTGATAAGGCAAAAAATTTTTCGCAATTCTGCTGCTCCAAACGCTTAACCAGAATGGCCTAGGGAAAAAATACACGTACCGTTGTAATCGGGCGAGTTTCTACTTTCAGATGCAATAGGAATTTTTGGGTTAGGTCAATCCGTTCGCGAGATATGGGAGTTGGAAGCTAAGAAATGGTTGAGAAGAGAACAAATTTTTCGCAATTCTGCTGCTCCAAACGCTTAAGCAGAATGGCCAAGGGAAAAAATACGCATACCGTTGTAATCGGGCGAGTTTCTACTTTCAGTTACAATAGGAATTTTGGGGTTAGGTTAATCCGTTCGCGAGATATGGGACTTTAAAGCTAAGAAATGGTTGACAAGACAACAAATTTTTCGCACTTCTGCTGCTCCAATCGCTTAACCAGAATGGCCTAGGGGAAAAATACACGTACCGTTGTAATCGGGCGAGTGTCTACTTTCAAATGCAATAGAAATTTTTGGGTTAGGTCAATCCGTTCGCGAGATATGGGAGTTGGAAGCTAAGAAATGGTTGAGAAGAGAACAAATTGTTCGCAATTCTGCTGCTCCAAACGCTTAACCAGAATGGCCTAGGGAAAAAATACACATACCGTTGTAATCGGGCGAGTTTCTACTTTCCGATGCAATAGGAATTTTTGGGTTAGGTCAATCCGTTCGCGAGATATGGGAGTTTGAAGCCAAGAAATGGTGAGAAGGCAAAAAATTTTTCGCAATTCTGCTGCCCCAAACGCTTAACCAGAATGGCCTAGGGAAAAAATACACATACCGTTGTAATCGGGCGAGTTTCTACTTTCAGATGCAATAGGAATTTTTGGGTTAGGTCAATCCATTCGCGAGATATGGGAGTTTGAAGCTAAGAAATGGTTGAGGAGACAACAAATTTTTCGCACTTCCGCTGCTCCAAACGCTTAACCAGAATGGCCTAGGGAAAAAATACACACACCGTTGTAATCGGGCGAGTTTCTACTTTCAGATGCAATAGGAATTTTTGGGTTAGGTCAATCCGTTCGCGAGATATGGGAGTTGGAAGCTAAGAAATGCTTGAGAAGAGAACAAATTGTTCACATTTCTGCTGCTCCAAACGCTTAACCAGAATGGACTAGGGAAAAAATACGCATACCGTTGTAATCGGGCGAGTTTCTGCTTTCTGATGCAACAGGAATTTTTGGGTTAGGTAAATCAGTTCGCGAGATATGGGAGTTTGAATCCAAGAAATGGTTGATAAGGCAAAAAATTTTTCGCAATTCTGCTGCTCCAAACGCTTAACCAGAATGGCCTAGGGAAAAAATACACATACCGTTGTAATCGGGCGAGTTTCTACTTTCAGATGCAATAGGAATTTTTGGGTTAGGTCAATCCGTTCGCGAGATATGGGACTTTGAAGCTAAGAAATGGTTGTCAAGACAACAAATTTTTCGCACTTCCGCTGCTCCAAACGCTTAACCAGAATGGCCTAGGGAAAAAATACATATACCGTTGTAATCGGGCGAGTTTCTACTTTCAGATGCAATAGGAATTTTTGGGTTAGGTCAATCCGTTCGCGAGATATGGGACTTTGAAGCTAAGAAATGGTTGAGGAGACAACACATTTTTCGCACTTCCGCTGCTCCAAACGCTTAACCAGAATGGCCTAGGGAAAAAATACACATACCGTTGTAACCGGACGAGTTTCTACTTTCAGACGCAACAGGAATTTTTGGGTTAGGTCAATCCGTTCGCGAGATATGGGAGTTTGAAGCCAAGAAATGGTTGAGAAGGCAAAAAATTTTTCGCAATTCTGCTGCTCCAAACGCTTAACCAGAGTGGCCTAGGGAAAAAATACACATACCGTTGTAATCGGGCGAGTTTCTACTTTCAGATGCAATAGGAATTTTTGGGTTAGGTCAATCCGTTCGCGAGATATGGGTGCTTGAAGCCAAGAAATGGTAGAGAAGGCAAAAAATTTTTCACAATTCTGCTGCTCCAAACGCTTAACCAGAATGGCCTAGGGAAAAAATACCCATACCGTTGTAATCGGGCGAGTTTCTACTTTCAGATGCAATAGGAATTTTTGGGTTAGGTCAATCCGTTCGCGAGATATGGGACTTTGAAGCTAAGAAATGGTTGTCAAGACAACAAATTTTTCGCGCTTCTGCTGCTCCAATCGCTTAACCAGAATGGCCTAGGGGAAAAATACACGTACCGTTGTAATCGGGCGAGTTTCTATTACCAAATGCAATAGGAATTTTTGGGTTAGGTCAATCCGTTCGCGAGATATGGGAGTTGGTAGCTAAGAAATGGTTGAGAAGAGAACAAATTGTTCGCAATTCTGCTGTTCCAAACGCTTAACCAGAATGGACTAGGGAAAAAATACGCATACCGTTGTAATCGGGCTAGTTTCTGCTTTCTGATGCAACAGGAATTTTTGGGTTAGGTATATCCGTTCGCGAGATATGGGAGTTTGAAGCCAAAAAATGTTTGATAAGGCAAAAAATTTTTCGCAATTCTGCTGCTCCAAACGCTTAACCAGAATGGCCTAGGGAAAAAATACACGTACCGTTGTAATCGGGCGAGTTTCTACTTTCAGATGCAATAGGAATTTTTGGGTTAGGTCAATCCGTTCGCGAGATATGGGAGTTGGAAGCTAAGAAATGGTTGAGAAGAGAACAAATTTTTCGCAATTCTGCTGCTCCAAACGCTTAAGCAGAATGGCCAAGGGAAAAAATACGCATACCGTTGTAATCGGGCGAGTTTCTACTTTCAGTTACAATAGGAATTTTTGGGTTAGGTTAATCCGTTCGCGAGATATGGGACTTTGAATCTAAGAAATGGTTGTCAAGACAACAAATTTTTCGCACTTCTGCTGCTCCAATCGCTTAACCAGAATGGCCTAGGGGAAAAATACACGTACCGTTGTAATCGGGCGAGTTTCTACTATCAAATGCAGTAGGAATTTTTGGGTTAGGTCAATCCGTTCGCGAGATATGGGAGTTGGAAGCTAAGAAATGGTTGAGAAGAGAACAAATTGTTCGCAATTCTGCTGCTCCAAACGCATAACCAGAATGGACTAGGGAAAAAATACGCATACCGTTGTAATCGGGCGAGTTTCTGCTTTCTGATGCAACAGGAATTTTTGGGTTAGGTAAATCCGTTCGCGAGATATGGGAGTTTGAAGCCAAGAAATGGTTGATAAGGCAAAAAATTTTTCGCAATTCTGCTGCTCCAAACGCTTAACTAGAATGGCCTAGGGAAAAAATACACGTACCGTTGTAATCGGGCGAGTTTCTACTATCAAATGCAATAGGAATTTTTGGGTTAGGTCAATCCGTTCGCGAGATATGGGAGTTGGAAGCTAAGAAATGGTTGAGAAGAGAACAAATTGTTCGCAATTCTGCTGCTCCAAACGCTTAACCAGATTGGACTAGGGAAAAAATACGCATACCGTTGTAATCGGGCGAGTTTCTGCTTTCTGATGCAACAGGAATTTTTGGGTTAGGTAAATCAGTTCGCGAGATATGGGAGTTTGAAGCCAAGAAATGGTTGATAAGGCAAAAAATTTTTCGCAATTCTGCTGCTCCAAACGCTTAACCAGAATGGCCTAGGGAGAAAATACACGTACCGTTGTAATCGGGCGAGTTTCTACTTTCAGATGCAATAGGAATTTTTGGGTTAGGTCAATCCATTCGTGAGATATGGGAGTTTAAAGCCAAGAAATGGTTGAGATGGAAAAAATTTTTCGCAATTCTGCTGCTCCAAACGCTTAACCAGAATATCCTAGGGAAAAAATACACTTACCGCTGTAATCGGGCGAGTTTCTACTTTCTGATGCAACAGGAATTTTTGGGTTATGTCAATCCGTTCGCGAGATATGGGAGTTTGAATCCAAGAAATGGTTGTGAAGGAAACAAATTTTTCGCAATTCTGCTGCTCCAAACGCTTAACCAGAATGGCCTAGGGAAAAAATACACATACCGTTGTAACCGGGCGAGTTTCTACTTTCAGACGCAACAGGAATTTTTGGGTTAGGTCAATCCGTTCGCGAGATATGGGAGTTTGAAGCCAAGAAATGGTTGAGAAGGCAAAAAATTTTTCGCAATTCTGCTGCTCCAAACGCTTAACCAGAATGGCCTAGGGAAAAAATACACATACCGTTGTAATCGGGCGAGTTTCTACTTTCAGATGCAATAGGAATTTTTGGGTTAGGTCAATCCGTTCGCGAGATATGGGTGTTTGAAGCCAAGAAATGGTAGAGAAGGCAAAAAATTTTTCACAATTCTGCTGCTCCAAACGCTTAACCAGAATGGCCTAGGGAAAAAATACACATACCGTTGTAATCGGGCGAGTTTCTACTTTCAGATGCAATAGGAATTTTTGGGTTAGGTCAATCCGTTCGCGAGATATGGGACTTTGAAGCTAAGAAATGGTTGTCAAGACAACAAATTTTTCGCACTTCTGCTGCTCCAATCGCTTAACCAGAATGGCCTAGGGGAAAAATACACGTACCGTTGTAATCGGGCGAGTTTCTATTACCAAATGCAATAGAAATTTTTGGGTTAGGTCAATCCGTTCGCGAGATATGGGAGTTGGTAGCTAAGATATGGTTGAGAAGAGAACAAATTGTTCGCAATTCTGCTGCTCCAAACGCTTAACCAGAATGGACTAGGGAAAAAATACACATACCGTTGTAATCGGGCGAGTTTCTGCTTTCTGATGCAACAGGAATTTTTGGGTTAGGTAAATCCGTTCGCGAGATATGGGAGTTTGAAGCCAAGAAATGTTTGATAAGGCAAAAAATTTTTCGCAATTCTGCTGCTCCAAACGCTTAACCAGAATGGCCTAGGGAAAAAATACACGTACCGTTGTAATCGGGCGAGTTTCTACTTTCAGATGCAATAGCAATTTTTGGGTTAGGTCAATCCGTTCGCGAGATATGGGAGTTGGAAGCTAAGAAATGGTTGAGAAGAGAACAAATTTTTCGCAATTCTGCTGCTCCAAACGCTTAAGCAGAATGGCCAAGGGAAAAAATACGCATACCGTTGTAATCGGGCGAGTTTCTACTTTCAGTTACAATAGGAATTTTTGGGTTAGGTTAATCCGTTCGCGAGATATGGGACTTTGAATCTAAGAAATGGTTGTCAAGACAACAAATTTTTCGCACTTCTGCTGCTCCAATCGCTTAACCAGAATGGCCTAGGGGAAAAATACACGTACCGTTGTAATCGGGCGAGTTTCTAGTATCAAATGCAGTAGGAATTTTTGGGTTAGGTCAATCCGTTCGCGAGATATGGGAGTTGGAAGCTAAGAAATGGTTGAGAAGAGAACAAATTGTTCGCAATTCTGCTGCTCCAAACGCATAACCAGAATGGACTAGGGAAAAAATACGCATACCGTTGTAATCGGGCGAGTTTCTGCTTTCTGATGCAACAGGAATTTTTGGGTTAGGTAAATCCGTTCGCGAGATATGGGAGTTTGAAACCAAGAAATGGTTGATAAGGCAAAAAATTTTTCGCAATTCTGCTGCTCCAAACGCTTAAGCAGAATGGCCAAGGGAAAAAATACGCATACCGTTGTAATCGGGCGAGTTTCTACTTTCAGTTACAATAGGAATTTTTGGGTTAGGTTAATCCGTTCGCGAGATATGGGACTTTGAATCTAAGAAATGGTTGTCAAGACAACAAATTTTTCGCACTTCTGCTGCTCCAATCGCTTAACCAGAATGGCCTAGGGGAAAAATACACGTACCGTTGTAATCGGACGAGTTTCTACTATCAAATGCAATAGGAATTTTTGGATTAGGTCAATCCGTTCGCGAGATATGGGAGTTGGAATCTAAGAAATGGTTGAGAAGAGAACAAATTGTTCGCAATTCTGCTGCTCCAAACGCATAACCAGAATGGACTAGGGAAAAAATACGCATACCGTTGTAATCGGGCGAGTTTCTGCTTTCTGATGCAACAGGAATTTTTGGGTTAGGTAAATCCGTTCGCGAGATATGGGAGTTTGAAGCCAAGAAATGGTTGATAAGGCAAAAAATTTTTCGCAATTCTGCTGCTCCAAACGCTTAACCAGAATGGCCTAGGGAAAAAATACAGGTACCGTTGTAATCGGGCGAGTTTCTACTATCAAATGCAATAGGAATTTTTGGGTTAGGTCAATCCGTTCGCGAGATATGGGAGTTGGAAGCTAAGAAATGGTTGAGAAGAGAACAAATTGTTCGCAATTCTGCTGCTCCAAACGCTTAACCAGATTGGGCTAGGGAAAAAATACGCATACCGTTGTAATCGGGCGAGTTTCTGCTTTCTGATGCAACAGGAATTTTTGGGTTAGGTAAATCCGTTCGCGAGATATGGGAGTTTGAAGCCAAGAAATGGTTGATAAGGCAAAAAATTTTTCGCAATTCTGCTGCTCCAAACGCTTAACCAGAATGGCCTAGGGAAAAAATACACGTACCGTTGTAATCGGGCGAGTTTCTACTTTCAGATGCAATAGGAATTTTTGGGTTAGGTCAACCCGTTCGCGAGATATGGGAGTTGGAAGCTAAGAAATGGTTGAGAAGAGAACAAATTTTTCGCACTTCCGCTGCTCCAAACGCTTAACCAGAATGGCCTAGGGAAGAAATACACACACCGTTGTAATCGGGCGAGTTTCTACTTTCAGATGCAATAGGAATTTTTGGGTTAGGTCAATCCGTTCGCGAGATATGGGAGTTGGAAGCTAAGAAATGGTTGAGAAGAGAACAAATTGTTCACATTTCTGCTGCTCCAAACGCTTAACCAGAATGGACTAGGGAAAAAATACGCGTACCGTTGTAATCGGGCGAGTTTCTGCTTTCTGATGCCACAGGAATTTTTGGGTTAGGTAAATCAGTTCGCGAGATATGGGAGTTTGAAGCCAAGAAATGGTTGATAAGGCAAAAAATTTTTCGCAATTCTGCTGCTCCAAACGCTTAACAAGAATGGCCTAGGGAAAAAATACACATACCGATATAATCGGGCGAGTTTCTACTTTCAGATGCGATAGGAAATTTAGGGTTAGGTCAATCCGTTCGCGAGATATGGGAGTTTGAAGCCAAGAAATGGTTGAGAAGGCAAAAAATTTTCGCAATTCTGCTGCTTCAAAAGCTTAACCAGAATGGCCTAGGGAAAAAATACACACACCGTTGTAATCGGGCGAGCTTCTACTTTCAGTTACAATAGGAATTTTTGGGTTAGGTCAATCCGTTCGCGAGATATGGGAGTTTGAAGCCAAGAAATGGTTGAGAAGGCAAAAAATTTTTCGCACTTCTGCTGCTCCAAACGCTTAACCAGAATGGCCTAGGGAAAAAATACACATACCGTTGTAATCGGGCGAGTTTCTACTTTCAGATGGGATGGGAATTTTTGGGTTAGGTCAATCCGTTCGCGAGATATGGGAGTTTGAAGCCAAGAAATGGTTGAGAAGGCAAAAAATTTTTGGCAATTCTGCTGCTCCAAACGTTTAACCAGAATGGCCTAGGGAAAAAATACACATACCGTTGTAATCGGGCGAGTTTCTACTATCAAATGCAATAGGAATTTTTGGGTTAGGTCAATCCGTTCGCGAGATATGGGAGTTGGAAGCTAAGAAATGGTTGACAAGAGAACAAATTGTTCACAATTCTGCTGCTCCAAACGCTTAACCAGAATGGACTAGGGGAAAAATACGCATACCGTTGTAGTCGGGCGAGTTTCTGCTTTCTGATGCAACAGGAATTTTTGGGTTAGGTAAATCCGTTCGCGAGATATGGGAGTTTGAAGCCAAGAAATGGTTGATAAGGCAAACAATTTTTCGCAATTCTGCTGCTCCAAACGCTTAACCAGAATGGCCTAGGGAAAAAATACACGTACCGTTGTAATCGGTCGAGTTTCTGCTTTCTGATGCAACAGGAATTTGTGGGTTAGGTAAATCCGTTCGCGAGATATGGGAGTTTGAAGCCAAGAAATGGTTGATAAGGCAAAAAATTTTTCGCAATTCTGCTGCTTCAAACGCTTAACCAGAATAGCCTAGGGAAGATATACACATACCGTTGTAATCGGGCGAGTTTCTACTTTCAGTTACAATAGGAATTTTTGGGTTAGGTCAATCCGTTCGCGAGATATGGGACTTTGAAGCTAAGAAATGGTTGACAAGATCACAAATTTTTCGCGATTCTGCTGCTCCAAACGCTTAACCAGAATGGACTAGGGAAAAAATACGCATACCGTTGTAATCGGGCGAGTTTCTGCTTTCTGATGCAACAGGAATTTTTGGGTTAGGTAAATCCGTTCCCGAGATATGGGAGTTTGAAGCCAAGAAATGGTTGATAAGGCAAAAAATTTTTCGCAATTCTGCTGCTCCGAACGCTTAACCAGAATGGCCTAGGGAAAAAATACACATACCGTTGTAATCGGGCGAGTTTCTACTTTCAGATGGGATAGGAATTTTTGGGTTAGGTCAATCCGTTCGCGAGATATGGGAGTTTGAAGCCAAGAAATGGTTGAGAAGGCAACAAATTTTTGGCAATTCTGCTGCTCCAAACGTTTAACCAGAATGGCCTAGGGAAAAAATACACATACCGTTGTAATCGGGCGAGTTTCTACTATCAAATGCAATAGGAATTTTTGGGTTAGGTCAATCCGTTCGCGAGATATGGGAGTTGGAAGCTAAGAAATGGTTGAGAAGACAACAAATTTTTCGCACTTCTGCTGCTCCAAACGCTTAACCCGAATGGCCTAGGGACAAAATACACATACCGTTGTAATCGGGCGAGTTTCTACTTTCAGTTACAATAGGAATTTTTGGGTTAGGTCAATCCGTTCGCGAGATATGGGACTTTGAAGCTAAGAAATGGTTGACAAGACAACAAATTTTTCGCACTTCTGCTGCTCCAATCGCTCAACCAGAAAGGCCTAGGGGAAAAATACACGTACCGTTGTAATCGGGCGAGTTTCTACTTTCAAATGCCATCGGAATGTTTGGGTTAGGTCAATCCGTTCGCGAGATATGAGAGTTTGCATCGAAGAAATGGTTGAGAAGACAACAAATTTTTCGCGATTCTGCTGCTCCAAACGCTTAACCAGAATGGACTAGGGAAAAAATACGCATACCGTTGTAATCGGGCGAGTTTCTGCCTTCTGATGCAACAGGAATTTTTGGGTTAGGTAAATCCGATCGCGAGATATGGGAGTTTGAAGCCAAGAAATGGTTGATAAGGCAAAAAATTTTTCGCAATTCTGCTGCTCCAAACGCTTAACCAGAATGGCCTAGGGAAAAAATACACGTACCGTTGTAATCGGGCGAGTTTCTACTTTCTAATGCAATAGGAATTTTTGGGTTAGGTCAATCCGTTCGCGAGATATGGGACTTTGAAGCTAAGAAATGGTTGACAAGACAATAAATTTTTCGCACTTCTGCGGCTCCAATCGCTTAACCAGAATGGCCTAGGGGAAAAATACACGTACCGTTGTAATCGGGCGAGTTTCTACTATCAAATGCAATAGGAATTTTTGGGTTAGGTCAATCCGTTCGCGAGATAGGGGAGTTGGAAGGTAAGAAATGGTTGAGAAGAGAACAAATTGTTCGCAATTCTGCTGCTCCAAACGCTTAACCAGAATGGACTAGGGAAAAAATACGCATACCGTTGTAATCGGGCGAGTTTCTGCTTTCTGATGCAACAGGAATTTTTGGGTTAGGTAATTCCGTTCGCGAGATATGGGAGTTTGAAGCCAAGAAATGGTTGAGAAGAGAACAAATTTTTCGCAATTCTGCTGCTCCAAACGCTTAAGCAGAATGGCCTAGGGAAAAAATACGCATACCGTTGTAATCGGGCGAGTTTCTACTTTCAGTTACAATAGGAATTTTTGGGTTAGGTTAATCCGTTCGCGAGATATGGGACTTTGAAGCTAAGAAATGGTTGACAAGACAACAAATTTTTCGCACTTCTGCTGCTCCAATCGCTGAACCAGAATGGCCTAGGGGAAAAATACACGTACCGTTGTAATCGGGCGAGTTTCTACTTTCAAATGCAATAGGAATTTTTGGGTTAGGTCAATCCGTTCGCGAGATATGGGACTTTGAAGCTAAGAAATGGTTGACAAGACAACAAATTTTTCGCACTTCTGCTGCTCCAATCGCTTAACCAGAATGGCCTAGGGAAAAAATACACGTGCCGTTGTAATCGGGCGAGTTTCTGCTTTCTGATGCAACAGGAATTTTTGGGTTAGGTAAATCCGTTCGCGAGATATGGGAGTTTGAAGCCAAGAAATGGTTGATAAGGCAAAATATTTTTCGCAATTCTGCTGCTCCAAACGCTTAACCAGAATGGCCTAGGGAAAAAATACACGTGCCGTTGTAATCGGGCGAGTTTCTGCTTTCTGATGCAACAGGAATTTTTGGGTTAGGTCAATCCGTTCGCGAGATATGGGAGTTGGAAGCTAAGAAATGGTTGAGAAGGGAACAAATTTTTCGCAATTCTGCTGCTCCAAACGCTTAAGAAGAATGGCCAAGGGAAAAAATACGCATACCGTTGTAATCGGGCGAGTTTCTACTTTCAAATGCCATCGGAATGTTTGGGTTAGGTCAATCCGTTCGCGAGATATGAGAGTTTGCATCGAAGAAATGGTTGAGAAGACAACAAATTTTTCGCGATTCTGCTGCTCCAAACGCTTAACCAGAATGGACTAGGGAAAAAATACGCATACCGTTGTAATCGGGCGAGTTTCTGCCTTCTGATGCAACAGGAATTTTTGGGTTAGGTAAATCCGATCGCGAGATATGGGAGTTTGAAGCCAAGAAATGGTTGATAAGGCAAAAAATTTTTCGCAATTCTGCTGCTCCAAACGCTTAACCAGAATGGCCTAGGGAAAAAATACACATACCGTTGTAATCGGGCGAGTTTCTACTTTCAGATGGGATAGGAATTTTTGGGTTAGGTCAATCCGTTCGCGAGATATGGGAGTTTGAAGCCAAGAAATGGTTGATAAGGCAAAAAATTTTTCGCAATTCTGCTGCTTCAAACGCTTAACCAGAATAGCCTAGGGAAGATATACACATACCGTTGTAATCGGGCGAGTTTCTACTTTCAGTTACAATAGGAATTTTTGGGTTAGGTCAATCCGTTCGCGAGATATGGGACTTTGAAGCTAAGAAATGGTTGACAAGATCACAAATTTTTCGCACTTCTGCTGCTCCAAACGCTTAACCAGAATGGCCTAGGGGAAAAATACACGTACCGTTGTAATCGGGCGAGTTTCTACTTTCAAATGCAATAGGAATTTTTGGGTTAGGTCAATCCGTTCGCGAGATATGGGACTTTGAAGCTAAGAAATGGTTGACAAGACAACAAATTTTTCGCACTTCTGCTGCTCCAATCGCTTAACCAGAATGGCCTAGGGAAAAAATACACGTGCCGTTGTAATCGGGCGAGTTTCTGCTTTCTGATGCAACAGGAATTTTTGGGTTAGGTAAATCCGTTCGCGAGATATGGGAGTTTGAAGCCAAGAAATGGTTGATAAGGCAAAAAATTTTTCGCAATTCTGCTGCTCCAAACGCTTAACCAGAATGGCCTAGGGAAAAAATACACGTGCCGTTGTAATCGGGCGAGTTTCTGCTTTCTGATGCAACAGGAATTTTTGGGTTAGGTCAATCCGTTCGCGAGATATGGGAGTTGGAAGCTAAGAAATGGTTGAGAAGAGAACAAATTTTTCGCAATTCTGCTGCTCCAAACGCTTAAGCAGAATGGCCAAGGGAAAAAATACGCATACCGTTGTAATCGGGCGAGTTTCTACTTTCAGTTACAATAGGAATTTTTGGGTTAGGTTAATCCGTTCGCGAGATATGGGACTTTGAATCTAAGAAATGGTTGTCAAGACAACAAATTTTTCGCACTTCTGCAGCTCCAATCGCTTAACCAGAATGGCCTAGGGGAAAAATACACGTACCGTTGTAATCGGGCGAGTTTCTACTATCAAATGCAATAGGAATTTTTGGGTTAGGTCAATCCGTTCGCGAGATATGGGAGTTGGAAGCTAAGAAATGGTTGAGAAGAGAACAAATTGTTCGCAATTCTGCTGCTCCAAACGCTTAACCAGAATGGACTAGGGAAAAAATACGCATACCGTTGTAATCGGGCGAGTTTCTGCTTTCTGATGCAACAGGAATTTTTGGGTTAGGTAAATCCGTTCGCGAGATATGGGAGTTGGAAGCTAAGAAATGGTTGAGAAGAGAACAAATTTTTCGCAATTCTGCTGCTCCAAACGCTTAAGCAGAATGGCCAAGGGAAAAAATACGCATACCGTTGTAATCGGGCGAGCTTCTACTATCAAATGCAATAGGAATTTTTGGGTTAGGTCAATCCGTTCGCGAGATATGGGACTTTGAAGCTAAGAAATGGTTGACAAGACAACAAATTTTTCGCACTTCTGCTGCTCCAATCGCTTAACCAGAATGGCCTAGGGAAAAAATACACGTGCCGTTGTAATCGGGCGAGTTTCTGCTTTCTGATGCAACAGGAATTTTTGGGTTAGGTAAATCCGTTCGCGAGATATGGGAGTTTGAAGCCAAGAAATGGTTGATAAGGCAAAAAATTTTTCGCAATTCTGCTGCTCCAAACGCTTAACCAGAATGGCCTAGGGGAAAAATACACGTACCGTTGTAATCGGGCGAGTTTCTACTATCAAATGAAATAGGAATTTTTGGGTTAGGTCAATCCGTTCGCGAGATATGGGAGTTGGAAGCTAAGAAATGGTTGAGAAGAGAACAAATTGTTCGCAATTCTGCTGCTCCAAACGCTTAACCAGAATGGACTAGGGAAAAAATACGCATACCGTTGTAATCGGGCGAGTTTCTGCTTTCTGATGCAACAGGAATTTTTGGGTTAGGTAAATCCGTTCGCGAGATATGGGAGTTTGAAGCCAAGAAATGGTTGATAAGGCAAAAAATTTTTCGCAATTCTGCTGCTCCAAACGCTTAACCAGAATGGCCTAGGGAAAAAATACACGTGCCGTTGTAATCGGGCGAGTTTCTACTTTCAGATGCAATAGGAATTTTTGGGTTGGGTCAATCCGTTCGCGAGATATGGGAGTTGGAAGCTAAGAAATGGTTGAGAAGAGAACAAATTTTTCGCAATTCTGCTGCTCCAAACGCTTAAGCAGAATGGCCAAGGGAAAAAATACGCATACCGTTGTAATCGGGCGAGCTTCTACTATCAAATGCAATAGGAATTTTTGGGTTAGGTCAATCCGTTCGCGAGATATGGGACTTTGAAGCTAAGAAATGGTTGACAAGACAACAAATTTTTCGCACTTCTGCTGCTCCAATCGCTTAACCAGAATGGCCTAGGGAAAAAATACACGTGCCGTTGTAATCGGGCGAGTTTCAGCTTTCTGATGCAACAGGAATTTTTGGGTTAGGTAAATCCGTTCGCGAGATATGGGAGTTTGAAGCCAAGAAATGGTTGATAAGGCAAAAAATTTTTCGCAATTCTGCTGCTCCAAACGCTTAACCAGAATGGCCTAGGGAAAAAATACACGTGCCGTTGTAATCGGGCGAGTTTCTGCTTTCTGATGCAACAGGAATTTTTGGGTTAGGTCAATCCGTTCGCGAGATATGGGAGCTGGAAGCTAAGAAATGGTTGAGAAGAGAACAAATTTTTCGCAATTCTGCTGCTCCAAACGCTTAAGCAGAATGGCCAAGGGAAAAAATACGCATACCGTTGTAATCGGGCGAGTTTCTACTTTCAGTTACAATAGGAATTTTTGGGTTAGGTTAATCCGTTCGCGAGATATGGGACTTTGAATCTAAGAAATGGTTGTCAAGACAACAAATTTTTCGCACTTCTGCTGCTCCAATCGCTTAACCAGAATGGCCTAGGGGAAAAATACACGTACCGTTGTAATCGAGCGAGTTTCTACTATCAAATGCAATAGGAATTTTTGGGTTAGGTCAACCGTTCGCGAGATATGGGAGTTGGAAGCTAAGAAATGGTTGAGAAGAGAACAAATTGTTCGCAATTCTGCTGCTCCAAACGCTTAACCAGAATGGACTAGGGAAAAAATACGCATACCGTTGTAATCGGGCGAGTTTCTGCTTTCTGATGCAACAGGAATTTTTGGGTTAGGTAAATCCGTTCGCCAGATATGGGAGTTTGAAGCCAAGAAATGGTTGATAAGGCAAAAAATTTTTCGCAATTCTGCTGCTCCAAACGCTTAACCAGAATGGCCTAGGGAAAAAATACACGTGCCGTTGTAATCGGGCGAGTTTCTACTTTCAGATGCAATAGGAATTTTTGGGTTGGGTCAATCCGTTCGCGAGATATGGGAGTTGGAAGCTAAGAAATGGTTGAGAAGAGAACAAATTTTTCGCAATTCTGCTGCTCCAAACGCTTAAGCAGAATGGCCAAGGGAAAAAATACGCATACCGTTGTAATCGGGCGAGCTTCTACTATCAAATGCAATAGGAATTTTTGGGTTAGGTCAATCCGTTCGCGAGATATGGGAGTTGGAAGCTAAGAAATGGTTGAGAAGAGAACAAATTTTTCGCAATTCTGCTGCTCCAAACGCTTAAGCAGAATGGCCAAAGGAAAAAATACGCATACCGTTGTAATCGGGCGGCTTTCTACTTTCAGTTACAATAGGAATTTTGGGGTTATGTTAATCCGTTCGCGAGATATGGGACTTTAAAGCTAAGAAATGGTTGACAAGACAACAAATTTTTCGCACTTCTGTTGCTCCAATCGCTTAACCAGACTGGCCTAGGGGAAAAATACACGTACCGTTGTAATCGGGCGAGTTTTTACTTTCAGATGCAATAGGAATTTTTGGGTTAGGTCAATCCGTTCGCGAGATATGGGAGTTTGAAGCCAAGAAATGGTTGATAAGGCAAAAAATTTTTCGCAATTCTGCGGCTCCAAACGCTTAACCAGAATGGCCTAGGGAAAAAATACACATACCGTTGTAATCGGGCGAGTTTCTACTTTCAGATGCAATAGGAACTTTTGGGTTAGGTCAATCCATTCGCGAGATATGGGAGTTTGAAGCTAAGAAATGGTTGAGGAGACAACAAATTTTTCGCACTTCCGCTGCTCCAAACGCTTAACCAGAATGGCCTAGGGAAAAAATACACACACCGTTGTAATCGGGCGAGTTTCTACTTTCAGATGCAATAGGAATTTTTGGGTTAGGTCAATCCGTTCGCGAGATATGGGAGTTGGAAGCTAAGAAATGGTTGAGAAGAGAACAAATTGTTCACATTTCTGCTGCTCCAAACGCTTAACCAGAATGGACTAGGGAAAAAATACGCATACCGTTGTAATCGGGCGAGTTTCTGCTTTCTGATGCAACAGGAATTTTTGGGTTAGGTAAATCAGTTCGCGAGATATGGGAGTTTGAAGCCAAGAAATGGTTGATAAGGCAAAAAATTTTTCGCAATTCTGCTGCTCCAAACGCTTAACCAGAATGGCCTAGGGAGAAAATACACGTACCGTTGTAATCGGGCGAGTTTCTACTTTCAGATGCAATAGAAATTTTTGGGTTAGGTCAATCCGTTCGCGAGATATGGGAGTTTGAAGCCAAGAAATGGTTGAGATGGAAAAAATTTTTCGCAATTCTGCTGCTCCAAACGCTTAACCAGAATATCCTAGGGAAAAAATACACATACCGCTGTAATCGGGCGAGTTTCTACTTTCTGATGCAACAGGAATTTTTGGGTTATGTCAATCCGTTCGCGAGATATGGGAGTTTGAATCCAAGAAATGGTTGTGAAGGAAACAAATTTTTCGCAATTCTGCTGCTCCAAACGCTTAACCAGAATGGCCTAGGGAAAAAATACACATACCGTTGTAATCGGGCGAGTTTCTACTTTCAGATGCAATAGGAATTTTTGGGTTAGGTCAATCCGTTCGCGAGATATGGGACTTTGAAGCTAAGAAATGGTTGTCATGACAACAAATTTTTCGCACTTCTGCTGCGCCAATCGCTTAACCAGAATGGCCTAGGGAAAAAATACACATACCGTTGTAATCGGGCGAGTTTCTACTTTCAGATGCAATAGGAATTTTTGGGTTAGGTCAATCCATTCGCGAGATATGGGAGTTTGAAGCTAAGAAATGGTTGAGGAGACAACAAATTTTTCGCACTTCCGCTGCTCCAAACGCTTAACCAGAATGGCCTAGGGAAAAAATACACATACCGTTGTAACCGGGCGAGTTTCTACTTTCAGACGCAACAGGAATTTTTGGGTTAGGTCAATCCGTTCGCGAGATATGGGAGTTTGAAGCCAAGAAATGGTTGAGAAGGCAAAAAATTTTTCGCAATTCTGCTGCTCCAAACGCTTAACCAGAATGGCCTAGGGAAAAAATACACATACCGCTGTAATCGGGCGAGTTTCTACTTTCAGATGCAATAGGAATTTTTGGGTTAGGTCAATCCGTTCGCGAGATATGGGTGTTTGAAGCCAAGAAATGGTAGAGAAGGCAAAAAATTTTTCGCAATTCTGCTGCTCCAAACGTTTAACCAGAATGGCCTAGGGAAAAAATACACATACCGTTGTAATCGGGCGAGTTTCTACTTTCAGATGCAATAGGAATTTTTGGGTTAGGTCAATCCGTTCGCGAGATATGGGACTTTGAAGCTAAGAAATGGTTGTCAAGACAACAAATTTTTCGCACTTCTGCTGCTCCAATCGCTTAACCAGAATGGCGTAGGGGAAAAATACACGTACCGTTGTAATCGGGCGAGTTTCTACTATCAAATGCAATAGGAATTTTTGGGTTAGGTCAATCCGTTCGCGAGATATGGGAGTTGGAAGCTAAGAAATGGTTGAGAAGAAAACAAATTGTTCACATTTCTGCTGCTCCAAACGCTTAACCAGAAAGGACTAGGGAAAAAATACGCATACCGTTGTAATCGGGCGAGTTTCTGCTTTCTGATGCAACAGGAATTTTTGGGTTAGGTAAATCCGTTCGCGAGATATGGGAGTTTGAAGCCAAGAAATGGTTGATAAGGCAAAAAATTTTTCGCAATTCTGCTGCTCCAAACGCTTAACCAGAATGGCCTAGGGGAAAATACACGTACCGTTGTAATCGGGCGAGTTTCTACTTTCAGATGGGATAGGAATTTTTGGGTTAGGTCAATCCGTTCGCGAGATATGGGAGTTTGAAGCCAAGAAATGGTTGAGAAGGCAAAAAATTTTTGGCAATTCTACTGCTCCAAACGTTTAACCAGAATGGCCTAGGGAAAAAATACACATACCGTTGTAATCGGGCGAGTTTCTACTATCAAATGCAATAGGAATTTTTGGGTTAGGTCAATCCGTTCGCGAGATATGGGAGTTGGAAGCTAAGAAATGGTTGAGAAGAGAACAAATTGTTCACAATTCTGCTGCTCCAAACGCTTAACCAGAATGGACTAGGTGAAAAATACGCATACCGTTGTAATCGGGCAAGTTTCTGCTTTCTGATGCAACAGGAATTTTTGGGTTAGGTAAATCCGTTCGCGAGATATGGGAGTTTGAAGCCAAGAAATGGTTGATAAGGCAAAAAATTTTTCGCAATTCTGCTGCTCCAAACGCTTAACCAGAATGGCCTAGGGAAAAAATACACGTACCGTTGTAATCGGGCGAGTTTCTACTTTCAGATGCAATGGGAATTTTTGGGTTAGGTCAATCCGTTCGCGAGGTTTGGGAGTTGGAAGCTAAGAAATGGTTGAGAAGAGAACAAATTTTTCGCAATTCTGCTGCTCCAAACGCTTGAGCAGAATGGCCTAGGGGGAAAATACGCATACCGTTGGAATCGGTCGAGTTTCTACTTTCAGTTACAATAGGAATTTTTGGGTTAGGTCAATCCGTTCGCGAGATATGGGAGTTTGAAGCCAAGAAATGGTTGAGAAGGCAAAAAATTTTTCGCAATTCTGCTGCTTCAAACGCTTAACCAGAATGGCCTAGGGGAAAAATACACGTACCGTTGTAATCGGGCGAGTTTCTACTTTCAAATGCCATAGGAATGTTTGGGTTAGGTCAATCCGTTCGTGAGATATGATTGTTTGAAGCTAAGAAATGGTTGAGAAGACAACAAATTTTTCGCACTTCTGCTGCTCCAAACGCTTAATCCGAATGGCCTAGGGACAAAATACACATACCGTTGTAATCGGGCGAGTTTCTGCTTTCAGATGCGATAGGAATTTTTGGGTTAGGTCAATCCGTTCGCGAGATATGGGAGTTTGAAGCCAAGAAATGGTTGAGAAGGCAAAAAATTTTTCGCAATTCTGCTGCTCCAAACGCTTAACCAGAATGGCCTAGGGAAAAAATACACATACCGCTGTAATCGGGCGAGTTTCTACTTTCAGATGCAATAGGAATTTTTGGGTTAGGTCAATCCGTTCGCGAGATATGGGTGTTTGAAGCCAAGAAATGGTAGAGAAGGCAAAAAATTTTTCGCAATTCTGCTGCTCCAAACGTTTAACCAGAATGGCCTAGGGAAAAAATACACATACCGTTGTAATCGGGCGAGTTTCTACTTTCAGATGCAATAGGAATTTTTGGGTTAGGTCAATCCGTTCGCGAGATATGGGACTTTGAAGCTAAGAAATGGTTGTCAAGACAACAAATTTTTCGCACTTCTGCTGCTCCAATCGCTTAACCAGAATGGCGTAGGGGAAAAATACACGTACCGTTGTAATCGGGCGAGTTTCTACTATCAAATGCAATAGGAATTTTTGGGTTAGGTCAATCCGTTCGCGAGATATGGGAGTTGGAAGCTAAGAAATGGTTGAGAAGAAAACAAATTGTTCACATTTCTGCTGCTTCAAACGCTTAACCAGAAAGGACTAGGGAAAAAATACGCATACCGTTGTAATCGGGCGAGTTTCTGCTTTCTGATGCAACAGGAATTTTTGGGTTAGGTAAATCCGTTCGCGAGATATGGGAGTTTGAAGCCAAGAAATGGCTGATAAGGCAAAAAATTTTTCGCAATTCTGCTGCTCCAAACGCTTAACCAGAATGGCCTAGGGAGAAAATACACGTACCGTTGTAATCGGGCGAGTTTCTACTTTCAGATGGGATAGGAATTTTTGGGTTAGGTCAATCCGTTCGCGAGATATGGGAGTTTGAAGCCAAGAAATGGTTGAGAAGGCAAAAAATTTTTCGCAATTCTGCTGCTCCAAACGCTTAACCAGAATGGCCTAGGGAAAAAATACACATACCGTTGTAACCGGGCGAGTTTCTACTTTCAGACGCAACAGGAATTTTTGGGTTAGGTCAATCCGTTCGCGAGATATGGGAGTTTGAAGCCAAGAAATGGTTGAGAAGGCAAAAAATTTTTCGCAATTCTGCTGCTCCAAACGCTTAACCAGAATGGCCTAGGGAAAAAATACACATACCGCTGTAATCGGGCGAGTTTCTACTTTCAGATGCAATAGGAATTTTTGGGTTAGGTCAATCCGTTCGCGAGATATGGGTGTTTGAAGCCAAGAAATGGTAGAGAAGGCAAAAAATTTTTCGCAATTCTGCTGCTCCAAACGTTTAACCAGAATGGCCTAGGGAAAAAATACACATACCGTTGTAATCGGGCGAGTTTCTACTTTCAGATGCAATAGGAATTTTTGGGTTAGGTCAATCCGTTCGCGAGATATGGGACTTTGAAGCTAAGAAATGGTTGTCAAGACAACAAATTTTTCGCACTTCTGCTGCTCCAATCGCTTAACCAGAATGGCGTAGGGGAAAAATACACGTACCGTTGTAATCGGGCGAGTTTCTACTATCAAATGCAATAGGAATTTTTGGGTTAGGTCAATCCGTTCGCGAGATATGGGAGTTGGAAGCTAAGAAATGGTTGAGAAGAAAACAAATTGTTCACATTTCTGCTGCTCCAAACGCTTAACCAGAAAGGACTAGGGAAAAAATACGCATACCGTTGTAATCGGGCGAGTTTCTGCTTTCTGATGCAACAGGAATTTTTGGGTTAGGTAAATCCGTTCGCGAGATATGGGAGTTTGAAGCCAAGAAATGGTTGATAAGGCAAAAAATTTTTCGCAATTCTGCTGCTCCAAACGCTTAACCAGAATGGCCTAGGGGAAAATACACGTACCGTTGTAATCGGGCGAGTTTCTACTTTCAGATGGGATAGGAATTTTTGGGTTAGGTCAATCCGTTCGCGAGATATGGGAGTTTGAAGCCAAGAAATGGTTGAGAAGGCAAAAAATTTTTGGCAATTCTACTGCTCCAAACGTTTAACCAGAATGGCCTAGGGAAAAAATACACATACCGTTGTAATCGGGCGAGTTTCTACTATCAAATGCAATAGGAATTTTTGGGTTAGGTCAATCCGTTCGCGAGATATGGGAGTTGGAAGCTAAGAAATGGTTGAGAAGAGAACAAATTGTTCACAATTCTGCTGCTCCAAACGCTTAACCAGAATGGACTAGGTGAAAAATACGCATACCGTTGTAATCGGGCAAGTTTCTGCTTTCTGATGCAACAGGAATTTTTGGGTTAGGTAAATCCGTTCGCGAGATATGGGAGTTTGAAGCCAAGAAATGGTTGATAAGGCAAAAAATTTTTCGCAATTCTGCTGCTCCAAACGCTTAACCAGAATGGCCTAGGGAAAAAATACACGTACCGTTGTAATCGGGCGAGTTTCTACTTTCAGATGCAATGGGAATTTTTGGGTTAGGTCAATCCGTTCGCGAGGTTTGGGAGTTGGAAGCTAAGAAATGGTTGAGAAGAGAACAAATTTTTCGCAATTCTGCTGCTCCAAACGCTTGAGCAGAATGGCCTAGGGGGAAAATACGCATACCGTTGGAATCGGTCGAGTTTCTACTTTCAGTTACAATAGGAATTTTTGGGTTAGGTCAATCCGTTCGCGAGATATGGGAGTTTGAAGCCAAGAAATGGTTGAGAAGGCAAAAAATTTTTCGCAATTCTGCTGCTTCAAACGCTTAACCAGAATGGCCTAGGGGAAAAATACACGTACCGTTGTAATCGGGCGAGTTTCTACTTTCAAATGCCATAGGAATGTTTGGGTTAGGTCAATCCGTTCGTGAGATATGATTGTTTGAAGCTAAGAAATGGTTGAGAAGACAACAAATTTTTCGCACTTCTGCTGCTCCAAACGCTTAATCCGAATGGCCTAGGGACAAAATACACATACCGTTGTAATCGGGCGAGTTTCTGCTTTCAGATGCGATAGGAATTTTTGGGTTAGGTCAATCCGTTCGCGAGATATGGGAGTTTGAAGCCAAGAAATGGTTGAGAAGGCAAAAAATTTTTCGCAATTCTGCTGCTCCAAACGCTTAACCAGAATGGCCTAGGGAAAAAATACACATACCGCTGTAATCGGGCGAGTTTCTACTTTCAGATGCAATAGGAATTTTTGGGTTAGGTCAATCCGTTCGCGAGATATGGGTGTGTGAAGCCAAGAAATGGTAGAGAAGGCAAAAAATTTTTCGCAATTCTGCTGCTCCAAACGTTTAACCAGAATGGCCTAGGGAAAAAATACACATACCGTTGTAATCGGGCGAGTTTCTACTTTCAGATGCAATAGGAATTTTTGGGTTAGGTCAATCCGTTCGCGAGATATGGGACTTTGAAGCTAAGAAATGGTTGTCAAGACAACAAATTTTTCGCACTTCTGCTGCTCCAATCGCTTAACCAGAATGGCGTAGGGGAAAAATACACGTACCGTTGTAATCGGGCGAGTTTCTACTATCAAATGCAATAGGAATTTTTGGGTTAGGTCAATCCGTTCGCGAGATATGGGAGTTGGAAGCTAAGAAATGGTTGAGAAGAAAACAAATTGTTCACATTTCTGCTGCTTCAAACGCTTAACCAGAAAGGACTAGGGAAAAAATACGCATACCGTTGTAATCGGGCGAGTTTCTGCTTTCTGATGCAACAGGAATTTTTGGGTTAGGTAAATCCGTTCGCGAGATATGGGAGTTTGAAGCCAAGAAATGGTTGATAAGGCAAAAAATTTTTCGCAATTCTGCTGCTCCAAACGCTTAACCAGAATGGCCTAGGGAGAAAATACACGTACCGTTGTAATCGGGCGAGTTTCTACTTTCAGATGGGATAGGAATTTTTGGGTTAGGTCAATCCGTTCGCGAGATATGGGAGTTTGAAGCCAAGAAATGGTTGAGAAGGCAAAAAATTTTTGGCAATTCTACTGCTCCAAACGTTTAACCAGAATGGCCTAGTGAAAAAATACACATACCGTTGTAATCGGGCGAGTTTCTACTATCAAATGCAATAGGAATTTTTGGGTTAGGTCAATCCGTTCGCGAGATATGGGAGTTGGAAGCTAAGAAATGGTTGAGAAGAGAACAAATTGTTCACAATTCTGCTGCTCCAAACGCTTAACCAGAATGGACTAGGTGACAAATACGCATACCGTTGTAATCGGGCAAGTTTCTGCTTTCTGATGCAACAGGAATTTTTGGGTTAGGTAAATCCGTTCGCGAGATATGGGAGTTTGAAGCCAAGAAATGGTTGATAAGGCAAAAAATTTTTCGCAATTCTGCTGCTCCAAACGCTTAACCAGAATGGCCTAGGGAAAAAATACACGTACCGTTGTAATCGGGCGAGTTTCTACTTTCAGATGCAATGGGAATTTTTGGGTTAGGTCAATCCGTTCGCGAGGTTTGGGAGTTGGAAGCTAAGAAATGGTTGAGAAGAGAACAAATTTTTCGCAATTCTGCTGCTCCAAACGCTTGAGCAGAATGGCCTAGGGGGAAAATACGCATACCGTTGGAATCGGTCGAGTTTCTACTTTCAGTTACAATAGGAATTTTTGGGTTAGGTCAATCCGTTCGCGAGATATGGGAGTTTGAAGCCAAGAAATGGTTGAGAAGGCAAAAAATTTTTCGCAATTCTGCTGCTTCAAACGCTTAACCAGAATGGCCTAGGGGAAAAATACACGTACCGTTGTAATCGGGCGAGTTTCTACTTTCAAATGCCATAGGAATGTTTGGGTTAGGTCAATCCGTTCGTGAGATATGATTGTTTGAAGCTAAGAAATGGTTGAGAAGACAACAAATTTTTCGCACTTCTGCTGCTCCAAACGCTTAATCCGAATGGCCTAGGGACAAAATACACATACCGTTGTAATCGGGCGAGTTTCTGCTTTCAGATGCGATAGGAATTTTTGGGGTAGGTCAATCCGTTCGCGAGATATGGGAGTTGGAAGCTAAGAAATGGTTGAGAAGAGAACAAATTGTTCACAATTCTGCTGCTCCAAACGCTTAACCAGAATGGCCTAGAGGAAAAATATACGTACCGTTGTAATCGGGCGAGTTTCTACTTTCAAATGCCATAGGAATGTTTGGGTTAGGTCAATCCGTTCGTGAGATATGATTGTTTGAAGCTAAGAAACGGTTGAGAAGACAACAAATTTTTCGCACTTCTGCTGCTCCAAACGCTTAACCCGAATGGCCTAGGGACAAAATACACATACCGTTGTAATCGGGCGAGATTCTACTTTCAGATGCGATAGGAATTTTTGGGGTAGGTCAATCCGTTCGCGAGATATGGGAGTTTGGAGCCAAGAAATGGTTGAGAAGGCAAAAAATTTTTCGCACTTCTGCTGCTCCAATCGCTTAACCAGAATGGCCTAGGGGAAAAACACACGTACCGTTGTAATCGGGCGAGTTTCTACTTTCAAATGCCATAGGAATGTTTGGGTTAGGTCAATCCGTTCGCGAGATATGGGAGTTGGAAGCTAAGAAATGGTTGAGAAGAGAACAAATTGTTCACAATTCTGCTGCTCCAAACGCTTAACCAGAATGGCCTAGGGGAAAAATACACGTACCGTTGTAATCGGGCGAGTTTCTACTTTCAAATGCCATAGGAATGTTTGGGTTAGATCAATCCGTTCGTGAGATATGATTGTTTGAAGCTAAGAAATGGTTGAGAAGACAACAAATTTTTCGCACTTCTGCTGCTCCAAACGCTTAATCCGAATGGCCTAGGGACAAAATACACATACCGTTGTAATCGGGCGAGTTTCTGCTTTCAGATGCGATAGGAATTTTTAGGGTAGGTCAATCCGTTCGCGAGATATGGGAGTTGGAAGCTAAGAAATGGTTGAGAAGAGAACAAATTGTTCACAATTCTGCTGCTCCAAACGCTTAACCAGAATGGCCTAGAGGAAAAATACACGTACCGTTGTAATCGGGCGAGTTTCTACTTTCAAATGCCATAGGAATGTTTGGGTTAGGTCAATCCGTTCGTGAGATATGATTGTTTGAAGCTAAGAAACGGTTGAGAAGACAACAAATTTTTCGCACTTCTGCTGCTCCAAACGCTTAACCCGAATGGCCTAGGGACAAAATACACATACCGTTGTAAACGGGCGAGATTCTACTTTCAGATGCGATAGGAATTTTTGGGGTAGGTCAATCCGTTCGCGAGATATGGGAGTTTGGAGCCAAGAAATGGTTGAGAAGGCAAAAAATTTTTCGCACTTCTGCTGCTCCAATCGCTTAACCAGAATGGCCTAGGGGAAAAACACACGTACCGTTGTAATCGGGCGAGTTTCTACTTTCAAATGCCATAGGAATGTTTGGGTTAGGTCAATCCGTTCGCGAGATATGAGAGTTTGCATCTAAGAAATGGTTGAGAAGACAACAAATTTTTCGCGATTCTGCTGCTCCAAACGCTTAACCAGAATGGACTAGGGAAAAAATACGCATACCGCTGTAATCGGGCGAGTTTCTGCTTTCTGATGCAACAGGAATTTGTGGGTTTGGTAAATCCGTTCGCGAGATATGGGAGTTTGAAGCCAAGAAATGGTTGATAAGGCAAAAAATTTTTCGCAATTCTGCTGCTTCAAACGCTTAACCAGAATAGCCTAGGGAAGATATACACATACCGTTGTAATCGGGCGAGTTTCTACTTTCAGTTACAATAGGAATTTTTGGGTTAGGTCAATCCGTTCGCGAGATATGGGACTTTGAAGCTAAGAAATGGTTGACAAGACAACAAATTTTTCGCACTTCTGCTGCTCCAATCGCTCAACCAGAATGGCCTAGGGGAAAAATACACGTACCGTTGTAATCGGGCGAGTTTCTACTTTCAAATGCCATAGGAATGTTTGGGTTAGGTCAATCCGTTCGCGAGATATGAGAGTTTGCATCTAAGAAATGGTTGAGAAGACAACAAATTTTTCGCGATTCTGCTGCTCCAAACGCTTAACCAGATTGGACTAGGGAAAAAATACGCATACCGTTGTAATCGGGCGAGTTTCTGCTTTCTGATGCAATAGGAATTTTTGGGTTAGGTCAATCCATTCGCGAGATATGGGAGTTTGAAGCTAAGAAATGGTTGAGGAGACAACAAATTTTTCGCACTTCCGCTGCTCCAAACGCTTAACCAGAATGGCCTAGGGAAAAAATACACATACCGTTGTAACCGGGCGAGTTTCTACTTTCAGACGCAACAGGAATTTTTGGGTTAGGTCAATCCGTTCGCGAGATATGGGAGTTTGAAGCCAAGAAATGGTTGAGAAGGCAAAAAATTTTTCGCAATTCTGCTGCTCCAAACGCTTAACCAGAATGGCCTAGGGAAAAAATACACATACCGCTGTAATCGGGCGAGTTTCTACTTTCAGATGCAATAGGAATTTTTGGGTTAGGTCAATCCGTTCGCGAGATATGGGTGTTTGAAGCCAAGAAATGGTAGAGAAGGCAAAAAATTTTTCACAATTCTGCTGCTCCAAACGTTTAACCAGAATGGCCTAGGGAAAAAATACACATACCGTTGTAATCGGGCGAGTTTCTACTTTCAGATGCAATAGGAATTTTTGGGTTAGGTCAATCCGTTCGCGAGATATGGGACTTTGAAGCTAAGAAATGGTTGTCAAGACAACAAATTTTTCGCACTTCTGCTGCTCCAATCGCTTAACCAGAATGGCGTAGGGGAAAAATACACGTACCGTTGTAATCGGGCGAGTTTCTACTATCAAATGCAATAGGAATTTTTGGGTTAGGTAAATCCGTTCGCGAGATATGGGAGTTTGAAGCCAAGAAATGGTTGATAAGGCAAAAAATTTTTCGCAATTCTGCTGCTCCAAACGCTTAAGCAGAATGGCCTAGGGAAAAAATACGCATACCGTTGTAATCGGGCGAGTTTCTACTTTCAGTTACAATAGGAATTTTTGGGTTAGGTTAATCCGTTCGCGAGATATGGGACTTTGAAGCTAAGAAATGGTTGACAAGACAACAAATTTTTCGCACTTCTGCTGCTCCAAACGCTTAACCAGAATGGACTAGGGGGAAAATACGCATACCGTTGTAATCGGTCGAGTTTCTACTTTCAGTTACAATAGGAATTTTTGGGTTAGGTCAATCCGTTCGCGAGATATGGGAGTTGGAAGCTAAGGAATGGTTGAGAAGAGAACAAATTTTTCGCAATTCTGCTGCTCCAAACGCTTGAGCAGAATGGCCTAGGGGGAAAATACGCATACCGTTGTAATCGGGCGAGTTTCTACTTTCAGTCACAATAGGAATTTTTGGGTTAGGTCAATCCGTTCGCGAGATATGGGACTTTGAAGCTAAGAAATGGTTGACAAGACAACAAATTTTTCGCACTTCTGCGGCTCCAATCGCTTAACCAGAATGGCCTAGGGGAAAAATACACGTACCGTTGTAATCGGGCGAGTTTCTACTATCAAATGCAATAGGAATTTTTGCGTTAGGTCAATCCGTTCGCGAGATATGGGAGTTGGAAGCTAAGAAATGGTTGAGAAGAGAACAAATTTTTCGCAATTCCGCTGCTCCAAACGCTTAAGCAGAATGGCCTAGGGAAAAAATACGCATACCGTTGTAATCGGGCGAGTTTCTACTTTCAGTTACAATAGGAATTTTTGTGTTAGGTTAATCGGATCGCGAGATATGGGACTTTGAAGCTAAGAAATGGTTGACAAGACAACAAATTTTTCGCACTTCTGCTGCTCCAATCGCTTAACCAGAATGGCCTAGGGGAAAAATACACGTACCGTTGCAATCGGGCGAGTTTCTACTTTCAAATGCAATAGGAATTTCTGGGTTAGGTCAATCCGTTCGCGAGATATGGGACTTTGAAGCTAAGGAATGGTTGACAAGACAACAAATTTTTCGCGATTCTGCTGCTCCAAACGCTTAACCAGAATGGACTAGGGAAAAAATACACGTGCCGTTGTAATCGGGCGAGTTTCTACTTTCAGATGCAATAGGAATTTTTGGGTTGGGTCAATCCGTTCGCGAGATATGGGAGTTGGAAGCTAAGAAATGGTTGAGAAGAGAACAAATTTTTCGCAATTCTGCTGCTCCAAACGCTTAAGCAGAATGGCCAAGGGAAAAAATACGCATACCGTTGTAATCGGGCGAGCTTCTACTATCAAATGCAATAGGAATTTTTGGGTTAGGTCAATCCGTTCGCGAGATATGGGACTTTGAAGCTAAGAAATGGTTGACAAGACAACAAATTTTTCGCACTTCTGCTGCTCCAATCGCTTAACCAGAATGGCCTAGGGGAAAAATACACGTACCGTTGTAATCGGGCGAGTTTCTACTATCAAATGCAATAGGAATTTTTGGGTTAGGTCAACCGTTCGCGAGATATGGGAGTTGGAAGCTAAGAAATGGTTGAGAAGAGAACAAATTGTTCGCAATTCTGCTGCTCCAAACGCTTAACCAGAATGGACTAGGGAAAAAATACGCATACCGTTGTAATCGGGCGAGTTTCTGCTTTCTGATGCAACAGGAATTTTTGGGTTAGGTAAATCCGTTCGCGAGATATGGGAGTTTGAAGCCAAGAAATGGTTGATAAGGCAAAAAATTTTTCGCAATTCTGCTGCTCCAAACGCTTAACCAGAATGGCCTAGGGAAAAAATACACGTGCCGTTGTAATCGGGCGAGTTTCTACTTTCAGATGCAATAGGAATTTTTGGGTTGGGTCAATCCGTTCGCGAGATATGGGAGTTGGAAGCTAAGAAATGGTTGAGAAGAGAACAAATTTTTCGCAATTCTGCTGCTCCAAACGCTTAAGCAGAATGGCCAAGGGAAAAAATACGCATACCGTTGTAATCGGGCGAGCTTCTACTATCAAATGCAATAGGAATTTTTGGGTTAGGTCAATCCGTTCGCGAGATATGGGAGTTGGAAGCTAAGAAATGGTTGAGAAGAGAACAAATTGTTCGCAATTCTGCTGCTCCAAACGCTTAACCAGATTGGACTAGGGAAAAAATACGCATACCGTTGAAATCGGGCGAGTTTCTGCTTTCTGATGCAACAGGAATTTTTGGGTTAGGTAAATCCGTTCGCGAGATATGGGAGTTTGAAGCCAAGAAATGGTTGATAAGGCAAAAAATTTTTCGCAATTCTGCTGCTCCAAACGCTTAACCAGAATGGCCTAGGGGAAAAATACACGTACCGTTGTAATCGGGCGAGTTTCTACTTTCAGATGCAATAGGAATTTTTGGGTTAGGTCAATCCGTTCGCGAGATATGGGAGTTTGAAGCCAAGAAATGGTTGATAAGGCAAAAAATTTTTCGCAATTCTGCGGCTCCAAACGCTTAACCAAAATGGCCTAGGGAAAAAATACACATACCGTTGTAATCGGGCGAGTTTCTACTTTCAGATGCAATAGGAACTTTTGGGTTAGGTCAATCCATTCGCGAGATATGGGAGTTTGAAGCTAAGAAATGGTTGAGGAGACAACAAATTTTTCGCACTTCCGCTGCTCCAAACGCTTAACCAGAATGGCCTAGGGAAAAAATACACACACCGTTGTAATCGGGCGAGTTTCTACTTTCAGATGCAATAGGAATTTTTGGGTTAGGTCAATCCGTTCGCGAGATATGGGAGTTTGAAGCTAAGAAATGGTTGAGGAGACAACAAATTTTTCGCACTTCCGCTGCTCCAAACGCTTAACCAGAATGGCCTAGGGAAAAAATACACACACCGTTGTAATCGGGCGAGTTTCTACTTTCAGATGCAATAGGAATTTTTGGGTTAGGTCAATCCATTCGCGAGATATGGGAGTTTGAAGCTAAGAAATGGTTGAGGAGACAACAAATTTTTCGCACTTCCGCTGCTCCAAACGCTTAACCAGAATGGCCTAGGGAAAAAATACACACACCGTTGTAATCGGGCGAGTTTCTACTTTCAGATGCAATAGGAACTTTTGGGTTAGGTCAATCCGTTCGCGAGATATGGGATTTTGAAGCCAAGAAATGGTTGAGATGGAAAAAATTTTTCGCAATTCTGCTGCTCCAAACGCTTAACCAGAATATCCTAGGGAAAAAATACACATACCGCTGTAATCGGGCGAGTTCCTACTTTCTGATGCAACAGGAATTTTTGGGTTATGTCAATCCGTTCGCGAGATATGGGAGTTTGAATCCAAGAAATGGTTGTGAAGGAAACAAATTTTTCGCAATTCTGCTGCTCCAAACGCTTAACCAGAATGGCCTAGGGAAAAAATACACATACCGTTGTAATCGGGCGAGTTTCTACTTTCAGATGCAATAGGAATTTTTGGGTTAGGTCAATCCGTTCGCGAGATATGGGACTTTGAAGCTAAGAAATGGTTGTCATGACAACAAATTTTTCGCACTTCTGCTGCGCCAATCGCTTAACCAGAATGGCCTAGGGAAAAAATACACATACCGTTGTAATCGGGCGAGTTTCTACTTTCAGATGCAATAGGAATTTTTGGGTTAGGTCAATCCATTCGCGAGATATGGGAGTTTGAAGCTAAGAAATGGTTGAGGAGACAACAAATTTTTCGCACTTCCGCTGCTCCAAACGCTTAACCAGAATGGCCTAGGGAAAAAATACACATACCGTTGTAACCGGGCGAGTTTCTACTTTCAGACGCAACAGGAATTTTTGGGTTAGGTCAATCCGTTCGCGAGATATGGGAGTTTGAAGCCAAGAAATGGTTGAGAAGGCAAAAAATTTTTCGCAATTCTGCTGCTCCAAACGCTTAACCAGAATGGCCTAGGGAAAAAATACACATACCGCTGTAATCGGGCGTGTTTCTACTTTCAGATGCAATAGGAATTTTTGGGTTAGGTCAATCCGTTCGCGAGATATGGGTGTTTGAAGCCAAGAAATGGTAGAGAAGGCAAAAAATTTTTCGCAATTCTGCTGCTCCAAACGTTTAACCAGAATGGCCTAGGGAAAAAATACACATACCGCTGTAATCGGGCGAGTTCCTACTTTCTGATGCAACAGGAATTTTTGGGTTATGTCAATCCGTTCGCGAGATATGGGAGTTTGAATCCAAGAAATGGTTGTGAAGGAAACAAATTTTTCGCAATTCTGCTGCTCCAAACGCTTAACCAGAATGGCCTAGGGAAAAAATACACATACCGTTGTAATCGGGCGAGTTTCTACTTTCAGATGCAATAGGAATTTTTGGGTTAGGTCAATCCGTTCGCGAGATATGGGACTTTGAAGCTAAGAAATGGTTGTCATGACAACAAATTTTTCGCACTTCTGCTGCGCCAATCGCTTAACCAGAATGGCCTAGGGAAAAAATACACATACCGTTGTAATCGGGCGAGTTTCTACTTTCAGATGCAATAGGAATTTTTGGGTTAGGTCAATCCATTCGCGAGATATGGGAGTTTGAAGCTAAGAAATGGTTGAGGAGACAACAAATTTTTCGCACTTCCGCTGCTCCAAACGCTTAACCAGAATGGCCTAGGGAAAAAATACACATACCGTTGTAACCGGGCGAGTTTCTACTTTCAGACGCAACAGGAATTTTTGGGTTAGGTCAATCCGTTCGCGAGATATGGGAGTTTGAAGCCAAGAAATGGTTGAGAAGGCAAAAAATTTTTCGCAATTCTGCTGCTCCAAACGCTTAACCAGAATGGCCTAGGGAAAAAATACACATACCGCTGTAATCGGGCGTGTTTCTACTTTCAGATGCAATAGGAATTTTTGGGTTAGGTCAATCCGTTCGCGAGATATGGGTGTTTGAAGCCAAGAAATGGTAGAGAAGGCAAAAAATTTTTCGCAATTCTGCTGCTCCAAACGTTTAACCAGAATGGCCTAGGGAAAAAATACACATACCGTTGTAATCGGGCGAGTTTCTACTTTCAGATGCAATAGGAATTTTTGGGTTAGGTCAATCCGTTCGCGAGATATGGGACTTTGAAGCTAAGAAATGGTTGTCAAGACAACAAATTTTTCGCACTTCTGCTGCTCCAATCGCTTAACCAGAATGGCGTAGGGGAAAAATACACGTACCGTTGTAATCGGGCGAGTTTCTACTATCAAATGCAATAGGAATTTTTGGGTTAGGTCAATCCGTTCGCGAGATATGGGAGTTGGAAGCTAAGAAATGGTTGAGAAGAAAACAAATTGTTCACATTTCTGCTGCTCCAAACGCTTAACCAGAAAGGACTAGGGAAAAAATACGCATACCGTTGTAATCGGGCGAGTTTCTGCTTTCTGATGCAACAGGAATTTTTGGGTTAGGTAAATCCGTTCGCGAGATATGGGAGTTTGAACCCAAAAAATGGTTGATAAGGCAAAAAATTTTTCGCAATTCTGCTGCTCCAAACGCTTAACCAGAATGGCCTAGGGAGAAAATACACGTACCGTTGTAATCGGGCGAGTTTCTACTTTCAGATGGGATAGGAATTTTTGGGTTAGGTCAATCCGTTCGCGAGATATGGGAGTTTGAAGCCAAGAAATGGTTGAGAAGGCAAAAAATTTTTGGCAATTCTACTGCTCCAAACGTTTAACCAGAGTGGCCTAGGGAAAAAATACACATACCGTTGTAATCGGGCGAGTTTCTACTATCAAATGCAATAGGAATTTTTGGGTTAGGTCAATCCGTTCGCGAGATATGGGAGTTGGAAGCTAAGAAATGGTTGAGAAGAGAACAAATTGTTCACAATTCTGCTGCTCCAAACGCTTAACCAGAATGGACTAGGTGAAAAATACGCATACCGTTGTAATCGGGCAAGTTTCTGCTTTCTGATGCAACAGGAATTTTTGGGTTAGGTAAATCCGTTCGCGAGATATGGGAGTTTGAAGCCAAGAAATGGTTGATAAGGCAAAAAATTTTTCGCAATTCTGCTGCTCCAAACGCTTAACCAGAATGGCCTAGGGAAAAAATACACGTACCGTTGTAATCGGGCGAGTTTCTACTTTCAGATGCAATGGGAATTTTTGGGTTAGGTCAATCCGTTCGCGAGGTTTGGGAGTTGGAAGCTAAGAAATGGTTGAGAAGAGAACAAATTTTTCGCAATTCTGCTGCTCCAAACGCTTGATCAGAATGGCCTAGGGGGAAAATACGCATACCGTTGGAATCGGTCGAGTTTCTACTTTCAGTTACAATAGGAAATTTTGGGTTAGGTCAATCCGTTCGCGAGATATGGGAGTTTGAAGCCAAGAAATGGTTGAGAAGGCAAAAAATTTTTCGCAATTCTGCTGCTTCAAACGCTTAACCAGAATGGCCTAGGGGAAAAATACACGTACCGTTGTAATCGGGCGAGTTTCTACTTTCAAATGCCATAGGAATGTTTGGGTTAGGTCAATCCGTTCGTGAGATATGATTGTTTGAAGCTAAGAAATGGTTGAGAAGACAACAAATTTTTCGCACTTCTGCTGCTCCAAACGCTTAATCCGAATGGCCTAGGGACAAAATACACATACCGTTGTAATCGGGCGAGTTTCTGCTTTCAGATGCGATAGGAATTTTTGGGGTAGGTCAATCCGTTCGCGAGATATGGGAGTTGGAAGCTAAGAAATGGTTGAGAAGAGAACAAATTGTTCACAATTCTGCTGCTCCAAACGCTTAACCAGAATGGCCTAGAGGAAAAATACACGTACCGTTGTAATCGGGCGAGTTTCTACTTTCAAATGCCATAGGAATGTTTGGGTTAGGTCAATCCGTTCGTGAGATATGATTGTTTGAAGCTAAGAAACGGTTGAGAAGACAACAAATTTTTCGCACTTCTGCTGCTCCAAACGCTTAACCCGAATGGCCTAGGGACAAAATACACATACCGTTGTAATCGGGCGAGTTTCTACTTTCAGATGCGATAGGAATTTTTGGGGTAGGTCAATCCGTTCGCGAGATATGGGAGTTTGGAGCCAAGAAATGGTTGAGAAGGCAAAAAATTTTTCGCACTTCTGCTGCTCCAATCGCTTAACCAGAATGGCCTAGGGGAAAAACACACGTACCGTTGTAATCGGGCGAGTTTCTACTTTCAAATGCCATAGGAATGTTTGGGTTAGGTCAATCCGTTCGCGAGATATGAGAGTTTGCATCTAAGAAATGGTTGAGAAGACAACAAATTTTTCGCGATTCTGCTGCTCCAAACGCTTAACCAGAATGGACTAGGGAAAAAATACGCATACCGCTGTAATCGGGCGAGTTTCTGCTTTCTGATGCAACAGGAATTTGTGGGTTTGGTAAATCCGTTCGCGAGATATGGGAGTTTGAAGCCAAGAAATGGTTGATAAGGCAAAAAATTTTTCGCAATTCTGCTGCTTCAAACGCTTAACCAGAATAGCCTAGGGAAGATATACACATACCGTTGTAATCGGGCGAGTTTCTACTTTCAAATGCAATAGGAATTTTTGGGTTAGGTCAATCCGTTCGCGAGATATGGGAGTTTGAAGCTAAGAAATGGTTGAGAAGACAAAAAATTTTTCGCAATTCTGCTGCTCCAAACGCTTAACCAGAATGGCCTAGGGAAAAAATACACATACCGTTGTAATCGGGCGAGTTTCTACTTTCAGATGCAACAGCAATTTTTGGGTTAGGTCAATCCGTTCGCGAGATATGGGAGTTTGAAGCCAAGAAATGGTTGAGAAGACAACAAATTTTTCGCAATTCTGCTGCTCCAAACGCTTAACCAGAATGGCCTAGGGAAAAAATACACATACCGTTGTAATCGGGCGAGTTTCTACTTTCAGCTGCAATAGGAATTTTTGGGTTAGGTCAATCCGTTCGCGAGATATGGGACTTTGAAGCTAAGAAATGGTTGACAAGACAACAAATTTTTCGCACTTCTGCTGCTCCAATCGCTCAACCAGAATGGCCTAGGGAAAAAATACACATACCGTTGTAATCGGGCGAGTTTCTACTTTCAGATGCAACAGCAATTTTTGGGTTAGGTCAATCCGTTCGCGAGATATGGGAGTTTGAAGCCAAGAAATGGTTGAGAAGACAACAAATTTTTCGCAATTCTGCTGCTCCAAACGCTTAACCAGAATGGCCTAGGGAAAAAATACACATACCGTTGTAATCGGGCGAGTTTCTACTTTCAGATGCAATAGGAATTTTTGGGTTAGGTCAATCCGTTCGCGAGATATGGGACTTTGAAGCTAAGAAATGGTTGACAAGACAACAAATTTTTCGCACTTCTGCTGCTCCAATCGCTCAACCAGAATGGCCTAGGGGAAAAATACACGTACCGTTGTAATCGGGCGAGTTTCTACTTTCAAATGCCATAGGAATGTTTGGGTTAGGTCAATCCGTTCGCGAGATATGAGAGTTTGCATCTAAGAAATGGTTGAGAAGACAACAAATTTTTCGCGATTCTGCTGCTCCAAACGCTTAACCAGAATGGCCTAGGGAAAAAATACACATACCGCTGTAATCGGGCGAGTTTCTACTTTCAGATGCAATAGGAATTTTTGGGTTAGGTCAATCCGTTCGCGAGATATGGGTGTTTGAAGCCAAGAAATGGTAGAGAAGGCAAAAAATTTTTCACAATTCTGCTGCTCCAAACGTTTAACCAGAATGGCCTAGGGAAAAAATACACATACCGTTGTAATCGGGCGAGTTTCTACTTTCAGATGCAATAGGAATTTTTGGGTTAGGTCAATCCATTCGCGAGATATGGGAGTTTGAAGCTAAGAAATGGTTGAGGAGACAACAAATTTTTCGCACTTCCGCTGCTCCAAACGCTTAACCAGAATGGCCTAGGGAAAAAATACACATACCGTTGTAACCGGGCGAGTTTCTACTTTCAGACGCAACAGGAATTTTTGGGTTAGGTCAATCCGTTCGCGAGATATGGGAGTTTGAAGCCAAGAAATGGTTGAGAAGGCAAAAAATTTTTCGCAATTCTGCTGCTCCAAACGCTTAACCAGAATGGCCTAGGGAAAAAATACACATACCGCTGTAATCGGGCGAGTTTCTACTTTCAGATGCAATAGGAATTTTTGGGTTAGGTCAATCCGTTCGCGAGATATGGGTGTTTGAAGCCAAGAAATGGTAGAGAAGGCAAAAAATTTTTCACAATTCTGCTGCTCCAAACGTTTAACCAGAATGGCCTAGGGAAAAAATACACATACCGTTGTAATCGGGCGAGTTTCTACTTTCAGATGCAATAGGAATTTTTGGGTTAGGTCAATCCGTTCGCGAGATATGGGACTTTGAAGCTAAGAAATGGTTGTCAAGACAACAAATTTTTCGCACTTCTGCTGCTCCAATCGCTTAACCAGAATGGCGTAGGGGAAAAATACACGTACCGTTGTAATCGGGCGAGTTTCTACTATCAAATGCAATAGGAATTTTTGGGTTAGGTAAATCCGTTCGCGAGATATGGGAGTTTGAAGCCAAGAAATGGTTGATAAGGCAAAAAATTTTTCGCAATTCTGCTGCTCCAAACGCTTAAGCAGAATGGCCTAGGGAAAAAATACGCATACCGTTGTAATCGGGCGAGTTTCTACTTTCAGTTACAATAGGAATTTTTGGGTTAGGTTAATCCGTTCGCGAGATATGGGACTTTGAAGCTAAGAAATGGTTGACAAGACAACAAATTTTTCGCACTTCTGCTGCTCCAAACGCTTAACCAGAATGGACTAGGGGGAAAATACGCATACCGTTGTAATCGGTCGAGTTTCTACTTTCAGTTACAATAGGAATTTTTGGGTTAGGTCAATCCGTTCGCGAGATATGGGAGTTGGAAGCTAAGGAATGGTTGAGAAGAGAACAAATTTTTCGCAATTCTGCTGCTCCAAACGCTTGAGCAGAATGGCCTAGGGGGAAAATACGCATACCGTTGTAATCGGGCGAGTTTCTACTTTCAGTCACAATAGGAATTTTTGGGTTAGGTCAATCCGTTCGCGAGATATGGGACTTTGAAGCTAAGAAATGGTTGACAAGACAACAAATTTTTCGCACTTCTGCGGCTCCAATCGCTTAACCAGAATGGCCTAGGGGAAAAATACACGTACCGTTGTAATCGGGCGAGTTTCTACTATCAAATGCAATAGGAATTTTTGCGTTAGGTCAATCCGTTCGCGAGATATGGGAGTTGGAAGCTAAGAAATGGTTGAGAAGAGAACAAATTTTTCGCAATTCTGCTGCTCCAAACGCTTAAGCAGAATGGCCTAGGGAAAAAATACGCATACCGTTGTAATCGGGCGAGTTTCTACTTTCAGTTACAATAGGAATTTTTGTGTTAGGTTAATCGGATCGGGAGATATGGGACTTTGAAGCTAAGAAATGGTTGACAAGACAACAAATTTTTCGCACTTCTGCTGCTCCAATCGCTTAACCAGAATGGCCTAGGGGAAAAATACACGTACCGTTGCAATCGGGCGAGTTTCTACTTTCAAATGCAATAGGAATTTCTGGGTTAGGTCAATCCGTTCGCGAGATATGGGACTTTGAAGCTAAGGAATGGTTGACAAGACAACAAATTTTTCGCGATTCTGCTGCTCCAAACGCTTAACCAGAATGGACTAGGGAAAAAATACGCATACCGTTGTAATCGGGCGAGTTTCTGCTTTCTGATGCAACAGGAATTTTTGGGTTAGGTAACTCCGTTCGCGAGATACGGGAGTTTGAAGACAAGAAATGGTTGAGAAGGCAAAAAATTTGTCGCAATTCTGCTGCTCCAAACGCTTAACAAGAATGGCCTAAGGAAAAAATACACATACAGTTGTAATCGGGCGAGTTTTTACTTTCAGATGCAACCGGAATTCTTGGGTTAGGTCAATCCGTTCGCGAGATATGGGAGTTTGAAGCCAAGAAATGGTTGAGAAGGCAAACATTTTTTCGCAATTCTGCTACTCCAAACGCTTAACGAGAATGACCTAGGGAAAAAATGCACGTACTGCTGTAATCGGGCGAGTTTCTACTTTCAGATGCAATAGGAATTTTTGGGTTAGGTCAACCCGTTCGCGAGATACGGGAGCTTGAAGCCAAGAAATGGTTGAGAAGGCAAAAAATTTTTCGCAATTCTGCTGCTTCAAACGCTTAACCAGAATGGCCTAGGGGAAAAATACACATACCGTTGTAATCGGGCGAGATTCTACTTTCAGATGCAACAGGAATTTTTGGGTTAGGTCAATCCGTTCGCGAGATATGGGACTTTGAAGCTAAGAAATGGTTGAGAAGACAACAAATTTTTCGCACTTGTGCTGCACCAAACGCTTAACCAGAATGGCCTAGGGAAAAAATACACATACCGTTGTAACCGGGCGAGTTTCTACTTTCCGACGCAACAGGAATTTTTTGGTTTGGTCAATCGGTTCGTGAGATATGGCAAATTGATGCTAAGAAATGGTTGAGAAGACAACAAATTTTTCGCAATTCTGCTGCTCCAAACGCTTAACCAGAATGGCCTGGGGAAAAAATACACATACCGTTGTAATCGGGCGAGTTTCTACTTTCAGACGCAGAAGGAATTTTTGGGTTTGGTCAATCCGTTCGCGAGATATGGGACTTTGAATCTAAGAAATGGTTGAGAAGACAACAAATTTTTCGCAATTCTGCTGCTCCAATCGCTTAACCAGAATGGCCTAGGGGAAAAATACACGTACCGTTGTAATCGGGCGAGTTTCTACTTTCAAATGCAATAGGAACTTTTGGTTTAGGTCAATCCGTTCGCGAGATATGGGAGTTTGAAGCTAAGAAATGGTTGAGAAGACAAAAAATTTTTCGCAATTCTGCTGCTCCAAACGCTTAACCAGAATGGCCTAGGGAAAAAATACACATACCGTTGTAATCGGGCGAGTTTCTACTTTCAGATGCAACAGCAATTTTTGGGTTAGGTCAATCCGTTCGCGAGATATGGGAGTTTGAAGCCAAGAAATGGTTGAGAAGGCAACAAATTTTTCGCAATTCTGCTGCTCCAAACGCTTAACCAGAATGGCCTAGGGAAAAAATACACATACCGTTGTAATCGGGCGAGTTTCTACTTTCAGATGCAATAGGAATTTTTGGGTTAGGTCAATCCGTTCGCGAGATATGGGAGTTTGAAGCCAAGGAATGGTAGAGAAGGCAAACAATTTTCCACAATTCTGCTGCTCCAAACGCTTAACCAGAATGGCCTAGGGAAAAAATACACATACCGTTGTAATCGGGCGAGTTTCTACTTTCAGATGCAACAACAATTTTTGGGTTAGGTCAATCCGTTCGCGAGATATGGGAGTTTGAAGCCAAGAAATGGTTGAGAAGACAACAAATTTTTCGCAATTCTGCTGCTCCAGACGCTTAACCAGAATGGCCTAGGGAGAAAATACCCATACCGTTGTAATCGGGCGAGTTTCTACTTTCAGACGCAGAAGGAATTTTTGGGTTTGGTCAATCCTTTCGCGAGATGTGGGACTTTGAATCTAAGAAATGGTTGAGAAGACAACAAATTTTTCGCAATTCTGCTGCTCCAATCGCTTAACCAGAATGGCCTAGGGGAAAAATACACGTACCGTTGTAATCGGGCGAGTTTCTACTTTCAAATGCAATAGGAATTTTTGGGTTAGGTCAGTCGGTTCGCGAGATATGGGAGTTTGAAGCTAAGAAATGGATGAGAAGACAAAAAATTTTTCGCAATTCTGCTGCTCCAAACGCTTAACCATAATGGCCTAGGGAAAAAATACACATACCGTTGTAATCGGGCGAGTTTCTACTTTCAGATGCAACAGCAATTTTTGGGTTAGGTCAATCCGTTCGCGAGATATGGGAGTTTGAAGCCAAGAAATGGTTGAGAAGACAACAAATTTTTCGCAATTCTGCTGCTCCAGACGCTTAACCAGTATGGCCTAGGGAGAAAATACACATACCGTTGTAATCGGGCGAGTTTCTACATTCCGACGCAGAAGGAATTTTTGGGTTTGGTCAATCCGTTCGCGAGATATGGGACTTTGAAACTAAGAAATGGTTGAGAAGACAACAAATTTTTCGCAATTCTGCTGCTCCAATCGCTTAACCAGAATGGCCTAGGGGAAAAGTAAACATACCGTTGTAATCGGGCGAGTTTCTACTTTCAGATGCAACAGCAATTTTTGGGTTAGGTCAATCCGTTCGCGAGATATGGGAGTTTGAAGCCAAGAAATGGTTGAGAAGACAACAAATTTTTCGCAATTCTGCTGCTCCAAACGCTTAACCAGAATGGCCTAGGGAAAAAATACACATACCGTTGTAATCGGGCGAGTTTCTACTTTCAGATGCAACAGCAAATTTTGGGTTAGGTCTATCCGTTCGCGAGATATGGGAGTTTGAAGCCAAGAAATGGTTGAGAAGACAAATAATTTTTCGCAATTCTGCTGCTCCAGACGCTTAACTAGAATGGCCTAGGGAGAAAATACACATACCGTTGTAATCGGGCGAGTTTCTACTTTCAAACGCAGAAGGAATTTTTGGGTTTGGTCAATCCGTTCGCGAGATATGGGACTTTGAATCTAAGAAATGGTTGAGAAGACAACAAATTTTTCGCAATTCTGCTGCTCCAATCGCTTAACCAGAATGGCCTAGGGGAAAAATACACGTACCGTTGTAATCGGGCGAGTTTCTACTTTCAAATGCCATAGGAATGTTTGGGTTAGGTCAATCCGTTCGCGAGATATGAGAGTTTGCATCTAAGAAATGGTTGAGAAGACAACAAATTTTTCGCGATTCTGCTGCTCCAAACGCTTAACCAGAATGGACTAGGGAAAAAATACGCATACCGTTGTAATCGGGCGAGTTTCTGCTTTCTGATGCAACAGGAATTTTTGGGTTATGTAAATCCGTTCGCGAGATATGGGAGTTTGAAGCCAAGAAATGGTTGATAAGGCAAAAAATTTTTCGCAATTCTGCTGCTCCAAACGCTTAACCAGAATGGCCTAGGGAAAAAATACACGTACCGTTGTAATCGGGCGAGTTTCTACTTTCAGATGCAATAGGAATTTTTGGGTTAGGTCAATCCGTTCGCGAGATATGGGAGTTGGAAGCTAAGGAATGGTTGAGAAGAGAACTAATTTTTCGCAATTCTGCTGCTCCAAACGCTTGAGCAGAATGGCCTAGGGGGAAAATACGCATACCGTTGTAATCGGGCGAGCTTCTACTTTCAGTCACAATAGGAATTTTTGGGTTAAGTCATTCCGTTCGCGAGATATGGGACTTTGAAGCTAAGAAATGGTTGACAAGACAACAAATTTTTCGCACTTCTGCGGCTCCAATCGCTTAACCAGAATGGCCTAGGGGAAAAATACACGTACCGTTGTAATCGGGCGAGTTTCTACTATCAAATGCAATAGGAATTTTTGCGTTAGGTCAATCCGTTCGCGAGATATGGGAGTTGGAAGCTAAGAAATGGTTGAGAAGAGAACAAATTTTTCGCAATTCTGCTGCTCCAAACGCTTAAGCAGAATGGCCTAGGGAAAAAATACGCATACCGTTGTAATCGGGCGAGTTTCTACTTTCAGTTACAATAGGAATTTTTGGGTTAGGTTAATCGGATCGCGAGATATGGGACTTTGAAGCTAAGAAATGGTTGACAAGACAACAAATTTTTCGCACTTCTGCTGCTCCAATCGCTTAACCAGAATGGCCTAGGGGAAAAATACACGTACCGTTGCAATCGGGCGAGTTTCTACTTTCAAATGCAATAGGAATTTCTGAGTTAGGTCAATCCGTTCGCGAGATATGGGACTTTGAAGCTAAGGAATGGTTGACAAGACAACAAATTTTTCGCGATTCTGCTGCTCCAAACGCTTAACCAGAATGGACTAGGGAAAAAATACGCATACCGTTGTAATCGGGCGAGTTTCTGCTTTCTGATGCAACAGGAATTTTTGGGTTAGGTAACTCCGTTCGCGAGATACGGGAGTTTGAAGACAAGAAATGGTTGAGAAGGCAAAAAATTTGTCGCAATTCTGCTACTCCAAACGCTTAACGAGAATGACCTAGGGAAAAAATGCACGTACTGCTGTAATCGGGCGAGTTTCTACTTTCAGATGCAATAGGAATTTTTGGGTTAGGTCAACCCGTTCGCGAGATATGGGAGCTTGAAGCCAAGAAATGGTTGAGAAGGCAAAAAATTTTTCGCAATTCTGCTGCTTCAAACGCTTAACCAGAATGGCCTAGGGGAAAAATACACATACCGTTGTAATCGGGCGAGATTCTACTTTCAGATGCAACAGGAATTTTTGGGTTAGGTCAATCCGTTCGCGAGATATGGGACTTTGAAGCTAAGAAATGGTTGAGAAGACAACAAATTTTTCGCACTTGTGCTGCACCAAACGCTTAACCAGAATGGCCTAGGGAAAAAATACACATACCGTTGTAACCGGGCGAGTTTCTACTTTCCGACGCAACAGGAATTTTTTGGTTTGGTCAGTCGGTTCGTGAGATATGGCAAATTGATGCTAAGAAATGGTTGAGAAGACAACAAATTTTTCGCAATTCTGCTGCTCCAAACGCTTAACCAGAATGGCCTAGGGAAAAAATACACATACCGTTGTAATCGGGCGAGTTTCTAGTTTCAGACGCAGAAGGAATTTTTGGGTTTGGTCAATCCGTTCGCGAGATATGGGACTTTGAATCTAAGAAATGGTTGAGAAGACAACAAATTTTTCGCAATTCTGCTGCTCCAATCGCTTAACCAGAATGGCCTAGGGGAAAAATACACGTACCGTTGTAATCGGGCGAGTTTCTACTTTCAAATGCAATAGGAACTTTTGGTTTAGGTCAATCCGTTCGCGAGATATGGGAGTTTGAAGCTAAGAAATGGTTGAGAAGACAAAAAATTTTTCGCAATTCTGCTGCTCCAAACGCTTAACCAGAATGGCCTAGGGAAAAAATACACATACCGTTGTAATCGGGCGAGTTTCTACTTTCAGATGCAACAGCAATTTTTGGGTTAGGTCAATCCGTTCGCGAGATATGGGAGTTTGAAGCCAAGAAATGGTTGAGAAGGCAACAAATTTTTCGCAATTCTGCTGCTCCAAACGCTTAACCAGAATGGCCTAGGGAAAAAATACACATACCGTTGTAATCGGGCGAGTTTCTACTTTCAGATGCAATAGGAATTTTTGGGTTAGGTCAATCCGTTCGCGAGATATGGGAGTTTGAAGCCAAGGAATGGTAGAGAAGGCAAACAATTTTCCACAATTCTGCTGCTCCAAACGCTTAACCAGAATGGCCTAGGGAAAAAATACACATACCGTTGTAATCGGGCGAGTTTCTACTTTCAGATGCAACAACAATTTTTGGGTTAGGTCAATCCGTTCGCGAGATATGGGAGTTTGAAGCCAAGAAATGGTTGAGAAGACAACAAATTTTTCGCAATTCTGCTGCTCCAGACGCTTAACCAGAATGGCCTAGGGAGAAAATACCCATACCGTTGTAATCGGGCGAGTTTCTACTTTCAGACGCAGAAGGAATTTTTGGGTTTGGTCAATCCTTTCGCGAGATGTGGGACTTTGAATCTAAGAAATGGTTGAGAAGACAACAAATTTTTCGCAATTCTGCTGCTCCAATCGCTTAACCAGAATGGCCTAGGGGAAAAATACACGTACCGTTGTAATCGGGCGAGTTTCTACTTTCAAATGCAATAGGAATTTTTGGGTTAGGTCAATCGGTTCGCGAGATATGGGAGTTTGAAGCTAAGAAATGGATGAGAAGACAAAAAATTTTTCGCAATTCTGCTGCTCCAAACGCTTAACCATAATGGCCTAGGGAAAAAATACACATACCGTTGTAATCGGGCGAGTTTCTACTTTCAGATGCAACAGCAATTTTTGGGTTAGGTCAATCCGTTCGCGAGATATGGGAGTTTGAAGCCAAGAAATGGTTGAGAAGACAACAAATTTTTCGCAATTCTGCTGCTCCAGACGCTTAACCAGTATGGCCTAGGGAGAAAATACACATACCGTTGTAATCGGGCGAGTTTCTACTTTCCGACGCAGAAGGAATTTTTGGGTTTGGTCAATCCGTTCGCGAGATATGGGACTTTGAATCTAAGAAATGGTTGAGAAGACAACAAATTTTTCGCAATTCTGCTGCTCCAATCGCTTAACCAGAATGGCCTAGGGGAAAAATACACATACCGTTGTAATCGGGCGAGTTTCTACTTTCAGATGCAACAGCAATTTTTGGGTTAGGTCAATCCGTTCGCGAGATATGGGAGTTTGAAGCCAAGAAATGGTTGAGAAGACAACAAATTTTTCGCAATTCTGCTGCTCCAGACGCTTAACCAGTATGGCCTAGGGAGAAAATACACCTACCGTTGTAATCGGGCGAGTTTCTACTTTCCGACGCAGAAGGAATTTTTGGGTTTGGTCAATCCGTTCGCGAGATATGGGACTTTGAATCTAAGAAATGGTTGAGAAGACAACAAATTTTTCGCAATTCTGCTGCTCCAATCGCTTAACCAGAATGGCCTAGGGGAAAAATACACGTACCGTTGTAATCGGGCGAGTTTCTACTTTCAAATGCAATAGGAATTTTTGGGTTAGGTCAATCCGTTCGCGAGATATGGGAGTTGGAAGCTAAGAAATGGTTGAGAAGAGAACAAATTGTTCGCAATTCTGCTGCTCCAAACGCTTAACCAGAATGGACTAGGGAAAAAATACGCATACCGTTGCAATCGGGCGAGTTTCTGCTTTCTGATGCAACAGGAATTTTTGGGTTAGGTAAATCCGTTCGCGAGATATGGAGTTTGAAGCCAAGAAATGGTTGATAAGGCAAAAAATTTTTCGCAATTCTGCTGCTCCAAACGCTTAACCAGAATGGCCTAGGGAAAAAATACACGTACCGTTGTAATCGGGCGAGTTTCTACTTTCAGATGCAATAGGAATTTTTGGGTTAGGTCAATCCGTTCGCGAGATATGGGAGTTGGAAGCTAAGAAATGGTTGAGAAGAGAACAAATTGTTCGCAATTCTGCTGCTCCAAACGCTTAACCAGAATGGCCTAGGGAAAAAATACACATACCGTTGTAATCGGGCGAGTTTCTACTTTCAGATGCAACAGCAATTTTTGGGTTAGGTCAATCCGTTCGCGAGATATGGGAGTTTGAAGCCAAGAAATGGTTGAGAAGACAACAAATTTTTCGCAATTCTGCTGCTCCAAACGCTTAACCAGAATGGCCTAGGGAAAAAATACACATACCGTTGTAATCGGGCGAGTTTCTACTTTCAGATGCAACAGCAAATTTTGGGTTAGGTCTATCCGTTCGCGAGATATGGGAGTTTGAAGCCAGGAAATGGTTGAGAAGACAAATAATTTTTCGCAATTCTGCTGCTCCAGACGCTTAACCAGAATGGCCTAGGGAGAAAATACACATACCGTTGTAATCGGGCGAGTTTCTACTTTCAAACGCAGAAGGAATTTTTGGGTTTGGTCAATCCGTTCGCGAGATATGGGACTTTGAATCTAAGAAATGGTTTAGAAGACAACAAATTTTTCGCAATTCTGCTGCTCCAATCGCTTAACCAGAATGGCCTAGGGGAAAAATACACGTACCGTTGTAATCGGGCGAGTTTCTACTTTCAAATGCAATAGGAATTTTTGGGTTAGGTCAATCCGTTCGCGAGATATGGGAGTTTGAAGCTAAGAAATGGTTGAGAAGACAAAAAATTTTTCGCAATTCTGCTGCTCCAAACGCTTAACCAGAATGGCCTAGGGAAAAAATACGCATACCGTTGTAATCGGGCGAGTTTCTGCTTTCTGATGCAACAGGAATTTTTGGGTTAGGTAAATCCGTTCGCGAGATATGGGAGTTTGAAGCCAAGAAATGGTTGATAAGGCAAAAAATTTTTCGCAATTCTGAAGCTCCAAACGCTTAACCAGAATGGCCTAGAGAAAAAATACACGTACCGTTGTAATCGGGCGAGTTTCTACTTTCAGATGCAATAGGAATTTTTGGGTTAGGTCAATCCGTTCGCGAGATATGGGAGTTGGAAGCTAAGGAATGGTTGAGAAGAGAACAAATTTTTCGCAATTCTGCTGCTCCAAACGCTTGAGCAGAATGGCCTAGGGGGAAAATACGCATACCGTTGTAATCGGGCGAGTTTCTACTTTCAGTCACAATAGGAATTTTTGGGTTAGGTCATTCCGTTCGCGAGATATGGGACTTTGAAGCTAAGAAATGGTTGACAAGACAACAAATTTTTCGCACTTCTGCGGCTCCAATCGCTTAACCAGAATGGCCTAGGGGAAAAATACACGTACCGTTGTAATCGGGCGAATTTCTACTATCAAATGCAATAGGAATTTTTGCGTTAGGTCAATCCGTTCGCGAGATATGGGAGTTTGAAGCCAAGAAATGGTTGAGAAGGCAAAAATTTTTTCGCAATTCTGCTACTCCAAACGCTTAACGAGAATGACCTAGGGAAAAAATGCACGTACTGCTGTAATCGGGCGAGTTTCTACTTTCAGATGCAATAGGAATTTTTGGGTTAGGTCAACCCGTTCGCGAGATATGGGAGCTTGAAGCCAAGAAATGGTTGAGAAGGCAAAAAATTTTTCGCAATTCTGCTGCTTCAAACGCTTAACCAGAATGGCCTAGGGGAAAAATACACATACCGTTGTAATCGGGCGAGTTTCTACTTTCAGATGCAACAGGAATTTTTGGGTTAGGTCAATCCGTTCGCGAGATATGGGACTTTGAAGCTAAGAAATGGTTGAGAAGACAACAAATTTTTCGCACTTGTGCTGCACCAAACGCTTAACCAGAATGGCCTAGGGAAAAAATACACATACCGTTGCAACCGGGCGAGTTTCTACTTTCCGACGCAACAGGAATTTTTTGGTTTGGTCAATCGGTTCGTGAGATATGGCAAATTGATGCTAAGAAATGGTTGAGAAGACAACAAATTTTTCGCAATTCTGCTGCTCCAAACGCTTAACCAGAATGGCCTGGGGAAAAAATACACATACCGTTGTAATCGGGCGAGTTTCTACTTTCAGACGCAGAAGGAATTTTTGGGTTTGGTCAATCCGTTCGCGAGATATGGGACTTTGAATCTAAGAAATGGTTGAGAAGACAACAAATTTTTCGCAATTCTGCTGCTCCAATCGCTTAACCAGAATGGCCTAGGGGAAAAATACACGTACCGTTGTAATCGGGCGAGTTTCTACTTTCAAATGCAATAGGAACTTTTGGTTTAGGTCAATCCGTTCGCGAGATATGGGAGTTTGAAGCTAAGAAATGGTTGAGAAGACAAAAAATTTTTCGCAATTCTGCTGCTCCAAACGCTTAACCAGAATGGCCTAGGGAAAAAATACACATACCGTTGTAATCGGGCGAGTTTCTACTTTCAGATGCAACAGCAATTTTTGGGTTAGGTCAATCCGTTCGCGAGATATGGGAGTTTGAAGCCAAGAAATGGTTGAGAAGGCAACAAATTTTTCGCAATTCTGCTGCTCCAAACGCTTAACCAGAATGGCCTAGGGAAAAAATACACATACCGTTGTAATCGGGCGAGTTTCTACTTTCAGATGCAATAGGAATTTTTGGGTTAGGTCAATCCGTTCGCGAGATATGGGAGTTTGAAGCCAAGGAATGGTAGAGAAGGCAAACAATTTTTCACAATTCTGCTGCTCCAAACGCTTAACCAGAATGGCCTAGGGAAAAAATACACATACCGTTGTAATCGGGCGAGTTTCTACTTTCAGATGCAACAACAATTTTTGGGTTAGGTCAATCCGTTCGCGAGATATGGGAGTTTGAAGCCAAGAAATGGTTGAGAAGACAACAAATTTTTCGCAATTCTGCTGCTCCAGACGCTTAACCAGAATGGCCTAGGGAGAAAATACCCATACCGTTGTAATCGGGCGAGTTTCTACTTTCAGACGCAGAAGGAATTTTTGGGTTTGGTCAATCCTTTCGCGAGATGTGGGACTTTGAATCTAAGAAATGGTTGAGAAGACAACAAATTTTTCGCAATTCTGCTGCTCCAATCGCTTAACCAGAATGGCCTAGGGGAAAAATACACGTACCGTTGTAATCGGGCGAGTTTCTACTTTCAAATGCAATAGGAATTTTTGGGTTAGGTCAATCGGTTCGCGAGATATGGGAGTTTGAAGCTAAGAAATGGATGAGAAGACAAAAAATTTTTCGCAATTCTGCTGCTCCAAACGCTTAACCAGAATGGCCTAGGGAAAAAATACACATACCGTTGTAATCGGGCGAGTTTCTACTTTCAGATGCAACAGCAATTTTTGGGTTAGGTCAATCCGTTCGCGAGATATGGGAGTTTGAAGCCAAGAAATGGTTGAGAAGACAACAAATTTTTCGCAATTCTGCTGCTCCAGACGCTTAACCAGTATGGCCTAGGGACAAAATACACATACCGTTGTAATCGGGCGAGTTTCTACTTTCCGACGCAGAAGGAATTTTTGGGTTTGGTCAATCCGTTCGCGAGATATGGGACTTTGAATCTAAGAAATGGTTGAGAAGACAGCAAATTTTTCGCAATTCTGCTGCTCCAATCGCTTAACCAGAATGGCCTAGGGGAAAAATACACATACCGTTGTAATCGGGCGAGTTTCTACTTTCAGATGCAACAGCAATTTTTGGGTTAGGTCAATCCGTTCGCGAGATATGGGAGTTTGAAGCCAAGAAATGGTTGAGAAGACAACAAATTTTTCGCAATTCTGCTGCTCCAGACGCTTAACCAGTATGGCCTAGGGAGAAAATACACATACCGTTGTAATCGGGCGAGTTTCTACTTTCCGACGCAGAAGGAATTTTTGGGTTTGGTCAATCCGTTCGCGAGATATGGGACTTTGAATCTAAGAAATGGTTGAGAAGACAACAAATTTTTCGCAATTCTGCTGCTCCAATCGCTTAACCAGAATGGCCTAGGGGAAAAATACACGTACCGTTGAAATCGGGCGAGTTTCTACTTTCAAATGCAATAGGAATTTTTGGGTTAGGTCAATCCGTTCGCGAGGTATGGGAGTTGGAAGCTAAGAAATGGTTGAGAAGAGAACAAATTGTTCGCAATTCTGCTGCTCCAAACGCTTAACCAGAATGGACTAGGGAAAAAATACGCATACCGTTGTAATCGGGCGAGTTTCTGCTTTCTGATGCAACAGGAATTTTTGGGTTAGGTAAATCCGTTCGCGAGATATGGGAGTTTGAAGCCAAGAAATGGTTGATAAGGCAAAAAATTTTTCGCAATTCTGCTGCTCCAAACGCTTAACCAGAATGGCCTAGGGATAAAATACACGTACCGTTGTAATCGAGCGAGTTTCTACTTTCAGATGCAATAGGAATTTTTGGGTTCGGTCAATCCGTTCGCGAGATATGGGAGTTGGAAGCTAAGAAATGGTTGAGAAGAGAACAAATTGTTCGCAATTCTGCTGCACCAAACGCTTAACCAGAATGGCCTAGGGAAAAAATACACATACCGTTGTAATCGGGCGAGTTTCTACTTTCAGATGCAACAGCAATTTTTGGGTTAGGTCAATCCGTTCGCGAGATATGGGAGTTTGAAGCCAAGAAATGGTTGAGAAGACAACAAATTTTTTGCAATTCTGCTGCTCCAAACGCTTAACCAGAATGGCCTAGGGAAAAAATACACATACCGTTGTAATCGGGCGAGTTTCTACTTTCAGACGCAGAAGGAATTTTTGGGTTTGGTCAATCCGTTCGCGAGATATGGGACTTTGAATCTAAGAAATGGTTGAGAAGACAACAAATTTTTCGCAATTCTGCTGCTCCAATCGCTTAACCAGAATGGCCTAGGGGAAAAATACACGTACCGTTGTAATCGGGCGAGTTTCTACTTTCAAATGCAATAGGAACTTTTGGTTTAGGTCAATCCGTTCGCGAGATATGGGAGTTTGAAGCTAAGAAATGGTTGAGAAGACAAAAAATTTTTCGCAATTCTGCTGCTCCAAACGCTTAACCAGAATGGCCTAGGGAAAAAATACACATACCGTTGTAATCGGGCGAGTTTCTACTTTCAGATGCAACAGCAATTTTTGGGTTAGGTCAATCCGTTCGCGAGATATGGGAGTTTGAAGCCAAGAAATGGTTGAGAAGGCAACAAATTTTTCGCAATTCTGCTGCTCCAAACGCTTAACCAGAATGGCCTAGGGAAAAAATACACATACCGTTGTAATCGGGCGAGTTTCTACTTTCAGATGCAATAGGAATTTTTGGGTTAGGTCAATCCGTTCGCGAGATATGGGAGTTTGAAGCCAAGGAATGGTAGAGAAGGCAAACAATTTTCCACAATTCTGCTGCTCCAAACGCTTAACCAGAATGGCCTAGGGAAAAAATACACATACCGTTGTAATCGGGCGAGTTTCTACTTTCAGATGCAACAACAATTTTTGGGTTAGGTCAATCCGTTCGCGAGATATGGGAGTTTGAAGCCAAGAAATGGTTGAGAAGACAACAAATTTTTCGCAATTCTGCTGCTCCAGACGCTTAACCAGAATGGCCTAGGGAGAAAATACCCATACCGTTGTAATCGGGCGAGTTTCTACTTTCAGACGCAGAAGGAATTTTTGGGTTTGGTCAATCCTTTCGCGAGATGTGGGACTTTGAATCTAAGAAATGGTTGAGAAGACAACAAATTTTTCGCAATTCTGCTGCTCCAATCGCTTAACCAGAATGGCCTAGGGGAAAAATACACGTACCGTTGTAATCGGGCGAGTTTCTACTTTCAAATGCAATAGGAATTTTTGGGTTAGGTCAATCGGTTCGCGAGATATGGGAGTTTGAAGCTAAGAAATGGATGAGAAGACAAAAAATTTTTCGCAATTCTGCTGCTCCAAACGCTTAACCATAATGGCCTAGGGAAAAAATACACATACCGTTGTAATCGGGCGAGTTTCTACTTTCAGATGCAACAGCAATTTTTGGGTTAGGTCAATCCGTTCGCGAGATATGGGAGTTTGAAGCCAAGAAATGGTTGAGAAGACAACAAATTTTTCGCAATTCTGCTGCTCCAGACGCTTAACCAGTATGGCCTAGGGAGAAAATACACATACCGTTGTAATCGGGCGAGTTTCTACTTTCCGACGCAGAAGGAATTTTTGGGTTTGGTCAATCCGTTCGCGAGATATGGGACTTTGAATCTAAGAAATGGTTGAGAAGACAACAAATTTTTCGCAATTCTGCTGCTCCAATCGCTTAACCAGAATGGCCTAGGGGAAAAATACACATACCGTTGTAATCGGGCGAGTTTCTACTTTCAGATGCAACAGCAATTTTTGGGTTAGGTCAATCCGTTCGCGAGATATGGGAGTTTGAAGCCAAGAAATGGTTGAGAAGACAACAAATTTTTCGCAATTCTGCTGCTCCAGACGCTTAACCAGTATGGCCTAGGGAGAAAATACACCTACCGTTGTAATCGGGCGAGTTTCTACTTTCCGACGCAGAAGGAATTTTTGGGTTTGGTCAATCCGTTCGCGAGATATGGGACTTTGAATCTAAGAAATGGTTGAGAAGACAACAAATTTTTCGCAATTCTGCTGCTCCAATCGCTTAACCAGAATGGCCTAGGGGAAAAATACACGTACCGTTGTAATCGGGCGAGTTTCTACTTTCAAATGCAATAGGAATTTTTGGGTTAGGTCAATCCGTTCGCGAGATATGGGAGTTGGAAGCTAAGAAATGGTTGAGAAGAGAACAAATTGTTCGCAATTCTGCTGCTCCAAACGCTTAACCAGAATGGACTAGGGAAAAAATACGCATACCGTTGCAATCGGGCGAGTTTCTGCTTTCTGATGCAACAGGAATTTTTGGGTTAGGTAAATCCGTTCGCGAGATATGGAGTTTGAAGCCAAGAAATGGTTGATAAGGCAAAAAATTTTTCGCAATTCTGCTGCTCCAAACGCTTAACCAGAATGGCCTAGGGAAAAAATACACGTACCGTTGTAATCGGGCGAGTTTCTACTTTCAGATGCAATAGGAATTTTTGGGTTAGGTCAATCCGTTCGCGAGATATGGGAGTTGGAAGCTAAGAAATGGTTGAGAAGAGAACAAATTGTTCGCAATTCTGCTGCTCCAAACGCTTAACCAGAATGGCCTAGGGAAAAAATACACATACCGTTGTAATCGGGCGAGTTTCTACTTTCAGATGCAACAGCAATTTTTGGGTTAGGTCAATCCGTTCGCGAGATATGGGAGTTTGAAGCCAAGAAATGGTTGAGAAGACAACAAATTTTTCGCAATTCTGCTGCTCCAAACGCTTAACCAGAATGGCCTAGGGAAAAAATACACATACCGTTGTAATCGGGCGAGTTTCTACTTTCAGATGCAACAGCAAATTTTGGGTTAGGTCTATCCGTTCGCGAGATATGGGAGTTTGAAGCCAGGAAATGGTTGAGAAGACAAATAATTTTTCGCAATTCTGCTGCTCCAGACGCTTAACCAGAATGGCCTAGGGAGAAAATACACATACCGTTGTAATCGGGCGAGTTTCTACTTTCAAACGCAGAAGGAATTTTTGGGTTTGGTCAATCCGTTCGCGAGATATGGGACTTTGAATCTAAGAAATGGTTGAGAAGACAACAAATTTTTCGCAATTCTGCTGCTCCAATCGCTTAACCAGAATGGCCTAGGGGAAAAATACACGTACCGTTGTAATCGGGCGAGTTTCTACTTTCAAATGCAATAGGAATTTTTGGGTTAGGTCAATCCGTTCGCGAGATATGGGAGTTTGAAGCTAAGAAATGGTTGAGAAGACAAAAAATTTTTCGCAATTCTGCTGCTCCAAACGCTTAACCAGAATGGCCTAGGGAAAAAATACGCATACCGTTGTAATCGGGCGAGTTTCTGCTTTCTGATGCAACAGGAATTTTTGGGTTAGGTAAATCCGTTCGCGAGATATGGGAGTTTGAAGCCAAGAAATGGTTGATAAGGCAAAAAATTTTTCGCAATTCTGAAGCTCCAAACGCTTAACCAGAATGGCCTAGAGAAAAAATACACGTACCGTTGTAATCGGGCGAGTTTCTACTTTCAGATGCAATAGGAATTTTTGGGTTAGGTCAATCCGTTCGCGAGATATGGGAGTTGGAAGCTAAGGAATGGTTGAGAAGAGAACAAATTTTTCGCAATTCTGCTGCTCCAAACGCTTGAGCAGAATGGCCTAGGGAAAAAATACACGTACCGTTGTAATCGGGCGAGTTTCTACTTTCAGATGCAATAGGAATTTTTGGGTTAGGTCAATCCGTTCGCGAGATATGGGAGTTGGAAGCTAAGAAATGGTTGAGAAGAGAACAAATTGTTCGCAATTCTGCTGCTCCAAACGCTTAACCAGAATGGCCTAGGGAAAAAATACACATACCGTTGTAATCGGGCGAGTTTCTACTTTCAGATGCAACAGCAATTTTTGGGTTAGGTCAATCCGTTCGCGAGATATGGGAGTTTGAAGCCAAGAAATGGTTGAGAAGACAACAAATTTTTCGCAATTCTGCTGCTCCAAACGCTTAACCAGAATGGCCTAGGGAAAAAATACACATACCGTTGTAATCGGGCGAGTTTCTACTTTCAGATGCAACAGCAAATTTTGGGTTAGGTCTATCCGTTCGCGAGATATGGGAGTTTGAAGCCAGGAAATGGTTGAGAAGACAAATAATTTTTCGCAATTCTGCTGCTCCAGACGCTTAACCAGAATGGCCTAGGGAGAAAATACACATACCGTTGTAATCGGGCGAGTTTCTACTTTCAAACGCAGAAGGAATTTTTGGGTTTGGTCAATCCGTTCGCGAGATATGGGACTTTGAATCTAAGAAATGGTTGAGAAGACAACAAATTTTTCGCAATTCTGCTGCTCCAATCGCTTAACCAGAATGGCCTAGGGGAAAAATACACGTACCGTTGTAATCGGGCGAGTTTCTACTTTCAAATGCAATAGGAATTTTTGGGTTAGGTCAATCCGTTCGCGAGATATGGGAGTTTGAAGCTAAGAAATGGTTGAGAAGACAAAAAATTTTTCGCAATTCTGCTGCTCCAAACGCTTAACCAGAATGGCCTAGGGAAAAAATACGCATACCGTTGTAATCGGGCGAGTTTCTGCTTTCTGATGCAACAGGAATTTTTGGGTTAGGTAAATCCGTTCGCGAGATATGGGAGTTTGAAGCCAAGAAATGGTTGATAAGGCAAAAAATTTTTCGCAATTCTGAAGCTCCAAACGCTTAACCAGAATGGCCTAGAGAAAAAATACACGTACCGTTGTAATCGGGCGAGTTTCTACTTTCAGATGCAATAGGAATTTTTGGGTTAGGTCAATCCGTTCGCGAGATATGGGAGTTGGAAGCTAAGGAATGGTTGAGAAGAGAACAAATTTTTCGCAATTCTGCTGCTCCAAACGCTTGAGCAGAATGGCCTAGGGGGAAAATACGCATACCGTTGTAATCGGGCGAGTTTCTACTTTCAGTCACAATAGGAATTTTTGGGTTAGGTCATTCCGTTCGCGAGATATGGGACTTTGAAGCTAAGAAATGGTTGACAAGACAACAAATTTTTCGCACTTCTGCGGCTCCAATCGCTTAACCAGAATGGCCTAGGGGAAAAATACACGTACCGTTGTAATCGGGCGAATTTCTACTATCAAATGCAATAGGAATTTTTGCGTTAGGTCAATCCGTTCGCGAGATATGGGAGTTTGAAGCCAAGAAATGGTTGAGAAGGCAAAAATTTTTTCGCAATTCTGCTACTCCAAACGCTTAACGAGAATGACCTAGGGAAAAAATGCACGTACTGCTGTAATCGGGCGAGTTTCTACTTTCAGATGCAATAGGAATTTTTGGGTTAGGTCAACCCGTTCGCGAGATATGGGAGCTTGAAGCCAAGAAATGGTTGAGAAGGCAAAAAATTTTTCGCAATTCTGCTGCTTCAAACGCTTAACCAGAATGGCCTAGGGGAAAAATACACATACCGTTGTAATCGGGCGAGTTTCTACTTTCAGATGCAACAGGAATTTTTGGGTTAGGTCAATCCGTTCGCGAGATATGGGACTTTGAAGCTAAGAAATGGTTGAGAAGACAACAAATTTTTCGCACTTGTGCTGCACCAAACGCTTAACCAGAATGGCCTAGGGAAAAAATACACATACCGTTGCAACCGGGCGAGTTTCTACTTTCCGACGCAACAGGAATTTTTTGGTTTGGTCAATCGGTTCGTGAGATATGGCAAATTGATGCTAAGAAATGGTTGAGAAGACAACAAATTTTTCGCAATTCTGCTGCTCCAAACGCTTAACCAGAATGGCCTGGGGAAAAAATACACATACCGTTGTAATCGGGCGAGTTTCTACTTTCAGACGCAGAAGGAATTTTTGGGTTTGGTCAATCCGTTCGCGAGATATGGGACTTTGAATCTAAGAAATGGTTGAGAAGACAACAAATTTTTCGCAATTCTGCTGCTCCAATCGCTTAACCAGAATGGCCTAGGGGAAAAATACACGTACCGTTGTAATCGGGCGAGTTTCTACTTTCAAATGCAATAGGAACTTTTGGTTTAGGTCAATCCGTTCGCGAGATATGGGAGTTTGAAGCTAAGAAATGGTTGAGAAGACAAAAAATTTTTCGCAATTCTGCTGCTCCAAACGCTTAACCAGAATGGCCTAGGGAAAAAATACACATACCGTTGTAATCGGGCGAGTTTCTACTTTCAGATGCAACAGCAATTTTTGGGTTAGGTCAATCCGTTCGCGAGATATGGGAGTTTGAAGCCAAGAAATGGTTGAGAAGGCAACAAATTTTTCGCAATTCTGCTGCTCCAAACGCTTAACCAGAATGGCCTAGGGAAAAAATACACATACCGTTGTAATCGGGCGAGTTTCTACTTTCAGATGCAATAGGAATTTTTGGGTTAGGTCAATCCGTTCGCGAGATATGGGAGTTTGAAGCCAAGGAATGGTAGAGAAGGCAAACAATTTTTCACAATTCTGCTGCTCCAAACGCTTAACCAGAATGGCCTAGGGAAAAAATACACATACCGTTGTAATCGGGCGAGTTTCTACTTTCAGATGCAACAACAATTTTTGGGTTAGGTCAATCCGTTCGCGAGATATGGGAGTTTGAAGCCAAGAAATGGTTGAGAAGACAACAAATTTTTCGCAATTCTGCTGCTCCAGACGCTTAACCAGAATGGCCTAGGGAGAAAATACCCATACCGTTGTAATCGGGCGAGTTTCTACTTTCAGACGCAGAAGGAATTTTTGGGTTTGGTCAATCCTTTCGCGAGATGTGGGACTTTGAATCTAAGAAATGGTTGAGAAGACAACAAATTTTTCGCAATTCTGCTGCTCCAATCGCTTAACCAGAATGGCCTAGGGGAAAAATACACGTACCGTTGTAATCGGGCGAGTTTCTACTTTCAAATGCAATAGGAATTTTTGGGTTAGGTCAATCGGTTCGCGAGATATGGGAGATTGAAGCTAAGAAATGGATGAGAAGACAAAAAATTTTTCGCAATTCTGCTGCTCCAAACGCTTAACCAGAATGGCCTAGGGAAAAAATACACATACCGTTGTAATCGGGCGAGTTTCTACTTTCAGATGCAACAGCAATTTTTGGGTTAGGTCAATCCGTTCGCGAGATATGGGAGTTTGAAGCCAAGAAATGGTTGAGAAGACAACAAATTTTTCGCAATTCTGCTGCTCCAGACGCTTAACCAGTATGGCCTAGGGACAAAATACACATACCGTTGTAATCGGGCGAGTTTCTACTTTCCGACGCAGAAGGAATTTTTGGGTTTGGTCAATCCGTTCGCGAGATATGGGACTTTGAATCTAAGAAATGGTTGAGAAGACAACAAATTTTTCGCAATTCTGCTGCTCCAATCGCTTAACCAGAATGGCCTAGGGGAAAAATACACATACCGTTGTAATCGGGCGAGTTTCTACTTTCAGATGCAACAGCAATTTTTGGGTTAGGTCAATCCGTTCGCGAGATATGGGAGTTTGAAGCCAAGAAATGGTTGAGAAGACAACAAATTTTTCGCAATTCTGCTGCTCCAGACGCTTAACCAGTATGGCCTAGGGAGAAAATACACATACCGTTGTAATCGGGCGAGTTTCTACTTTCCGACGCAGAAGGAATTTTTGGGTTTGGTCAATCCGTTCGCGAGATATGGGACTTTGAATCTAAGAAATGGTTGAGAAGACAACAAATTTTTCGCAATTCTGCTGCTCCAATCGCTTAACCAGAATGGCCTAGGGGAAAAATACACGTACCGTTGAAATCGGGCGAGTTTCTACTTTCAAATGCAATAGGAATTTTTGGGTTAGGTCAATCCGTTCGCGAGGTATGGGAGTTGGAAGCTAAGAAATGGTTGAGAAGAGAACAAATTGTTCGCAATTCTGCTGCTCCAAACGCTTAACCAGAATGGACTAGGGAAAAAATACGCATACCGTTGTAATCGGGCGAGTTTCTGCTTTCTGATGCAACAGGAATTTTTGGGTTAGGTAAATCCGTTCGCGAGATATGGGAGTTTGAAGCCAAGAAATGGTTGATAAGGCAAAAAATTTTTCGCAATTCTGCTGCTCCAAACGCTTAACCAGAATGGCCTAGGGATAAAATACACGTACCGTTGTAATCGAGCGAGTTTCTACTTTCAGATGCAATAGGAATTTTTGGGTTCGGTCAATCCGTTCGCGAGATATGGGAGTTGGAAGCTAAGAAATGGTTGAGAAGAGAACAAATTGTTCGCAATTCTGCTGCACCAAACGCTTAACCAGAATGGCCTAGGGAAAAAATACACATACCGTTGTAATCGGGCGAGTTTCTACTTTCAGATGCAACAGCAATTTTTGGGTTAGGTCAATCCGTTCGCGAGATATGGGAGTTTGAAGCCAAGAAATGGTTGAGAAGACAACAAATTTTTTGCAATTCTGCTGCTCCAAACGCTTAACCAGAATGGCCTAGGGAAAAAATACACATACCGTTGTAATCGGGCGAGTTTCTACTTTCAGATGCAACACCAAATTTTGGGTTAGGTCAATCCGTTCGCGAGATATGGGACTTTGAAGCCAAGAAATGGTTGAGAAGACAAATAATTTTTCGCAATTCTGCTGCTCCAGACGCTTAACCAGAATGGCCTAGGGAGAAAATACACATACCGTTGTAATCGGGCGAGTTTCTACTTTCAAACACAGAAGGAATTTTTGGGTTTGGTCAATCCGTTCGCGAGATATGGGACTTTGAATCTAAGAAATGGTTGAGAAGACAACAAATTTTTCGCAATTCTGCTGCTCCAATCGCTTAACCAGAATGGCCTAGGGGAAAAATACACGTACCGTTGTAATCGGGCGAGTTTCTACTTTCAAATGCAATAGGAATTTTTGGGTTAGGTCAATCCGTTCGCGAGATATGGGAGTTTGAAGCTAAGAAATGGTTGAGAAGACAAAAAATTTTTCGCAATTCTGCTGCTCCAAACGCTTAACCAGAATGGCCTAGGGAAAAAATACACATACCGTTGTAATCGGGCGAGTTTCTACTTTCAGATGCAACAGCAATTTTTGGGTTAGGTCAATCCGTTCGCGAGATATGGGAGTTTGAAGCCAAGAAATGGTTGAGAAGACAACAAATTTTTCGCAATTCTGCTGCTCCAAACGCTTAACCAGAATGGCCTAGGGAAAAAATACACATACCGTTGTAATCGGGCGAGTTTCTACTTTCAGCTGCAATAGGAATTTTTGGGTTAGGTCAATCCGTTCGCGAGATATGGGACTTTGAAGCTAAGAAATGGTTGTCAAGACAACAAATTTTTCGCAATTCTGCTGCTCCAATCGCTTAACCAGAATGGCCTAGGGGAAAAATACACGTACCGTTGTAATCGGGCGAGTTTCTACTTTCAAATGCAATAGGAATTTTTGGGTTAGGTCAATCCGTTCGCGAGATATGGGAGTTTGAAGCCAAGAAATGGTTGAGAAGACAACAAATTTTTCGCAATTCTGCTGCTCCAATCGCTTAACCAGAATGGCCTAGGGGAAAAATACACATACCGTTGTAATCGGGCGAGTTTCTACTTTCAGATGCAACAGCAATTTTTGGGTTAGGTCAATCCGTTCGCGAGATATGGGAGTTTGAAGCCAAGAAATGGTTGAGAAGACAATAAATTTTTCGCAATTCTGCTGCTCCAAACGCTTAACCAGAATGGCCTAGGGAAAAAATACGCATACCGTTGTAATCGGGCGAGTTTCTGCTTTCTGATGCAACAGGAATTTTTGGGTTAGGTCAATCCGTTCGCGAGATATGGGAGTTTGAAGCTAAGAAATGGTTGAGAAGACAAAAAATTTTTCGCAATTCTGCTGCTCCAAACGCTTAACCAGAATGGCCTAGGGAAAAAATACACATACCGTTGTAATCGGGCGAGTTTCTACTTTCAGATGCAACAGCAATTTTTGGGTTAGGTCAATCCGTTCGCGAGATATGGGAGTTTGAAGCCAAGAAATGGTTGAGAAGACAACAAATTTTTCGCAATTCTGCTGCTCCAAACGCTTAACCAGAATGGCCTAGGGAAAAAATACACATACCGTTGTAATCGGGCGAGTTTCTACTTTCAGCTGCAATAGGAATTTTTGGGTTAGGTCAATCCGTTCGCGAGATATGGGACTTTGAAGCTAAGAAATGGTTGTCAAGACAACAAATTTTTCGCACTTCTGCTGCTCCAATCGCTTAACCAGAATGGCCTAGGGGAAAAATACACGTACCGTTGTAATCGGGCGAGTTTCTATTATCAAATGCAATAGGAATTTTTGGGTTAGGTCAATCCGTTCGCGAGGTATGGGAGTTGGAAGCTAAGAAATGGTTGAGAAGAGAACAAATTGTTCGCAATTCTGCTGCTCCAAACGCTTAACCAGAATGGACTAGGGAAAAAATACGCATACCGTTGTAATCGGGCGAGTTTCTGCTTTCTGATGCAACAGGAATTTTTGGGTGAGGTAAATCCGTTCGCGAGATATGGGAGTTTGAAGCCAAGAAATGGTTGATAAGGCAAAAAATTTTTCGCAATTCTGCTGCTCCAAACGCTTAACCAGAATGGCCTAGGGATAAAATACACGTACCGTTGTAATCGGGCGAGTTTCTACTTTCAGATGCAATAGGAATTTTTGGGTTAGGTCAATCCGTTCGCGAGATATGGGAGTTGGAAGCTAAGAAATGGTTGAGAAGAGAACAAATTGTTCGCAATTCTGCTGCACCAAACGCTTAACCAGAATGGCCTAGGGAAAAAATACACATACCGTTGTAATCGGGCGAGTTTCTACTTTCAGATGCAACAGCAATTTTTGGGTTAGGTCAATCCGTTCGCGAGATATGGGAGTTTGAAGCCAAGAAATGGTTGAGAAGACAACAAATTTTTTGCAATTCTGCTGCTCCAAACGCTTAACCAGAATGGCCTAGGGAAAAAATACACATACCGTTGTAATCGGGCGAGTTTCTACTTTCAGATGCAACAGCAAATTTTGGGTTAGGTCAATCCGTTCGCGAGATATGGGAGTTTGAAGCCAAGAAATGGTTGAGAAGACAAATAATTTTTCGCAATTCTGCTGCTCCAGACGCTTAACCAGAATGGCCTAGGGAGAAAATACACATACCGTTGTAATCGGGCGAGTTTCTACTTTCAAACGCAGAAGGAATTTTTGGGTTTGGTCAATCCGTTCGCGAGATATGGGACTTTGAATCTAAGAAATGGTTGAGAAGACAACAAATTTTTCGCAATTCTGCTGCTCCAATCGCTTAACCAGAATGGCCTAGGGGAAAAATACACGTACCGTTGTAATCGGGCGAGTTTCTACTTTCAAATGCAATAGGAATTTTTGGGTTAGGTCAATCCGTTCGCGAGATATGGGAGTTTGAAGCTAAGAAATGGTTGAGAAGACAAAAAATTTTTCGCAATTCTGCTACTCCAAACGCTTAACCAGAATGGCCTAGGGAAAAAATACACATACCGTTGTAATCGGGCGAGTTTCTACTTTCAGATGCAACAGCAATTTTTGGGTTAGGTCAATCCGTTCGCGAGATATGGGAGTTTGAAGCCAAGAAATGGTTGAGAAGACAACAAATTTTTCGCAATTCTGCTGCTCCAAACGCTTAACCAGAATGGCCTAGGGAAAAAATACACATACCGTTGTAATCGGGCGAGTTTCTACTTTCAAACGCAGAAGGAATTTTTGGGTTTGGTCAATCCGTTCGCGAGATATGGGACTTTGAATCTAAGAAATGGTTGAGAAGACAACAAATTTTTCGCAATTCTGCTGCTCCAATCGCTTAACCAGAATGGCCTAGGGGAAAAATACACGTACCGTTGTAATCGGGCGAGTTTCTACTTTCAAATGCAATAGGAATTTTTGGGTTAGGTCAATCCGTTCGCGAGATATGGGAGTTTGAAGCTAAGAAATGGTTGAGAAGACAAAAAATTTTTCGCAATTCTGCTACTCCAAACGCTTAACCAGAATGGCCTAGGGAAAAAATACACATACCGTTGTAATCGGGCGAGTTTCTACTTTCAGATGCAACAGCAATTTTTGGGTTAGGTCAATCCGTTCGCGAGATATGGGAGTTTGAAGCCAAGAAATGGTTGAGAAGACAACAAATTTTTCGCAATTCTGCTGCTCCAAACGCTTAACCAGAATGGCCTAGGGAAAAAATACACATACCGTTGTAATCGGGCGAGTTTCTACTTTCTGCTGCAATAGGAATTTTTGGGTTAGGTCAATCCGTTCGCGAGATATGGGACTTTGAAGCTAAGAAATGGTTGTCAAGACAACAAATTTTTCGCACTTCTGCTGCTCCAATCGCTTAACCAGAATGGCCTAGGGGAAAAATACACGTACCGTTGTAATCGGGCGAGTTTCTATTATCAAATGCAATAGGAATTTTTGGGTTAGGTCAATCCGTTCGCGAGATATGGGAGTTGGAAGCTAAGAAATGGTTGAGAAGAGAACAAATTGTTCGCAATTCTGCTGCTCCAAACGCTTAACCAGAATAGACTAGGGAAAAAATACGCATACCGTTGTAATCGGGCGAGTTTCTGCTTTCTGATGCAACAGGAATTTTTGGGTTAGGTAAATCCGTTCGCGAGATATGGGAGTGTGAAGCCAAGAAATGGTTGATAAGGCAAAAAATTTTTCGCAATTCTGCTGCTCCAAACGCTTAACCAGAATGGCCTAGGGAAAAAATACACATACCGTTGTAATCGGGCGAGTTTCTACTTTCAGATGCAACAGCAAATTTTGGGTTAGGTCAATCCGTTCGCGAGATATGGGAGTTTGAAGCCAAGAAATGGTTGAGAAGACAAATAATTTTTCGCAATTCTGCTGCTCCAGACGCTTAACCAGAATGGCCTAGGGAGAAAATACACATACCCTTGTAATCGGGCGAGTTTCTACTTTCAAACGCAGAAGGAATTTTTGGGTTTGGTCAATCCGTTCGCGAGATATGGGACTTTGAATCTAAGAAATGGTTGAGAAGACAACAAATTTTTCGCAATTCTGCTGCTCCAATCGCTTAACCAGAATGGCCTAGGGGAAAAATACACGTACCGTTGTAATCGGGCGAGTTTCTACTTTCAGATGCAATAGGAATTTTTGGGTTAGGTCAATCCGTTCGCGAGATATGGGAGTTGGAAGCTAAGAAATGGTTGAGAAGAGAATAAATTTTTCGCAATTCTGCTGCTCCAAACGCTTAAGCAGAATGGCCAAGGGAAAAAATACGCATACCGTTGTAATCGGGCGAGTTTCTACGTTCAGTTACAATAGGAATTTTTGGGTTAGGTTAATCCGTTCGCGAGATATGGGACTTTAAAGCTAAGAAATGGTTGACAAGACAACAAATTTTTCGCACTTCTGCTGCTCCAATCGCTTAACCAGAATGGCCTAGGGGAAAAATACACGTACCGATGTAATCGGGCGAGTTTCTACTTTCAAATGCAATAGGAATTTTTGGGTTAGGTCAATCCGTTCGCGAGATATGGGAGTTGGAAGCTAAGAAATGGTTGAGAAGAGAACAAATTGTTCGCAATTCTGCTGCTCCAAACGCTTAACCAGAATGGCCTAGGGAAAAAATACACATACCGTTGTAATCGGGCGAGTTTCTACTTTCAGATGCAACAGCAATTTTTGGGTTAGGTCAATCCGTTCGCGAGATATGGGAGTTTGAAGCCAAGAAATGGTTGAGAAGACAACAAATTTTTCGCAATTCTGCTGCTCCAAACGCTTAACCAGAATGGCCTAGGGAAAAAATACACATACCGTTGTAATCGGGCGAGTTTCTACTTTCAGATGCAACAGCAAATTTTGGGTTAGGTCAATCCGTTCGCGAGATATGGGAGTTTGAAGCCAAGAAATGGTTGAGAAGACAAATAATTTTTCGCAATTCTGCTGCTCCAAACGCTTAACCAGAATGGCCTAGGGAAAAAATACACATACCGTTGTAATCGGGCGAGTTTCTACTTTCAGATGCAACAGCAATTTTTGGGTTAGGTCAATCCGTTCGCGAGATATGGGAGTTTGAAGCCAAGAAATGGTTGAGAAGACAACAAATTGTTCGCAATTCTGCTGCTCCAAACGCTTAACCAGAACGGACTAGGGAAAAAATACGCATACCGTTGTAATCGGGCGAGTTTCTGCTTTCTGATGCAACAGGAATTTCTGGGTTAGGTAAATCCGTTCGCGAGATATGGGAGTTTGAAGCCAAGAAATGGTTGATAAGGCCAAAAATTTTTTGCAATTCTGCTGCTCCAAACGCTTAACCAGAATGGCCTAGGGAAAAAATACACGTACCGTTGTAATCGGGCGAGTTTCTACTTTCAGATGCAGTAGGAATTTTTGGGTTAGGTCAATCCGTTCGCGAGATATGGGAGTTGGAAGCTAAGAATTGGTTGAGAAGAGAACAAATTTTTCGCAATTCTGCTGCTCCAAACGCCCTAAGCAGAATGGCCAAGGGAAAAAATACGCATACCCTTGTAATCGGGCGAGTTTCTACTTTCAGTTACAGTAGGAATTTTTGGGTTAGGTTAATCCGTTCGCGAGATATGGGTCTTTAAAGCTAAGAAATGGTTGACAAGACAACAAATTTTTCGCACTTCTGCTGCTCCAATCGCTTAACCAGAATGGCCTAGGGGAAAAATACACGTACCGTTGTAATCGGGCGAGTTTCTACTTTCAAATGCAATAGGAATTTTTGGGTTAGGTCAATCCGTTCGCGAGATATGGGAGTTGGAAGCTAAGAAATGGTGGAGAAGAGAACAAATTGTTCACATTTCTGCTGCTCCAAACGCTTAACCAGAATGGACTAGGGAAAAAATACGCATACAGTTGTAATCGGGCGAGTTTCTGCTTTCTGATGCAACAGGAATTTTTGGGTTATGTCAATCCGTTCGCGAGATATGGGAGTTTGAATCCAAGAAATGGTTGTGAAGGAAACAAATTTTTCGCACTTCCGCTGCTCCAAACGCTTAACCAGAATGGCCTAGGGAAAAAATACACATACCGTTGTAACCGAGCGAGTTTCTACTTTCAGACGCAACAGAATTTTTGGGTTAGGTCAATCCGTTCGCGAGATATGGGAGTTTGAAGCCAAGAAATGGTTGAGAAGGCAAAAAATTTTTCGCAATTCTGCTGCTCCAAACGCTTAACCAGAATGGCCTAGGGAAAAAATACACAAACCGTTGTAATCGGGCGAGTTTCTGCTTTCAGATGCAATAGGAATATTTGGGTTAGGTCAATCCGTTCGCGAGATATGGGACTTTGAAGCTAAGAAATGGTTGAGAAGAGAACAAATTTTTCGCAATTCTGCTGCTCCAAACGCTTAAGCAGAATGGCCAAGGGAAAAAATACGCATACCGTTGTAATCGGGCGAGTTTCTACTTTCAGTTACAATAGGAATTTTTGGGTTAGGTTAATCCGTTCGCGAGATATGGGACTTTGAATCTAAGAAATGGTTGTCAAGACAACAAATTTTTCGCACTTCTGCTGCTCCAATCGTTTAACCAGAATGGCCTAGGGGAAAAATACACGTACCGTTGTAATCGGGCGAGTTTCTACTTTCAGATGCAATAAGAATTTTTGGGTTAGGTCAATCCGTTCGCGAGATATGGGAGTTGGAAGCTAAGAAATGGTGGAGAAGACAACAAATTTTTCGCAATTCTGCTGCTCCAAACGCTTAACCAGAATGGCCTAGGGAAAAAATACACATACCGTTGTAATCGGGCGAGTTTCTACTTTCAGATGCAACAGCAAATTTTGGGTTAGGTCAATCCGTTCGCGAGATATGGGAGTTTGAAGCCAAGAAATGGTTGAGAAGACAAATAATTTTTCGCAATTCTGCTGCTCCAGACGCTTAACCAGAATGGCCTAGGGAGAAAATACACATACCGTTGTAATCGGGCGAGTTTCTACTTTCAAACGCAGAAGGAATTTTTGGGTTTGGTCAATCCGTTCGCGAGATATGGGACTTTGAATCTAAGAAATGGTTGAGAAGACAACAAATTTTTCGCAATTCTGCTGCTCCAATCGCTTAACCAGAATGGACTAGGGAAAAAACACGCATACCGTTGTAATCGGGCGAGTTTCTGCTTTCTGATGCAACAGGAATTTTTGGGTTATGTCAATCCGTTCGCGAGATATGGGAGTTTGAATCCAAGAAATGGTTGTGAAGGAAACAAATTTTTCGCAATTCTGCTGCTCCAAACGCTTAACCAGAATGGCCTAGGGAAAAAATACACATACCGTTGTAATCGGGCGAGTTTCTACTTTCAGATGCAATAGGAATTTTTGGGTTAGGTCAATCCGTTCGCGAGATATGGGACTTTGAAGTTAAGAAATGGTTGTCAAGGCAACAAATTTTTCGCACTTCTGCGGCTCCAACCGCTTAACCAGACTGGCGTAGGGGAAAAATACACGTACCGTTGTAATCGGGCGAGTTTCTACTATCAAATGCAATAGGAATTTTTGGGTTAGGTCAATCCATTCGCGAGATATGGGACTTTGAAGCTAAGAAATGGTTGTCAAGGCAACAAATTTTTCGCACTTCTGCTGCTCCAATCGCTTAACCAGAATGGCCTAGGGAAAAAATACACATACCGTTGTAATCGGGCGAGTTTCTACTTTCAGATGCAACAGCAATTTTTGGGTTAGGTCAATCCGTTCGCGAGATATGGGAGTTTGAAGCCAAGAAATTGTTGAGAAGACAACAAATTTTTCGCAATTCTGCTGCTCCAAACGCTTAACCAGAATGGCCTAGGGAAAAAATACACATACCGTTGTAATCGGGCGAGTTTCTACTTTCAGATGCAACAGCAAATTTTGGGTTAGGTCAATCCGTTCGCGAGATATGGGAGTTTGAAGCCAAGAAATGGTTGAGAAGACAAATAATTTTTCGCAATTCTGCTGCTCCAGACGCTTAACCAGAATGGCCTAGGGAGAAAATACACATACCGTTGTAATCGGGCGAGTTTCTACTTTCAAACGCAGAAGGAATTTTTGGGTTTGGTCAATCCGTTCGCGAGATATGGGACTTTGAATCTAAGAAATGGTTGAGAAGACAACAAATTTTTCGCAATTCTGCTGCTCCAATCGCTTAACGAGAATGGCCTAGGGGAGAAATACACATAACGTTGTAATCGGGCGAGTTTCTACTTTCAGATGCAACAGCAATTTTTAGGTTAGGTCAATCCGTTCGCGAGATATGGGAGTTTGAAGCCAAGAAATGGTTGAGAAGACAACAAATTTTTCGCAATTCTGCTGCTCCAAACGCTTAACCAGAATGGCCTAGGGAAAAAATACACATACCGTTGTAATCGGGCGAGTTTCTACTTTCAGATGCAATAGGAATTTTTGGGTTAGGTCAATCCGTTCGCGAGATATGGGACTTTGAAGCTAAGAAATGGTTGTCAAGACAACAAATTTTTCGCACTTCTGCTGCTCCAATCGCTTAACCAGAATGACCTAGGGGAAAAATACACGTACCGTTGTAATCGGGCGAGTTTCTACTTTCAAATGCAATAGGAATTTTTGGGTTAGGTCAATCCGTTCGCGAGATATGGGAGTTGGAAGCTAAGAAATGGTTGAGAAGAGAACAAATTGTTCGCAATTCTGCTGCTCCAAACGCTTAACCAGAATGGCCTAGGGAAAAAATACACATACCGTTGTAATCGGGCGAGTTTCTACTTTCAGATGCAACAGCAATTTTTGGGTTAGGTCAATCCGTTCGCGAGATATGGGAGCTTGAAGCCAAGAAATGGTTGAGAAGACAAAAAATTTTTCGCAATTCTGCTGCTCCAAACGCTTAACCAGAATGGCCTAGGGAAAAAAATACACATACCGTTGTAATCGGGCGAGTTTCTACTTTCAGATGCAATAGGAATTTTTGGGTTAGGTCAATCCGTTCGCGAGATATGGGAGTTTGAAGCCAAGGAATGGTAGAGAAGGCAAAAAATTTTTCACAATTCTGCTGCTCCAAACGCTTAACCAGAATGGCCTAGGGAAAAAATACACATACCGTTGTAATCGGGCGAGTTTCTACTTTCAGATGCAATAGGAATTTTTGGGTTAGGTCAATCCGTTCGCGAGATATGGGACTTTGAATCTAAGAAATGGTTGTCAAGACAACAAATTTTTCGCACTTCTGCTGCTCCAATCGCTTAACCAGAATGGCCTAGGGGAAAAATACACGTACCGTTGTAATCGGGCGAGTTTCTACTATCAAATGCAATAGCAATTTTTGGGTTAGGTCAATCCGTTCGCGAGATATGGGAGTTGGAAGCTAAGAAATGGTTGTGAAGAGAACAAATTGTTCGCAATTCTGCTGCTCCAAACGCTTAACCAGAACGGACTAGGGAAAAGATACGCATACCGTTGTAATCGGGCGAGTTTCTGCTTTCTGATGCAACAGGAATTTCTGGGTTAGGTAAATCCGTTCGCGAGATATGGGAGTTTGAAGCCAAGAAATGGTTGATAAGGCCAAAAATTTTTTGCAATTCTGCTGCTCCAAACGCTTAACCGGAATGGCCTAGGGAAAAAATACACGTACCGTTGTAATCGGGCGAGTTTCTACTTTCAGATGCAGTTGGAATTTTTGGGTTAGGTCAATCCGTTCGCGAGATATGGGAGTTGGAAGCTAAGAATTGGTTGAGAAGAGAACAAATTTTTCGCAATTCTGCTGCTCCAAACGCCCTAAGCAGAATGGCCAAGGGAAAAAATACGCATACCCTTGTAATCGGGCGAGTTTCTACTTTCAGTTACAATAGGAATTTTTGGGTTAGGTTAATCCGTTCGCGAGATATGGGTCTTTAAAGCTAAGAAATGGTTGACAAGACAACAAATTTTTCGCACTTCTGCTGCTCCAATCGCTTCACCAGAATGGCCTAGGGGAAAAATGCACGTACCGTTGTAATCGGGCGAGTTTCTACTTTCAAATGCAATAGGAATTTTTGGGTTAGGTCAATCCGTTCGCGAGATATGGGAGTTGGAAGCTAAGAAATGGTTGAGAAGAGAACAAATTGTTCACATTTCTGCTGCTCCAAACGCTTAACCAGAATGGCCTAGGGAAAAAATACACATACCGTTGTAATCGGGCGAGTTTCTGCTTTCAGATGCAATAGGAATTTTTGGGTTAGGTCAATCCGTTCGCGCGATATGGGACTTTGAAGCTAAGAAATGGTTGTCAAGACAACAAATTTTTCGCACTTCTGCTGCTCCAATCGCTTAACCAGAATGGCGTAGGGGAAAAATACACGTACCGTTGTAATCGGGCGAGTTTCTACTATCAAATGCAATAAGAATTTTTGGGTTAGGTCAATCCGTTCGCGAGATATGGGAGTTGGAAGCTAAGAAATGGTGGAGAAGAGAACAAATTGTTCACATTTCTGCTGCTCCAAACGCTTAACCAGAATGGACTAGGGAAAAAATACGCATACCGTTGTAATCGGGCGAGTTTCTGCTTTCTGATGCAACAGGAATTTTTGGGTTATGTCAATCCGTTCGCGAGATATGGGAGTTTGAATCCAAGAAATGGTTGTGAAGGGAACAAATTTTTCCCACTTCCGCTGCTCCAAACGCTTAACCAGAATGGCCTAGGGAAAAAATACACATACCGTTTTAACCGGGCGAGTTTCTACTTTCAGACGCAACAGAATTTTTGGGTTAGGTCAATCCGTTCGCGAGATATGGGAGTTTGAAGCCAAGAAATGGTTGAGAAGGCAAAAAATTTTTCGCAATTCTGCTGCTCCAAACGCTTAACCAGAATGGCCTAGGGAAGAAATACACATACCGTTGTAATCGGGCGAGTTTCTGCTTTCAGATGCAATAGGAATATTTGGGTTAGGTCAATCCGTTCGCGAGATATGGGACTTTGAAGCTAAGAAATGGTTGTCAAGACAACAAATTTTTCGCACTTCTGCTGCTCCAATCGCTTAACCAGAATGTCGTAGGGGAAAAATACACGTACCGTTGTAATCGGGCGAGTTTCTACTATCAAATGCAATAAGAATTTTTGGGTTAGGTCAATCCGTTCGCGAGATATGGGAGTTGGAAGCTAAGAAATGGTGGAGAAGAGAACAAATTGTTCACATTTCTGCTGCTCCAAACGCTTAACCAGAATGGACTAGGGAAAAAATACGTATACCGTTGTAATCGGGCGAGTTTCTGCTTTCTGATGCAACAGGAATGTTTGGGTTATGTCAATCCGTTCGCGAGATATGGGAGTTTGAATCCAAGAAATGGTTGTGAAGGAAACAAATTTTTCGCAATTCTGCTGCTCCAAACGCTTAACCAGAATGGCCTAGGGAAAAAATACACATACCGTTGTAATCGGGCGAGTTTCTACTTTCAGATGCAATAGGAATTTTTGGGTTAGGTCAATCCGTTCGCGAGATATGGGACTTTGAAGCCAAGAAATGGTTGTCAAGGCAACAAATTTTTCGCACTTCTGCTGCTCCAATCGCTTAACCAGACTGGCGTAGGGGAAAAATACACGTACCGTTGTAATCGGGCGAGTTTCTACTATCAAATGCAATAGGAATTTTTGGGTTAGGTCAATCCATTCGCGAGATATGGGACTTTGAAGCTAAGAAATGGTTGTCAAGGCAACAAATTTTTCGCACTTCTGCTGCTCCAATCGCTTAACCAGAATGGCCTAGGGGAAAAATACACGTACCGTTGTAATCGGGCGAGTTTCTACTATCAAATGCAATAGCAATTTTTGGGTTAGGTCAATCCGTTCGCGAGATATGGGAGTTGGAAGCTAAGAAATGGTTGTGAAGAGAACAAATTGTTCGCAATTCTGCTGCTCCAAACGCTTAACCAGAACGGACTAGGGAAAAGATACGCATACCGTTGTAATCGGGCGAGTTTCTGCTTTCTGATGCAACAGGAATTTCTGGGTTAGGTAAATCCGTTCGCGAGATATGGGAGTTTGAAGCCAAGAAATGGTTGATAAGGCCAAAAATTTTTTGCAATTCTGCTGCTCCAAACGCTTAACCGGAATGGCCTAGGGAAAAAATACACGTACCGTTGTAATCGGGCGAGTTTCTACTCTCAGATGCAGTAGGAATTTTTGGGTTAGGTCAATCCGTTCGCGAGATCTGGGAGTTGGAAGCTAAGAATTGGTTGAGAAGAGAACAAATTTTTCGCAATTCTGCTGCTCCAAACGCCCTAAGCAGAATGGCCAAGGGAAAAAATACGCATACCCTTGTAATCGGGCGAGTTTCTACTTTCAGTTACAATAGGAATTTTTGGGTTAGGTTAATCCGTTCGCGAGATATGGGTCTTTAAAGCTAAGAAATGGTTGACAAGACAACAAATTTTTCGCACTTCTGCTGCTCCAATCGCTTCACCAGAATGGCCTAGGGGAAAAATACACGTACCGTTGTAATCGGGCGAGTTTCTACTTTCAGTTACAATAGGAATTTTTGGGTTAGGTTAATCCGTTCGCGAGATATGGGACTTTAAAGCTAAGAAATGGTTGACAAGACAACAAATTTTTCGCACTTCTGCTGCTCCAATCGCTTCACCAGAATGGCCTAGGGAAAAAATACACATAACGTTGTAATCGGGCGAGTTTCTACTTTCAGATGCAACAGCAATTTTTAGGTTAGGTCAATCCGTTCGCGAGATATGGGAGTTTGAAGCCAAGAAATGGTTGAGAAGACAACAAATTTTTCGCAATTCTGCTGCTCCAAACGCTGAAGCAGAATGGCCAAGGGAAAAAATACGCATACCGTTGTAATCGGGCGAGTTTCTACTTTCAGTTACAATAGGAATTTTTGGGTTAGGTTAATCCGTTCGCGAGATATGGGACTTTAAAGCTAAGAAATGGTTGACAAGACAACAAATTTTTCGCACTTCTGCTGCTCCAATCGCTTAACCAGAATGGCCTAGGGGAAAAATACACGTACCGTTGTAATCGGGCGAGTTTCTACTTTCAAATGCAATAGGAATTTTTGGGTTAGGTCAATCCGTTCGCGAGATATGGGCGTTGGAAGCTAAGAAATGGTTGAGAAGAGAACAAATTGTTCACATTTCTGCTGCTCCAAACGCTTAACCAGAATGGCCTAGGGAAAAAATACACATACCGTTGTAATCGGGCGAGTTTCTGCTTTCAGATGCAATAGGAATTTTTGGGTTAGGTCAATCCGTTCGCGCGATATGGGACTTTGAAGCTAAGAAATGGTTGTCAAGACAACAAATTTTTCGCACTTCTGCTGCTCCAATCGCTTAACCAGAATGGCGTAGGGGAAAAATACACGTACCGTTGTAATCGGGCGAGTTTCTACTATCAAATGCAATAAGAATTTTTGGGTTAGGTCAATCCGTTCGCGAGATATGGGAGTTGGAAGCTAAGAAATGGTGGAGAAGAGAACAAATTGTTCACATTTCTGCTGCTCCAAACGCTTAACCAGAATGGACTAGGGAAAAAATACGCATACCGTTGTAATCGGGCGAGTTTCTGCTTTCTGATGCAACAGGAATTTTTGGGTTATGTCAATCCGTTCGCGAGATATGGGAGTTTGAATCCAAGAAATGGTTGTGAAGGGAACAAATTTTTCCCACTTCCGCTGCTCCAAACGCTTAACCAGAATGGCCTAGGGAAAAAATACACATACCGTTTTAACCGGGCGAGTTTCTACTTTCAGACGCAACAGAATTTTTGGGTTAGGTCAATCCGTTCGCGAGATATGGGAGTTTGAAGCCAAGAAATGGTTGAGAAGGCAAAAAATTTTTCGCAATTCTGCTGCTCCAAACGCTTAACCAGAATGGCCTAGGGAAGAAATACACATACCGTTGTAATCGGGCGAGTTTCTGCTTTCAGATGCAATAGGAATATTTGGGTTAGGTCAATCCGTTCGCGAGATATGGGACTTTGAAGCTAAGAAATGGTTGTCAAGACAACAAATTTTTCGCACTTCTGCTGCTCCAATCGCTTAACCAGAATGTCGTAGGGGAAAAATACACGTACCGTTGTAATCGGGCGAGTTTCTACTATCAAATGCAATAAGAATTTTTGGGTTAGGTCAATCCGTTCGCGAGATATGGGAGTTGGAAGCTAAGAAATGGTGGAGAAGAGAACAAATTGTTCACATTTCTGCTGCTCCAAACGCTTAACCAGAATGGACTAGGGAAAAAATACGTATACCGTTGTAATCGGGCGAGTTTCTGCTTTCTGATGCAACAGGAATGTTTGGGTTATGTCAATCCGTTCGCGAGATATGGGAGTTTGAATCCAAGAAATGGTTGTGAAGGAAACAAATTTTTCGCAATTCTGCTGCTCCAAACGCTTAACCAGAATGGCCTAGGGAAAAAATACACATACCGTTGTAATCGGGCGAGTTTCTACTTTCAGATGCAATAGGAATTTTTGGGTTAGGTCAATCCGTTCGCGAGATATGGGACTTTGAAGCCAAGAAATGGTTGTCAAGGCAACAAATTTTTCGCACTTCTGCTGCTCCAATCGCTTAACCAGACTGGCGTAGGGGAAAAATACACGTACCGTTGTAATCGGGCGAGTTTCTACTATCAAATGCAATAGGAATTTTTGGGTTAGGTCAATCCATTCGCGAGATATGGGACTTTGAAGCTAAGAAATGGTTGTCAAGGCAACAAATTTTTCGCACTTCTGCTGCTCCAATCGCTTAACCAGAATGGCCTAGGGGAAAAATACACGTACCGTTGTAATCGGGCGAGTTTCTACTATCAAATGCAATAGCAATTTTTGGGTTAGGTCAATCCGTTCGCGAGATATGGGAGTTGGAAGCTAAGAAATGGTTGTGAAGAGAACAAATTGTTCGCAATTCTGCTGCTCCAAACGCTTAACCAGAACGGACTAGGGAAAAGATACGCATACCGTTGTAATCGGGCGAGTTTCTGCTTTCTGATGCAACAGGAATTTCTGGGTTAGGTAAATCCGTTCGCGAGATATGGGAGTTTGAAGCCAAGAAATGGTTGATAAGGCCAAAAATTTTTTGCAATTCTGCTGCTCCAAACGCTTAACCGGAATGGCCTAGGGAAAAAATACACGTACCGTTGTAATCGGGCGAGTTTCTACTCTCAGATGCAGTAGGAATTTTTGGGTTAGGTCAATCCGTTCGCGAGATCTGGGAGTTGGAAGCTAAGAATTGGTTGAGAAGAGAACAAATTTTTCGCAATTCTGCTGCTCCAAACGCCCTAAGCAGAATGGCCAAGGGAAAAAATACGCATACCCTTGTAATCGGGCGAGTTTCTACTTTCAGTTACAATAGGAATTTTTGGGTTAGGTTAATCCGTTCGCGAGATATGGGTCTTTAAAGCTAAGAAATGGTTGACAAGACAACAAATTTTTCGCACTTCTGCTGCTCCAATCGCTTCACCAGAATGGCCTAGGGGAAAAATACACGTACCGTTGTAATCGGGCGAGTTTCTACTTTCAGTTACAATAGGAATTTTTGGGTTAGGTTAATCCGTTCGCGAGATATGGGACTTTAAAGCTAAGAAATGGTTGACAAGACAACAAATTTTTCGCACTTCTGCTGCTCCAATCGCTTCACCAGAATGGCCTAGGGAAAAAATACACATAACGTTGTAATCGGGCGAGTTTCTACTTTCAGATGCAACAGCAATTTTTAGGTTAGGTCAATCCGTTCGCGAGATATGGGAGTTTGAAGCCAAGAAATGGTTGAGAAGACAACAAATTTTTCGCAATTCTGCTGCTCCAAACGCTGAAGCAGAATGGCCAAGGGAAAAAATACGCATACCGTTGTAATCGGGCGAGTTTCTACTTTCAGTTACAATAGGAATTTTTGGGTTAGGTTAATCCGTTCGCGAGATATGGGACTTTAAAGCTAAGAAATGGTTGACAAGACAACAAATTTTTCGCACTTCTGCTGCTCCAATCGCTTAACCAGAATGGCCTAGGGGAAAAATACACGTACCGTTGTAATCGGGCGAGTTTCTACTTTCAAATGCAATAGGAATTTTTGGGTTAGGTCAATCCGTTCGCGAGATATGGGCGTTGGAAGCTAAGAAATGGTTGAGAAGAGAACAAATTGTTCGCAATTCTGCTGCTCCAAACGCTTAACCAGAATGGCCTAGGGAAAAAATACACATACCGTTGTAATCGGGCGAGTTTCTACTTTCAGATGCAATAGGAATTTTTGGGTTAGGTCAATCCGTTCGCGAGATATGGGACTTTGAATCTAAGAAATGGTTGTCAAGACAACAAATTTTTCGCACTTCTGCTGCTCCAATCGCTTAACCAGAATGGCCTAGGGGAAAAATACACGTACCGTTGTAATCGGGCGAGTTTCTACTATCAAATGCAATAGCAATTTTTGGGTTAGGTCAATCCGTTCGCGAGATATGGGAGTTGGAAGCTAAGAAATGGTTGAGAAGAGAACAAATTGTTCGCAATTCTGCTGCTCCAAACGCTTAACCAGAACGGACTAGGGAAAAAATACACATACCGTTGTAATCGGGCGAGTTTCTACTTTCAGATGCAATAGGAATTTTTGGGTTAGGTCAATCCGTTCGCGAGATATGGGACTTTGAAGCTAAGAAATGGTTGGCAAGACAACAAATTTTTCGCACTTCTGCTGCTCCAATCGCTTAACCAGAATGGCCTAGGGGAAAAATACACGTACCGTTGTAATCGGGCGAGTTTCTATTATCAAATGCAATAGGAATTTTTGGGTTAGGTCAATCCGTTCGCGAGATATGGGAGTTGGAAGCTAAGAAATGGTTGAGAAGAGAACAAATTGTTCGCAATTCTGCTGCTCCAAACGCTTAACCAGAATGGACTAGGGAAAAAATACGCATACCGTTGTAATCGGGCGAGTTTCTGCTTTCTGATGCAACAGGAATTTTTGGGTTAGGTAAATCCGTTCGCGAGATATGGGAGTTTGAAGCCAAGAAATGGTTGATAAGGCAAAAAATTTTTCACAATTCTGCTGCTCCAAACGCTTAACCAGAATGGCCTAGGGAAAAAATACACGTACCGTTGTAATCGGGCGAGTTTTTACTTTCAGATGCAATAGGAATTTTTGGGTTAGGTCAATCCGTTCGCGAGATATGGGAGTTGGGAGCTAAGAAATGGTTGAGAAGAGAACAAATTGTTCGCAATTCTGCTGCTCCAAACGCTTAACCAGAATGGCCTAGGGAAAAAATACACATACCGTTGTAATCGGGCGAGTTTCTACTTTCAGATGCAATAGGAATTTTTGGGTTAGGTCAATCCGTTCGCGAGATATGGGAGTTTGAAGCCAAGGAATGGTAGAGAAGGCAAAAAATTTTTCACAATTCTGCTGCTCCAAACGCTTAACCAGAATGGCCTAGGGAAAAAATACACATACCGTTGTAATCGGGCGAGTTTCTACTTTCAGATGCAATAGGAATTTTTGGGTTAGGTCAATCCGTTCGCGAGATATGGGACTTTGAATCTAAGAAATGGTTGTCAAGACAACAAATTTTTCGCACTTCTGCTGCTCCAATCGCTTAACCAGAATGGCCTAGGGGAAAAATACACGTACCGTTGTAATCGGGCGAGTTTCTACTATCAAATGCAATAGCAATTTTTGGGTTAGGTCAATCCGTTCGCGAGATATGGGAGTTGGAAGCTAAGAAATGGTTGTGAAGAGAACAAATTGTTCGCAATTCTGCTGCTCCAAACGCTTAACCAGAACGGACTAGGGAAAAGATACGCATACCGTTGTAATCGGGCGAGTTTCTGCTTTCTGATGCAACAGGAATTTCTGGGTTAGGTAAATCCGTTCGCGAGATATGGGAGTTTGAAGCCAAGAAATGGTTGATAAGGCCAAAAATTTTTTGCAATTCTGCTGCTCCAAACGCTTAACCGGAATGGCCTAGGGAAAAAATACACGTACCGTTGTAATCGGGCGAGTTTCTACTTTCAGATGCAGTAGGAATTTTTGGGTTAGGTCAATCCGTTCGCGAGATATGGGAGTTGGAAGCTAAGAATTGGTTGAGAAGAGAACAAATTTTTCGCAATTCTGCTGCTCCAAACGCCCTAAGCAGAATGGCCAAGGGAAAAAATACGCATACCCTTGTAATCGGGCGAGTTTCTACTTTCAGTTACAATAGGAATTTTTGGGTTAGGTTAATCCGTTCGCGAGATATGGGTCTTTAAAGCTAAGAAATGGTTGACAAGACAACAAATTTTTCGCACTTCTGCTGCTCCAATCGCTTCACCAGAATGGCCTAGGGGAAAAATACACGTACCGTTGTAATCGGGCGAGTTTCTACTTTCAGACGCAACAGAATTTTTGGGTTAGGTCAATCCGTTCGCGAGATATGGGAGTTTGAAGCCAAGAAATGGTTGAGAAGGCAAAAAATTTTTCGCAATTCTGCTGCTCCAAACGCTTAACCAGAATGGCCTAGGGAAAAAATACACATACCGTTGTAATCGGGCGAGTTTCTGCTTTCAGATGCAATAGGAATATTTGGGTTAGGTCCATCCGTTCGCGAGATATGGGACTTTGAAGCTAAGAAATGGTTGTCAAGACAACAAATTTTTCGCACTTCTGCTGCTCCAATCGCTTAACCAGAATGGCGTAGGGGAAAAATACACGTACCGTTGTAATCGGGCGAGTTTCTACTATCAAATGCAATAAGAATTTTTGGGTTAGGTCAATCCGTTCGCGAGATATGGGAGTTGGAAGCTAAGAAATGGTGGAGAAGAGAACAAATTGTTCACATTTCTGCTGCTCCAAACGCTTAACCAGAATGGACTAGGGAAAAAATACGCATACCGTTGTAATCGGGCGAGTTTCTGCTTTCTGATGCAACAGGAATTTTTGGGTTATGTCAATCCGTTCGCGAGATATGGGAGTTTGAATCCAAGAAATGGTTGTGAAGGAAACAAATTTTTCGCAATTCTGCTGCTCCAAACGCTTAACCAGCATGGCCTAGGGAAAAAATACACATACCGTTGTAATCGGGCGCGTTTCTACTTTCAGATGCAACAGGAATTTTTGGGTTAGGTCAATCCGTTCGCGAGATATGGGACTTTGAAGCCAAGAAATGGTTGTCAAGGCAACAAATTTTTCGCACTTCTGCTGCTCCAATCGCTTAACCAGACTGGCGTAGGGGAAAAATACACGTACCGTTGTAATCGGGCGAGTTTCTACTATCAAATGCAATAGGAATTTTTGGGTTAGGTCAATCCATTCGCGAGATATGGGACTTTGAAGCTAAGAAATGGTTGTCAAGGCAACAAATTTTTCGCACTTCTGCTGCTCCAATCGCTTAACCAGAATGGCCTAGGGAAAAAATACACATACCGTTGTAATCGGGCGAGTTTCTACTTTCAGATGCAACAGCAATTTTTGGGTTAGGTCAATCCGTTCGCGAGATATGGGAGTTTGAAGCCAAGAAATGGTTGAGAAGACAACAAATTTTTCGCAATTCTGCTGCTCCAAACGCTTAACCAGAATGGCCTAGGGAAAAAATACACATACCGTTGTAATCGGGCGAGTTTCTACTTTCAGATGCAATAGGAATTTTTGGGTTAGGTCAATCCGTTCGCGAGATATGGGACTTTGAAACTAAGAAATGGTTGTCAAGACAACAAATTTTTCGCACTTCTGCTGCTCCAATCGCTTAACCAGAATGGCCTAGGGGAAAAATACACGTACCGTTGTAATCGGGCGAGTTTCTATTATCAAATGCAATAGGAATTTTTGGGTTAGGTCAATCCGTTCGCGAGATATGGGAGTTGGAAGCTAAGATATGGTTGAGAAGAGAACAAATTGTTCGCAATTCTGCTGCTCCAAACGTTTAACCAGAATGGACTAGGGAAAAAATACGCATACCGTTGTAATCGGGCGAGTTTCTGCTTTCTGATGCAACAGGAATTTTTGGGTTAGGTAAATCCGTTCGCGAGATATGGGAGTTTCAAGCCAAGAAGTGGTTGATAAGGCAAAAAATTTTTCGCAATTCTGCTGCTCCAAACGCTTAACCAGAATGGCCTAGGGAAAAAATACACGTACCGTTGTAATCGGGCGAGTTTTTACTTTCAGATGCAATAGGAATTTTTGGGTTAGGTCAATCCGTTCGCGAGATATGGGAGTTGGAAGCTAAGAAATGGTTGAGAAGAGAACAAATTTTTCGCAATTCTGCTGCTCCAAACGCTGAAGCAGAATGGCCAAGGGAAAAAATACGCATACCGTTGTAATCGGGCGAGTTTCTACTTTCAGTTACAATAGGAATTTTTGGGTTAGGATAATCCGTTCGCGAGATATGGGACTTTAAAGCTAAGAAATGGTTGACAAGACAACAAATTTTTCGCACTTCTGCTGCTCCAATCGCTTAACCAGAATGGCCTAGGGGAAAAATACACGTACCGTTGTAATCGGAAGAGTTTCTACTTTCAAATGCAATAGGAATTTTTGGGTTAGGTCAATCCTTTCGCGAGATATGGGAGTTGGAAGCTAAGAAATGGTTGAGAAGAGAACAAATTGTTCGCAATTCTGCTGCTCCAAACGCTTAACCAGAATGGCCTAGGGAAAAAATACACATACCGTTGTAATCGGGCGAGTTTCTACTTTCAGATGCAACAGCAATTTTTGGGTTAGGTCAATCCGTTCGCGAGATATGGGACTTTGAAGCTAAGAAATGGTTGTCAAGACAACAAATTTTTCGCACTTCTGCTGCTCCAATCGCTTAACCAGAATGGCCTAGGGGAAAAATACACGTACCGTTGTAATCGGGCGAGTTTCTATTATCAAATGCAATAGGAATTTTTGGGTTAGGTCAATCCGTTCGCGAGATATGGGAGTTGGAAGCTAAGAAATGGTTGAGAAGAGAACAAATTGTTCGCAATTCTGCTGCTCCAAACGCTTAACCAGAATGGACTAGGGAAAAAATACGCATACCGTTGTAATCGGGCGAGTTTCTGCTTTCTGATGCAACAGGAATTTTTGGGTTAGGTAAATCCGTTCGCGAGATATGGGAGTTTCAAGCCAAGAAGTGGTTGATAAGGCAAAAAATTTTTCGCAATTCTGCTGCTCCAAACGCTTAACCAGAATGGCCTAGGGAAAAAATACAGGTACCGTTGTAATCGGGCGAGTTTCTGCTTTCTGATGCAACAGGAATTTTTGGGTTATGTCAATCCGTTCGCGAGATATGGGAGTTTGAATCCAAGAAATGGTTGTGAAGGAAACAAATTTTTCGCAATTCTGCTGCTCCAAACGCTTAACCAGAATGGCCTAGGGAAAAAATACACATACCGTTGTAATCGGGCGAGTTTCTACTTTCAGATGCAATAGGAATTTTTGGGTTAGGTCAATCCGTTCGCGAGATGTGGGACTTTGAAGCCAAGAAATGGTTGTCAAGGCAACAAATTTTTCGCACTTCTGCTGCTCCAATCGCTTAACCAGACTGGCGTAGGGGAAAAATACACGTACCGTTGTAATCGGGCGAGTTTCTACTATCAAATGCAATAGGAATTTTTGGGTTAGGTCAATCCATTCGCGAGATATGGGACTTTGAAGCTAAGAAATGGTTGTCAAGGCAACAAATTTTTCGCACTTCTGCTGCTCCAATCGCTTAACCAGAATGGCCTAGGGAAAAAATACACATACCGTTGTAATCGGGCGAGTTTCTACTTTCAGATGCAACAGCAATTTTTGGGTTAGGTCAATCCGTTCGCGAGATATGGGAGTTTGAAGCCAAGAAATGGTTGAGAAGACAACAAATTTTTCGCAATTCTGCTGCTCCAAACGCTTAACCAGAATGGCCTAGGGAAAAAATACACATACCGTTGTAATCGGGCGAGTTTCTACTTTCAGATGCAATAGGAATTTTTGGGTTAGGTCAATCCGTTCGCGAGATATGGGACTTTGAAACTAAGAAATGGTTGTCAAGACAACAAATTTTTCGCACTTCTGCTGCTCCAATCGCTTAACCAGAATGGCCTAGGGGAAAAATACACGTACCGTTGTAATCGGGCGAGTTTCTATTATCAAATGCAATAGGAATTTTTGGGTTAGGTCAATCCGTTCGCGAGATATGGGAGTTGGAAGCTAAGATATGGTTGAGAAGAGAACAAATTGTTCGCAATTCTGCTGCTCCAAACGTTTAACCAGAATGGACTAGGGAAAAAATACGCATACCGTTGTAATCGGGCGAGTTTCTGCTTTCTGATGCAACAGGAATTTTTGGGTTAGGTAAATCCGTTCGCGAGATATGGGAGTTTCAAGCCAAGAAGTGGTTGATAAGGCAAAAAATTTTTCGCAATTCTGCTGCTCCAAACGCTTAACCAGAATGGCCTAGGGAAAAAATACACGTACCGTTGTAATCGGGCGAGTTTTTACTTTCAGATGCAATAGGAATTTTTGGGTTAGGTCAATCCGTTCGCGAGATATGGGAGTTGGAAGCTAAGAAATGGTTGAGAAGAGAACAAATTTTTCGCAATTCTGCTGCTCCAAACGCTGAAGCAGAATGGCCAAGGGAAAAAATACGCATACCGTTGTAATCGGGCGAGTTTCTACTTTCAGTTACAATAGGAATTTTTGGGTTAGGATAATCCGTTCGCGAGATATGGGACTTTAAAGCTAAGAAATGGTTGACAAGACAACAAATTTTTCGCACTTCTGCTGCTCCAATCGCTTAACCAGAATGGCCTAGGGGAAAAATACACGTACCGTTGTAATCGGGCGAGTTTCTATTATCAAATGCAATAGGAATTTTTGGGTTAGGTCAATCCGTTCGCGAGATATGGGAGTTGGAAGCTAAGAAATGGTTGAGAAGAGAACAAATTGTTCGCAATTCTGCTGCTCCAAACGCTTAACCAGAATGGCCTAGGGAAAAAATACACATACCGTTGTAATCGGGCGAGTTTCTACTTTCAGATGCAACAGCAATTTTTGGGTTAGGTCAATCCGTTCGCGAGATATGGGACTTTGAAGCTAAGAAATGGTTGTCAAGACAACAAATTTTTCGCACTTCTGCTGCTCCAATCGCTTAACCAGAATGGCCTAGGGGAAAAATACACGTACCGTTGTAATCGGGCGAGTTTCTATTATCAAATGCAATAGGAATTTTTGGGTTAGGTCAATCCGTTCGCGAGATATGGGAGTTGGAAGCTAAGAAATGGTTGAGAAGAGAACAAATTGTTCGCAATTCTGCTGCTCCAAACGCTTAACCAGAATGGACTAGGGAAAAAATACGCATACCGTTGTAATCGGGCGAGTTTCTGCTTTCTGATGCAACAGGAATTTTTGGGTTAGGTAAATCCGTTCGCGAGATATGGGAGTTTCAAGCCAAGAAGTGGTTGATAAGGCAAAAAATTTTTCGCAATTCTGCTGCTCCAAACGCTTAACCAGAATGGCCTAGGGAAAAAATACACGTACCGTTGTAATCGGGCGAGTTTTTACTTTCAGATGCAATAGGAATTTTTGGGTTAGGTCAATCCGTTCGCGAGATATGGGAGTTGGAAGCTAAGAAATGGTTGAGAAGAGAACAAATTTTTCGCAATTCTGCTGCTCCAAACGCTGAAGCAGAATGGCCAAGGGAAAAAATACGCATACCGTTGTAATCGGGCGAGTTTCTACTTTCAGTTACAATAGGAATTTTTGGGTTAGGATAATCCGTTCGCGAGATATGGGACTTTAAAGCTAAGAAATGGTTGACAAGACAACAAATTTTTCGCACTTCTGCTGCTCCAATCGCTTAATCAGAATGGCCTAGGGGAAAAATACACGTACCGTTGTAATCGGGCGAGTTTCTACTTTCAAATGCAATAGGAATTTTTGGGTTAGGTCAATCCTTTCGCGAGATATGGGAGTTGGAAGCTAAGAAATGGTTGAGAAGAGAACAAATTGTTCGCAATTCTGCTGCTCCAAACGCTTAACCAGAATGGCCTAGGGAAAAAATACACATACCGTTGTAATCGGGCGAGTTTCTACTTTCAGATGCAACAGCAATTTTTGGGTTAGGTCAATCCGTTCGCGAGATATGGGAGTTTGAAGCCAAGAAATGGTTGAGAAGACAAAAAATTTTTCGCAATTCTGCTGCTCCAAACGCTTAACCAGAATGGCCTAGGGAAAAAATACACACACCGTTGTAATCGGGCGAGTTTCTACTTTCAGATGCAATAGGAATTTTTGGGTTAGGTCAATCCGTTCGCGAGATATGGGAGTTTGAAGCCAAGGAATGGTAGAGAAGGCAAAAAATTTTTCACAATTCTGCTGCTCCAAACGCTTAACCAGAATGGCCTAGGGAAAAAATACACATACCCTTGTAATCGGGCGAGTTTCTACTTTCAGATGCAATAGGAATTTTTGGGTTAGGTCAATCCGTTCGCGAGATATGGGACTTTGAATCTAAGAAATGTTTGTCAAGACAACAAATTTTTCGCACTTCTGCTGCTCCAATCGCTTAACCAGAATGGCCTAGGGGAAAAATACACGTACCGTTGTAATCGGGCGAGTTTCTATTATCAAATGCAATAGGAATTTTTGGGTTAGGTCAATCCGTTCGCGAGATATGGGAGTTGGAAGCTAAGAAATGGTTGAGAAGAGAACAAATTGTTCGCAATTCTGCTGCTCCAAACGCTTAACCAGAATGGACTAGGGAAAAAATACGCATACCGTTGTAATCGGGCGAGTTTCTGCTTTCTGATGCAACAGGAATTTTTGGGTTAGGTAAATCCGTTCGCGAGATATGGGAGTTTCAAGCCAAGAAGTGGTTGATAAGGCAAAAAATTTTTCGCAATTCTGCTGCTCCAAACGCTTAACCAGAATGGCCTAGGGAAAAAATACACGTACCGTTGTAATCGGGCGAGTTTTTACTTTCAGATGCAATAGGAATTTTTGGGTTAGGTCAATCCGTTCGCGAGATATGGGAGTTGGAAGCTAAGAAATGGTTGAGAAGAGAACAAATTTTTCGCAATTCTGCTGCTCCAAACGCTGAAGCAGAATGGCCAAGGGAAAAAATACGCATACCGTTGTAATCGGGCGAGTTTCTACTTTCAGTTACAATAGGAATTTTTGGGTTAGGATAATCCGTTCGCGAGATATGGGACTTTAAAGCTAAGAAATGGTTGACAAGACAACAAATTTTTCGCACTTCTGCTGCTCCAATCGCTTAATCAGAATGGCCTAGGGGAAAAATACACGTACCGTTGTAATCGGGCGAGTTTCTACTTTCAAATGCAATAGGAATTTTTGGGTTAGGTCAATCCTTTCGCGAGATATGGGAGTTGGAAGCTAAGAAATGGTTGAGAAGAGAACAAATTGTTCGCAATTCTGCTGCTCCAAACGCTTAACCAGAATGGCCTAGGGAAAAAATACACATACCGTTGTAATCGGGCGAGTTTCTACTTTCAGATGCAACAGCAATTTTTGGGTTAGGTCAATCCGTTCGCGAGATATGGGAGTTTGAAGCCAAGAAATGGTTGAGAAGACAAAAAATTTTTCGCAATTCTGCTGCTCCAAACGCTTAACCAGAATGGCCTAGGGAAAAAATACACACACCGTTGTAATCGGGCGAGTTTCTACTTTCAGATGCAATAGGAATTTTTGGGTTAGGTCAATCCGTTCGCGAGATATGGGAGTTTGAAGCCAAGGAATGGTAGAGAAGGCAAAAAATTTTTCACAATTCTGCTGCTCCAAACGCTTAACCAGAATGGCCTAGGGAAAAAATACACATACCCTTGTAATCGGGCGAGTTTCTACTTTCAGATGCAATAGGAATTTTTGGGTTAGGTCAATCCGTTCGCGAGATATGGGACTTTGAATCTAAGAAATGTTTGTCAAGACAACAAATTTTTCGCACTTCTGCTGCTCCAATCGCTTAACCAGAATGGCCTAGGGGAAAAATACACGTACCGTTGTAATCGGGCGAGTTTCTACTATCAAATGCAATAGCAATTTTTGGGTTAGGTCTATCCGTTCGCGAGATATGAGAGTTGGAAGCTAAGAAATGGTTGAGAAGAGGACAAATTGTTCGCAATTCTGCTGCTCCAAACGCTTAACCAGAATGGACTAGGGAAAAAATACGCATACCGTTGTAACCGGGCGAGTTTCTGCTTTCTGATGCAACAGGAATTTTTGGGTTAGGTAAATCCGTTCGCGAGATATGGGAGTTTGAAGCCAAGAAATGGTTGATAAGGCAAAAAATTTTTCGCAATTCTGCTGCTCCAAACGCTTAACCAGAATGGCCTAGGGAAAAAATACACGTACCGTTGTAATCGGGCGAGTTTCTACTTTCAGATGCAATAGGAATTTTTGGGTTGGGTCAATCCGTTCGCGAGATATGGGAGTTGGAAGCTAAGAAATGGTTGAGAAGAGAACAAATTTTTCGCAATTCTGCTGCTCCAAACGCTTAAGCAGAATCGCCAAGGGAAAAAATACGCATACCGTTGTAATCGGGCGAGTTTCTACTTTCAAATGCAATAGGAATTTTTGGGTTAGGTCAATCCTTTCGCGAGATATGGGAGTTGGAAGCTAAGAAATGGTTGAGAAGAGAACAAATTGTTCGCAATTCTGCTGCTCCAAACGCTTAACCAGAATGGCCTAGGGAAAAAATACACATACCGTTGTAATCGGGCGAGTTTCTACTTTCAGATGCAACAGCAATTTTTGGGTTAGGTCAATCCGTTCGCGAGATATGGGAGTTTGAAGCCAAGAAATGGTTGAGAAGACAAAAAATTTTTCGCAATTCTGCTGCTCCAAACGCTTAACCAGAATGGCCTAGGGAAAAAATACAGATACCGTTGTAATCGGGCGAGTTTCTACTTTCAGATGCAATAGGAATTTTTGGGTTAGGTCAATCCGTTCGCGAGATATGGGAGTTTGAAGCCAAGGAATGGTAGAGAAGGCAAAAAATTTTTCACAATTCTGCTGCTCCAAACGCTTAACCAGAATGGCCTAGGGAAAAAATACACATACCGTTGTAATCGGGCGAGTTTCTACTTTCAGATGCAATAGGAATTTTTGGGTTAGGTCAATCCGTTCGCGAGATATGGGACTTTGAATCTAAGAAATGGTTGTCAAGACAACAAATTTTTCGCACTTCTGCTGCTCCAATCGCTTAACCAGAATGGCCTAGGGGAAAAATACACGTACCGTTGTAATCGGGCGAGTTTCTACTATCAAATGCAATAGCAATTTTTGGGTTAGGTCTATCCGTTCGCGAGATATGGGAGTTGGAAGCTAAGAAATGGTTGAGAAGAGGACAAATTGTTCGCAATTCTGCTGCTCCAAACGCTTAACCAGAATGGACTAGGGAAAAAATACGCATACCGTTGTAACCGGGCGAGTTTCTGCTTTCTGATGCAACAGGAATTTTTGGGTTAGGTAAATCCGTTCGCGAGATATGGGAGTTTGAAGCCAAGAAATGGTTGATAAGGCAAAAAATTTTTCGCAATTCTGCTGCTCCAAACGCTTAACCAGAATGGCCTAGGGAAAAAATACACGTACCGTTGTAATCGGGCGAGTTTCTACTTTCAGATGCAATAGGAATTTTTGGGTTGGGTCAATCCGTTCGCGAGATATGGGAGTTGGAAGCTAAGAAATGGTTGAGAAGAGAACAAATTTTTCGCAATTCTGCTGCTCCAAACGCTTAAGCAGAATCGCCAAGGGAAAAAATACGCATACCGTTGTAATCGGGCGAGTTTCTACTATCAAATGCAATAGGAATTTTTGGGTTAGGTCAATCCGTTCGCGAGATATGGGAGTTGGAAGCTAAGAAATGGTTGAGAAGAGAACAAATTGTTCGCAATTCTGCTGCTCCAAACGCTTAACCAGAACGGACTAGGGAAAAAATACGCATACCGTTGTAATCGGGCGAGTTTCTGCTTTCTGATGCAACAGGAATTTTTGGGTTAGGTAAATCCGTTCGCGAGATATGGGAGTTTGAAGCCAAGAAATGGTTGATAAGGCCAAAAATTTTTCGCAATTCTGCTGCTCCAAACGCTTAACCAGAATGGCCTAGGGAAAAAATACACGTACCGTTGTAATCGGGCGAGTATCTACTTTCAGATGCAATAGGAATTTTTGGCATAGGTCAATCCGTTCGCGAGATATGGGAGTTTGAAGCCAAGAAATGGTTGAGAAGGCAAAAAATTTTTCGCAATTCTGCTGCTTCAAAAGCTTAACCAGAATGGCCTAGGGAAAAAATACACAAACCGTTGTAATCGGGCGAGTTTCTACTTTCAGTTACAATAGGAATTTTTGGGTTAGGTCAATCCGTTCGCGAGATATGGGAGTTTGAAGCCAAGAAATGGTTGAGAAGGCAAAAAATTTTTCGCAATTCTGCTGCTTCAAACGCTTAACCAGAATGGCCTAGGGAAAAAATACACATACCGTTGTAATCGGGCGAGTTTCTACTTTCAGATGCAATAGGAATTTTTGGGTTAGGTCAATCCGTTCGCGAGATATGGGACTTTGAATCTAAGAAATGGTTGTCAAGACAACAAATTTTTCGCACTTCTGCTGCTCCAATCGCTTAACCAGAATGGCCTAGGGGAAAAATACACGTACCGTTGTAATCGGGCGAGTTTCTACTTTCAGACGCAACAGGAATTTTTGGGTTATGTCAATCCGTTCGCGAGATATGGGAGTTTGAATCCAAGAAATGGTTGTGAAGGAAACAAATTTTTCGCAATTCTGCTGCTCCAAACGCTTAACCAGAATGGCCTAGGGAAAAAATACACAAACCGTTGTAACCGGGCGAGTTTCTACTTTCAGACGCAACAGGAATTTTTGGGTTAGGTCAATCCGTTCGCGAGATATGGGAGTTTGAAGCCAAGAAATGGTTGAGAAGGCAAAAAATTTTTCGCAATTCTGCTGCTCCAAACGCTTAACCAGAATGGCCTAGGGAAAAAATACACATACCGTTGTAATCGGGCGAGTTTCTACTTTCAGATGCAATAGGAATTTTTGGGTTAGGTCAATCCGTTCGCGAGATATGGGACTTTGAAGCTAAGAAATGGTTGTCAAGACAACAAATTTTTCGCACTTCTGCTGCTCCAATCGCTTAACCAGAATGGCGTAGGGGAAAAATACACGTACCGTTGTAATCGGGCGAGTTTCTACTATCAAATGCAATAGGAATTTTTGGGTTAGGTCAATCCGTTCGCGAGATATGGGAGTTGGAAGCTAAGAAATGGTTGAGAAGAGAACAAATTATTCACATTTCTGCTGCTCCAAACGCTTAACCAGAAAGGACTAGGGAAAAAATACGCATACCGTTGTAATCGGGCGAGTTTCTGCTTTCTGATGCAACAGGAATTTTTGGGTTAGGTAAATCCGATCGCGAGATATGGGAGTTTGAAGCCAAGAAATGGTTGATAAGGCAAAATATTTTTCGCAATTCTGCTGCTCCAAACGCTTAACCAGAATGGCCTAGGGAAAAAATGCACATACCGCTGTAATCGGGCGAGTTTCTACTTTCTGATGCAACAGGAATTTTTGGGTTATGTCAATCCGTTCGCGAGATATGGGAGTTTGAATCCAAGAAATGGTTGTGAAGGAAACAAATTTCTCGCAATTCTGCTGCTCCAAACGCTTAACCAGAATGGCCTAGGGAAAAAATACATATACCGTTGTAATCGGGCGAGTTTCTACTTTCAGATGCAATAGGAATTTTTGGGTTAGGTCAATCCGTTCGCGAGATATGGGAGTTTGAAGCTAAGAAATGGTTGAGAAGGCAAAAAATTTTTCGCAATTCTGCTGCTCCAAACGCTTATCCAGAATGGCCTAGGGCAAAAATACACATACCGTTGTAATCGGGCGAGTTTCTACTTTCAGATGCAATAGGAATTTTTGGGATAGGTCAATCCGTTCGCGAGATATGGGAGTTTGAAGCCAAGAAATGGTTGAGAAGGCAAAAAATTTTTCGCAATTCTGCTGCTTCAAACGCTTAACCAGAATGGCCTAGGGAAAAAATACAAATACCGTTGTAATTGGGCGAGTATCTACTTTCAGATGCAATAGGAATTTTTGGGTTAGGTCAATCCGTTCGCGAGATATGGGACTTTGAAGCTAAGAAATGGCTGTCAAGACAACAAATTTTTCGCACTTCTGCTGCTCCAATCGCTTAACCAGAATGGCGTAGGGGAAAAATACACATACCGTTGTAATCGGGCGAGTTTCTACTATCAAATGCGATAGGAATTTTTGGGTTAGGTCAATCTGTTCGCGAGATATGGGAGTTGGAAGCTAAGAAATGGTTGAGAAGAGAACAAATTATTCACATTTCTGCTGCTCCAAACGCTTAACCAGAAAGGACTAGGGAAAAAATACGCATACCGTTGTAATCGGGCGAGTTTCTGCTTTCTGATGCAACAGGAATTTTTGGGTTAGGTAAATCCGTTCGCGAGATATGGGAGTTTGAAGCCAAGAAATGGTTGATAAGGCAAAAAATTTTTCGCAATTCTGCTGCTCCAAACGCTTAACCAGAATATCCTAGGGAAAAAATACACATACCGCTGTAATCGGGCGAGTTTCTACTTTCTGATGCAACAGGAATTTTTGGGTTATGTCAATCCGTTCGCGAGATATGGGACTTTGAAGCTAAGAAATGGTTGTCAAGACAACAAATTTTTCGCACTTCTGCTGCTCCAATCGCTTAACCAGAATGGCCTAGGGGAAAAATACACGTACCGTTGTAATCGGGCGAGTTTCTATTATCAAATGCAATAGGAATTTTTGGGTTAGGTCAATCCGTTCGCGAGATATGGGAGTTGGAAGCTAAGAAATGGTTGAGAAGAGAACAAATTGTTCGCAATTCTGCTGCTCCAAACGCTTAACCAGAATGGACTAGGGAAAAAATACGCGTACCGTTGTAATCGGGCGAGTTTCTGCTTTCTGATGCAACAGGAATTTTTGGGTTAGGTCAATCCGTTCGCGAGATATGGGAGTCGGAAGCTAAGAAATGGTTGAGAAGAGAACAAATTTTTCGCAATTCTGCTGCTCCAAACGCTGAAGCAGAATGGCCAAGGGAAAAAATACGCATACCGTTGTAATCGGGCCAGTTTCTACTTTCAGTTACAATAGGAATTTTTGGGTTAGGTCAATCCGTTCGCGAGATATGGGCGTTGGAAGCTAAGAAATGGTTGAGAAGAGAACAAATTGTTCCCAATTCTGCTGCTCCAAACGCTTAACCAGAATGGCCTAGGGAAAAAATACACGTACCGTTGTAATCGGGCGAGTTTTTACTTTCAGATGCAATAGGAATTTTTGGGTTAGGTCAATCCGTTCGCGAGATATGGGAGTCGGAAGCTAAGAAATGGTTGAGAAGAGAACAAATTTTTCGCAATTCTGCTGCTCCAAACGCTGAAGCAGAATGGCCAAGGGAAAAAATACGCATACCGTTGTAATCGGGCGAGTTTCTACTTTCAGTTACAATAGGAATTTTTGGGTTAGGTTAATCCGTTCGCGAGATATGGGACTTTAAAGCTAAGAAATGGTTGACAAGACAACAAATTTTTCGCACTTCTGCTGCTCCAATCGCTTAACCAGAATGGCCTAGGGGAAAAATACACGTACCGTTGTAATCGGGCGAGTTTCTACTTTCAAATGCAATAGGAATTTTTGGGTTAGGTCAATCCGTTCGCGAGATATGGGCGTTGGAAGCTAAGAAATGGTTGAGAAGAGAACAAATTGTTCGCAATTCTGCTGCTCCAAACGCTTAACCAGAATGGCCTAGGGAAAAAATACACATACCGTTGTAATCGGGCGAGTTTCTACTTTCAGATGCAATAGGAATTTTTGGGTTAGATCAATCCGTTCGCGAGATATGGGAGTTTGAAGCCAAGGAATGGTAGAGAAGGCAAAAAATTTTTCACAATTCTGCTGCTCCAAACGCTTAACCAGAATGGCCTAGGGAAAAAATACACATACCGTTGTAATCGGGCGAGTTTCTACTTTCAGATGCAATAGGAATTTTTGGGTTAGGTCAATCCGTTCGCGAGATATGGGACTTTGAATCTAAGAAATGGTTGTCAAGACAACAAATTTTTCGCACTTCTGCTGCTCCAATCGCTTAACCAGAATGGCCTAGGGGAAAAATACACGTACCGTTGTAATCGGGCGAGTTTCTACTATCAAATGCAATAGCAATTTTTGGGTTAGGTCAATCCGTTCGCGAGATATGGGAGTTGGAAGCTAAGAAATGGTTGAGAAGAGAACAAATTGTTCGCAATTCTGCTGCTCCAAACGCTTAACCAGAACGGACTAGGGAAAAAATACACATACCGTTGTAATCGGGCGAGTTTCTACTTTCAGATGCAATAGGAATTTTTGGGTTAGGTCAATCCGTTCGCGAGATATGGGACTTTGAAGCTAAGAAATGGTTGGCAAGACAACAAATTTTTCGCACTTCTGCTGCTCCAATCGCTTAACCAGAATGGCCTAGGGGAAAAATACACGTACCGTTGTAATCGGGCGAGTTTCTATTATCAAATGCAATAGGAATTTTTGGGTTAGGTCAATCCGTTCGCGAGATATGGGAGTTGGAAGCTAAGAAATGGTTGAGAAGAGAACAAATTGTTCGCAATTCTGCTGCTCCAAACGCTTAACCAGAATGGACTAGGGAAAAAATACGCATACCGTTGTAATCGGGCGAGTTTCTGCTTTCTGATGCAACAGGAATTTTTGGGTTAGGTAAATCCGTTCGCGAGATATGGGAGTTTGAAGCCAAGAAATGGTTGATAAGGCAAAAAATTTTTCGCAATTCTGCTGCTCCAAACGCTTAACCAGAATGGCCTAGGGAAAAAATACACGTACCGTTGTAATCGGGCGAGTTTTTACTTTCAGATGCAATAGGAATTTTTGGGTTAGGTCAATCCGTTCGCGAGATATGGGAGTTGGAAGCTAAGAAATGGTTGAGAAGAGAACAAATTTTTCGCAATTCTGCTGCTCCAAACGCTGAAGCAGAATGGCCAAGGGAAAAAATACGCATACCGTTGTAATCGGGCGAGTTTCTACTTTCAGTTACAATAGGAATTTTTGGGTTAGGTTAATCCGTTCGCGAGATATGGGACTTTAAAGCTAAGAAATGGTTGACAAGACAACAAACTTTTCGCACTTCTGCTGCTCCAATCGCTTAACCAGAAGGGCTTAGGGGAAAAATACACGTACCGTTGTAATCGGGCGAGTTTCTACTTTCAAATGCAATAGGAATTTTTGGGTTAGGTCAATCCGTTCGCGAGATATGGGAGTTGGAAGCTAAGAAATGGTTGAGAAGAGAACAAATTGTTCGCAATTCTGCTGCTCCAAACGCTTAACCAGAATGGCCTAGGGAAAAAATACACATACCGTTGTAATCGGGCGAGTTTCTACTTTCAGATGCAACAGCAATTTTTGGGTTAGGTCAATCCGTTCGCGAGATATGGGAGCTTGAAGCCAAGAAATGGTTGAGAAGACAAAAAATTTTTCGCAATTCTGCTGCTCCAAACGCTTAACCAGAATGGCCTAGGGAAAAAATACACATACCGTTGTAATCGGGCGAGTTTCTACTTTCAGATGCAATAGGAATTTTTGGGTTAGGTCAATCCGTTCGCGAGATATGGGAGTTTGAAGCCAAGGAATGGTAGAGAAGGCAAAAAATTTTTCACAATTCTGCTGCTCCAAACGCTTAACCAGAATGGCCTAGGGAAAAAATACACATACCGTTGTAATCGGGCGAGTTTCTACTTTCAGATGCAATAGGAATTTTTGGGTTAGGTCAATCCGTTCGCGAGATATGGGACTTTGAATCTAAGAAATGGTTGTCAAGACAACAAATTTTTCGCACTTCTGCTGCTCCAATCGCTTAACCAGAATGGCCTAGGGGAAAAATACACGTACCGTTGTAATCGGGCGAGTTTCTACTATCAAATGCAATAGCAATTTTTGGGTTAGGTCAATCCGTTCGCGAGATATGGGAGTTGGAAGCTAAGAAATGGTTGTGAAGAGAACAAATTGTTCGCAATTCTGCTGCTCCAAACGCTTAACCAGAACGGACTAGGGAAAAGATACGCATACCGTTGTAATCGGGCGAGTTTCTGCTTTCTGATGCAACAGGAATTTCTGGGTTAGGTAAATCCGTTCGCGAGATATGGGAGTTTGAAGCCAAGAAATGGTTGATAAGGCCAAAAATTTTTTGCAATTCTGCTGCTCCAAACGCTTAACCGGAATGGCCTAGGGAAAAAATACACGTACCGTTGTAATCGGGCGAGTTTCTACTTTCAGATGCAGTAGGAATTTTTGGGTTAGGTCAATCCGTTCGCGAGATATGGGAGTTGGAAGCTAAGAATTGGTTGAGAAGAGAACAAATTTTTCGCAATTCTGCTGCTCCAAACGCCCTAAGCAGAATGGCCAAGGGAAAAAATACGCATACCCTTGTAATCGGGCGAGTTTCTACTTTCTGTTACAATAGGAATTTTTGGGTTAGGTTAATCCGTTCGCGAGATATGGGTCTTTAAAGCTAAGAAATGGTTGACAAGACAACAAATTTTTCGCACTTCTGCTGCTCCAATCGCTTCACCAGAATGGCCTAGGGGAAAAATACACGTACCGTTGTAATCGGGCGAGTTTCTACTTTCAAATGCAATAGGAATTTTTGGGTTAGGTCAATCCGTTCGCGAGATATGGGAGTTGGAAGCTAAGAAATGGTTGAGAAGAGAACAAATTGTTCACACTTCTGCTGCTCCAAACGCTTAACCAGAATGGCCTAGGGAAAAAATACACATACCGTTGTAATCGGGCGAGTTTCTGCTTTCAGATGCAATAGGAATTTTTGGGTTAGGTCAATCCGTTCGCGCGATATGGGACTTTGAAGCTAAGAAATGGTTGTCAAGACAACAAATTTTTCGCACTTCTGCTGCTCCAATCGCTTAACCAGAATGGCGTAGGGGAAAAATACACGTACCGTTGTAATCGGGCGAGTTTCTACTATCAAATGCAATAAGAATTTTTGGGTTAGGTCAATCCGTTCGCGAGATATGGGAGTTGGAAGCTAAGAAATGGTGGAGAAGAGAACAAATTGTTCACATTTCTGCTGCTCCAAACGCTTAACCAGAATGGACTAGGGAAAAAATACGCATACCGTTGTAATCGGGCGAGTTTCTGCTTTCTGATGCAACAGGAATTTTTGGGTTATGTCAATCCGTTCGCGAGATATGGGAGTTTGAATCCAAGAAATGGTTGTGAAGGAAACAAATTTTTCCCACTTCCGCTGCTCCAAACGCTTAACCAGAATGGCCTAGGGAAAAAATACACATACCGTTGTAACCGGGCGAGTTTCTACTTTCAGACGCAACAGAATTTTTGGGTTAGGTCAATCCGTTCGCGAGATATGAGAGTTTGAAGCCAAGAAATGGTTGAGAAGGCAAAAAATTTTTCGCAATTCTGCTGCTCCAAACGCTTAACCAGAATGGCCTAGGGAAAAAATACACATACCGTTGTAATCGGGCGAGTTTCTGCTTTCAGATGCAATAGGAATATTTGGGTTAGGTCAATCCGTTCGCGAGATATGGGACTTTGAAGCTAAGAAATGGTTGTCAAGGCAACAAATTTTTCGCACTTCTGCTGCTCCAATCGCTTAACCAGAATGGCCTAGGGAAAAAATACACATACCGTTGTAATCGGGCGAGTTTCTACTTTCAGATGCAACAGCAATTTTTGGGTTAGGTCAATCCGTTCGCGAGATATGGGAGTTTGAAGCCAAGAAATGGTTGAGAAGACAACAAATTTTTCGCAATTCTGCTGCTCCAAACGCTTAACCAGAATGGCCTAGGGAAAAAATACACATACCGTTGTAATCGGGCGAGTTTCTACTTTCAGATGCAACAGCAAATTTTGGGTTAGGTCAATCCGTTCGCGAGATATGGGACTTTGAATCTAAGAAATGGTTGAGAAGACAACAAATTTTTCGCAATTCTGCTGCTCCAATCGCTTAACCAGAATGGCCTAGGGGAGAAATACACGTACCGTTGTAATCGGGCGAGTTTCTACTTTCAAATGCAATAGGAATTTTTGGGTTAGGTCAATCCGTTCGCGAGATATGGGAGTTTGAAGCTAAGAAATGGTTGAGAAGACAAATAATTTTTCGCAATTCTGCTGCTCCAGACGCTTAACCAGAATGGCCTAGGGAGAAAATACACATACCGTTGTAATCGGGCGAGTTTCTACTTTCAAACGCAGAAGGAATTTTTGGGTTTGGTCAATCCGTTCGCGAGATATGGGACTTTGAATCTAAGAAATGGTTGAGAAGACAACAAATTTTTCGCAATTCTGCTGCTCCAATCGCTTAACCAGAATGGCCTAGGGGAGAAATACACGTACCGTTGTAATCGGGCGAGTTTCTACTTTCAAATGCAATAGGAATTTTTGGGTTAGGTCAATCCGTTCGCGAGATATGGGAGTTTGAAGCTAAGAAATGGTTGAGAAGACAAAAAATTTTTCGCAATTCTGCTGCTCCAAACGCTTAACCAGAATGGCCTAGGGAAAAAATACACATACCGTTGTAATCGGGCGAGTTTCTACTTTCAGATGCAACAGCAATTTTTAGGTTAGGTCAATCCGTTCGCGAGATATGGGAGTTTGAAGCCAAGAAATGGTTGAGAAGACAACAAATTTTTCGCAATTCTGCTGCTCCAAACGCTTAACCAGAATGGCCTAGGGAAAAAATACACATACCGTTGTAATCGGGCGAGTTTCTACTTTCAGATGCAATAGGAATTTTTGGGTTAGGTCAATCCGTTCGCGAGATATGGGACTTTGAAACTAAGAAATGGTTGTCAAGACAACAAATTTTTCGCACTTCTGCTGCTCCAATCGCTTAACCAGAATGGCCTAGGGGAAAAATACACGTACCGTTGTAATCGGGCGAGTTTCTATTATCAAATGCAATAGGAATTTTTGGGTTAGGTCAATCCGTTCGCGAGATATGGGAGTTGGAAGCTAAGATATGGTTGAGAAGAGAACAAATTGTTCGCAATTCTGCTGCTCCAAACGCTTAACCAGAATGGACTAGGGAAAAAATACGCATACCGTTGTAATCGGGCGAGTTTCTGCTTTCTGATGCAACAGGAATTTTTGGGTTAGGTAAATCCGTTCGCGAGATATGGGAGTTTCAAGCCAAGAAGTGGTTGATAAGGCAAAAAATTTTTCGCAATTCTGCTGCTCCAAACGCTTAACCAGAATGGCCTAGGGAAAAAATACACGTACCGTTGTAATCGGGCGAGTTTTTACTTTCAGATGCAATAGGAATTTTTGGGTTAGGTCAATCCGTTCGCGAGATATGGGAGTTGGAAGCTAAGAAATGGTTGAGAAGAGAACAAATTTTTCGCAATTCTGCTGCTCCAAACGCTGAAGCAGAATGGCCAAGGGAAAAAATACGCATACCGTTGTAATCGGGCGAGTTTCTACTTTCAGTTACAATAGGAATTTTTGGGTTAGGATAATCCGTTCGCGAGATATGGGACTTTAAAGCTAAGAAATGTTTGTCAAGACAACAAATTTTTCGCACTTCTGCTGCTCCAATCGCTTAACCAGAATGGCGTAGGGGAAAAATACACGTACCGTTGTAATCGGGCGAGTTTCTACTATCAAATGCAATAAGAATTTTTGGGTTAGGTCAATCCGTTCGCGAGATATGGGAGTTGGAAGCTAAGAAATGGTGGAGAAGAGAACAAATTGTTCACATTTCTGCTGCTCCAAACGCTTAACCAGAATGGACTAGGGAAAAAATACGCATACCGTTGTAATCGGGCGAGTTTCTGCTTTCTGATGCAACAGGAATTTTTGGGTTATGTCAATCCGTTCGCGAGATATGGGAGTTTGAATCCAAGAAATGGTTGTGAAGGAAACAAATTTTTCCCACTTCCGCTGCTCCAAACGCTTAACCAGAATGGCCTAGGGAAAAAATACACATACCGTTGTAACCGGGCGAGTTTCTACTTTCAGACGCAACAGAATTTTTGGGTTAGGTCAATCCGTTCGCGAGATATGAGAGTTTGAAGCCAAGAAATGGTTGAGAAGGCAAAAAATTTTTCGCAATTCTGCTGCTCCAAACGCTTAACCAGAATGGCCTAGGGAAAAAATACACATACCGTTGTAATCGGGCGAGTTTCTGCTTTCAGATGCAATAGGAATATTTGGGTTAGGTCAATCCGTTCGCGAGATATGGGACTTTGAAGCTAAGAAATGGTTGTCAAGGCAACAAATTTTTCGCACTTCTGCTGCTCCAATCGCTTAACCAGAATGGCCTAGGGAAAAAATACACATACCGTTGTAATCGGGCGAGTTTCTACTTTCAGATGCAACAGCAATTTTTGGGTTAGGTCAATCCGTTCGCGAGATATGGGAGTTTGAAGCCAAGAAATGGTTGAGAAGACAACAAATTTTTCGCAATTCTGCTGCTCCAAACGCTTAACCAGAATGGCCTAGGGAAAAAATACACATACCGTTGTAATCGGGCGAGTTTCTACTTTCAGATGCAACAGCAAATTTTGGGTTAGGTCAATCCGTTCGCGAGATATGGGACTTTGAATCTAAGAAATGGTTGAGAAGACAACAAATTTTTCGCAATTCTGCTGCTCCAATCGCTTAACCAGAATGGCCTAGGGGAGAAATACACGTACCGTTGTAATCGGGCGAGTTTCTACTTTCAAATGCAATAGGAATTTTTGGGTTAGGTCAATCCGTTCGCGAGATATGGGAGTTTGAAGCTAAGAAATGGTTGAGAAGACAAATAATTTTTCGCAATTCTGCTGCTCCAGACGCTTAACCAGAATGGCCTAGGGAGAAAATACACATACCGTTGTAATCGGGCGAGTTTCTACTTTCAAACGCAGAAGGAATTTTTGGGTTTGGTCAATCCGTTCGCGAGATATGGGACTTTGAATCTAAGAAATGGTTGAGAAGACAACAAATTTTTCGCAATTCTGCTGCTCCAATCGCTTAACCAGAATGGCCTAGGGGAGAAATACACGTACCGTTGTAATCGGGCGAGTTTCTACTTTCAAATGCAATAGGAATTTTTGGGTTAGGTCAATCCGTTCGCGAGATATGGGAGTTTGAAGCTAAGAAATGGTTGAGAAGACAAAAAATTTTTCGCAATTCTGCTGCTCCAAACGCTTAACCAGAATGGCCTAGGGAAAAAATACACATACCGTTGTAATCGGGCGAGTTTCTACTTTCAGATGCAACAGCAATTTTTAGGTTAGGTCAATCCGTTCGCGAGATATGGGAGTTTGAAGCCAAGAAATGGTTGAGAAGACAACAAATTTTTCGCAATTCTGCTGCTCCAAACGCTTAACCAGAATGGCCTAGGGAAAAAATACACATACCGTTGTAATCGGGCGAGTTTCTACTTTCAGATGCAATAGGAATTTTTGGGTTAGGTCAATCCGTTCGCGAGATATGGGACTTTGAAACTAAGAAATGGTTGTCAAGACAACAAATTTTTCGCACTTCTGCTGCTCCAATCGCTTAACCAGAATGGCCTAGGGGAAAAATACACGTACCGTTGTAATCGGGCGAGTTTCTATTATCAAATGCAATAGGAATTTTTGGGTTAGGTCAATCCGTTCGCGAGATATGGGAGTTGGAAGCTAAGATATGGTTGAGAAGAGAACAAATTGTTCGCAATTCTGCTGCTCCAAACGCTTAACCAGAATGGACTAGGGAAAAAATACGCATACCGTTGTAATCGGGCGAGTTTCTGCTTTCTGATGCAACAGGAATTTTTGGGTTAGGTAAATCCGTTCGCGAGATATGGGAGTTTCAAGCCAAGAAGTGGTTGATAAGGCAAAAAATTTTTCGCAATTCTGCTGCTCCAAACGCTTAACCAGAATGGCCTAGGGAAAAAATACACGTACCGTTGTAATCGGGCGAGTTTTTACTTTCAGATGCAATAGGAATTTTTGGGTTAGGTCAATCCGTTCGCGAGATATGGGAGTTGGAAGCTAAGAAATGGTTGAGAAGAGAACAAATTTTTCGCAATTCTGCTGCTCCAAACGCTGAAGCAGAATGGCCAAGGGAAAAAATACGCATACCGTTGTAATCGGGCGAGTTTCTACTTTCAGTTACAATAGGAATTTTTGGGTTAGGATAATCCGTTCGCGAGATATGGGACTTTAAAGCTAAGAAATGGTTGACAAGACAACAAATTTTTCGCACTTCTGCTGCTCCAATCGCTTAACCAGAATGGCCTAGGGGAAAAATACACGTACCGTTGTAATCGGGCGAGTTTCTACTTTCAAATGCAATAGGAATTCTTGGGTTAGGTCAATCCTTTCGCGAGATATGGGAGTTGGAAGCTAAGAAATGGTTGAGAAGAGAACAAATTGTTCGCAATTCTGCTGCTCCAAACGCTTAACCAGAATGGCCTAGGGAAAAAATACACATACCGTTGTAATCGGGCGAGTTTCTACTTTCAGATGCAACAGCAATTTTTGGGTTAGGTCAATCCGTTCGCGAGATATGGGACTTTGAAGCTAAGAAATGGTTGTCAAGACAACAAATTTTTCGCACTTCTGCTGCTCCAATCGCTTAACCAGAATGGCCTAGGGGAAAAATACACGTACCGTTGTAATCGGGCGAGTTTCTATTATCAAATGCAATAGGAATTTTTGGGTTAGGTCAATCCGTTCGCGAGATATGGGAGTTGGAAGCTAAGAAATGGTTGAGAAGAGAACAAATTGTTCGCAATTCTGCTGCTCCAAACGCTTAACCAGAATGGACTAGGGAAAAAATACGCATACCGTTGTAATCGGGCGAGTTTCTGCTTTCTGATGCAACAGGAATTTTTGGGTTAGGTAAATCTGTTCGCGAGATATGGGAGTTGGAAGCTAAGAAATGGTTGAGAAGAGAACAAATTGTTCGCAATTCTGCTGCTCCAAACGCTTAACCAGAATGGCCTAGGGAAAAAATACACATACCGTTGTAATCGGGCGAGTTTCTACTTTCAGATGCAACAGCAATTTTTGGGTTAGGTCAATCCGTTCGCGAGATATGGGAGTTTGAAGCCAAGAAATGGTTGAGAAGACAAAAAATTTTTCGCAATTCTGCTGCTCCAAACGCTTAACCAGAATGGCCTAGGGAAAAAATACACATACCGTTGTAATCGGGCGAGTTTCTACTTTCAGATGCAATAGGAATTTTTGGGTTAGGTCAATCCGTTCGCGAGATATGGGAGTTTGAAGCCAAGGAATGGTAGAGAAGGCAAAAAATTTTTCACAATTCTGCTGCTCCAAACGCTTAACCAGAATGGCCTAGGGAAAAAATACACATACCGTTGTAATCGGGCGAGTTTCTACTTTCAGATGCAATAGGAATTTTTGGGTTAGGTCAATCCGTTCGCGAGATATGGGACTTTGAATCTAAGAAATGGTTGTCAAGACAACAAATTTTTCGCACTTCTGCTGCTCCAATCGCTTAACCAGAATGGCCTAGGGGAAAAATACACGTACCGTTGTAATCGGGCGAGTTTCTACTATCAAATGCAATAGCAATTTTTGGGTTAGGTCTATCCGTTCGCGAGATATGGGAGTTGGAAGCTAAGAAATGGTTGAGAAGAGGACAAATTGTTCGCAATTCTGCTGCTCCAAACGCTTAACCAGAATGGACTAGGGAAAAAATACGCATACCGTTGTAACCGGGCGAGTTTCTGCTTTCTGATGCAACAGGAATTTTTGGGTTAGGTAAATCCGTTCGCGAGATATGGGAGTTTGAAGCCAAGAAATGGTTGATAAGGCAAAAAATTTTTCGCAATTCTGCTGCTCCAAACGCTTAACCAGAATGGCCTAGGGAAAAAATACACGTACCGTTGTAATCGGGCGAGTTTCTACTTTCAGATGCAATAGGAATTTTTGGGTTGGGTCAATCCGTTCGCGAGATATGGGAGTTGGAAGCTAAGAAATGGTTGAGAAGAGAACAAATTTTTCGCAATTCTGCTGCTCCAAACGCTTAAGCAGAATGGCCTAGGGGAAAAATACACGTACCGTTGTAATCGGGCGAGTTTCTACTATCAAATGCAATAGCAATTTTTGGGTTAGGTCTATCCGTTCGCGAAATATGGGAGTTGGAAGCTAAGAAATGGTTGAGAAGAGGACAAATTGTTCGCAATTCTGCTGCTCCAAACGCTTAACCAGAATGGACTAGGGAAAAAATACGCATACCGTTGTAACCGGGCGAGTTTCTGCTTTCTGATGCAACAGGAATTTTTGGGTTAGGTAAATCCGTTCGCGAGATATGGAAGTTTCAAGCCAAGAAGTGGTTGATAAGGCAAAAAATTTTTCGCAATTCTGCTGCTCCAAACGCTTAACCAGAATGGCCTAGGGAAAAAATACACGTACCGTTGTAATCGGGCGAGTTTTTACTTTCAGATGCAATAGGAATTTTTGGGTTAGGTCAATCCGTTCGCGAGATATGGGAGTTGGAAGCTAAGAAATGGTTGAGAAGAGAACAAATTTTTCGCAATTCTGCTGCTCCAAACGCTGAAGCAGAATGGCCAAGGGAAAAAATACGCATACCGTTGTAATCGGGCGAGTTTCTACTTTCAGTTACAATAGGAATTTTTGGGTTAGGATAATCCGTTCGCGAGATATGGGACTTTAAAGCTAAGAAATGGTTGACAAGACAACAAATTTTTCGCACTTCTGCTGCTCCAATCGCTTAACCAGAATGGCCTAGGGGAAAAATACACGTACCGTTGTAATCGGGCGAGTTTCTACTTTCAAATGCAATAGGAATTCTTGGGTTAGGTCAATCCTTTCGCGAGATATGGGAGTTGGAAGCTAAGAAATGGTTGAGAAGAGAACAAATTGTTCGCAATTCTGCTGCTCCAAACGCTTAACCAGAATGGCCTAGGGAAAAAATACACATACCGTTGTAATCGGGCGAGTTTCTACTTTCAGATGCAACAGCAATTTTTGGGTTAGGTCAATCCGTTCGCGAGATATGGGACTTTGAAGCTAAGAAATGGTTGTCAAGACAACAAATTTTTCGCACTTCTGCTGCTCCAATCGCTTAACCAGAATGGCCTAGGGGAAAAATACACGTACCGTTGTAATCGGGCGAGTTTCTATTATCAAATGCAATAGGAATTTTTGGGTTAGGTCAATCCGTTCGCGAGATATGGGAGTTGGAAGCTAAGAAATGGTTGAGAAGAGAACAAATTGTTCGCAATTCTGCTGCTCCAAACGCTTAACCAGAATGGACTAGGGAAAAAATACGCATACCGTTGTAATCGGGCGAGTTTCTGCTTTCTGATGCAACAGGAATTTTTGGGTTAGGTAAATCTGTTCGCGAGATATGGGAGTTGGAAGCTAAGAAATGGTTGAGAAGAGAACAAATTGTTCGCAATTCTGCTGCTCCAAACGCTTAACCAGAATGGCCTAGGGAAAAAATACACATACCGTTGTAATCGGGCGAGTTTCTACTTTCAGATGCAACAGCAATTTTTGGGTTAGGTCAATCCGTTCGCGAGATATGGGAGTTTGAAGCCAAGAAATGGTTGAGAAGACAAAAAATTTTTCGCAATTCTGCTGCTCCAAACGCTTAACCAGAATGGCCTAGGGAAAAAATACACATACCGTTGTAATCGGGCGAGTTTCTACTTTCAGATGCAATAGGAATTTTTGGGTTAGGTCAATCCGTTCGCGAGATATGGGAGTTTGAAGCCAAGGAATGGTAGAGAAGGCAAAAAATTTTTCACAATTCTGCTGCTCCAAACGCTTAACCAGAATGGCCTAGGGAAAAAATACACATACCGTTGTAATCGGGCGAGTTTCTACTTTCAGATGCAATAGGAATTTTTGGGTTAGGTCAATCCGTTCGCGAGATATGGGACTTTGAATCTAAGAAATGGTTGTCAAGACAACAAATTTTTCGCACTTCTGCTGCTCCAATCGCTTAACCAGAATGGCCTAGGGGAAAAATACACGTACCGTTGTAATCGGGCGAGTTTCTACTATCAAATGCAATAGCAATTTTTGGGTTAGGTCTATCCGTTCGCGAGATATGGGAGTTGGAAGCTAAGAAATGGTTGAGAAGAGGACAAATTGTTCGCAATTCTGCTGCTCCAAACGCTTAACCAGAATGGACTAGGGAAAAAATACGCATACCGTTGTAACCGGGCGAGTTTCTGCTTTCTGATGCAACAGGAATTTTTGGGTTAGGTAAATCCGTTCGCGAGATATGGGAGTTTGAAGCCAAGAAATGGTTGATAAGGCAAAAAATTTTTCGCAATTCTGCTGCTCCAAACGCTTAACCAGAATGGCCTAGGGAAAAAATACACGTACCGTTGTAATCGGGCGAGTTTCTACTTTCAGATGCAATAGGAATTTTTGGGTTGGGTCAATCCGTTCGCGAGATATGGGAGTTGGAAGCTAAGAAATGGTTGAGAAGAGAACAAATTTTTCGCAATTCTGCTGCTCCAAACGCTTAAGCAGAATGGCCTAGGGGAAAAATACACGTACCGTTGTAATCGGGCGAGTTTCTACTATCAAATGCAATAGCAATTTTTGGGTTAGGTCTATCCGTTCGCGAAATATGGGAGTTGGAAGCTAAGAAATGGTTGAGAAGAGGACAAATTGTTCGCAATTCTGCTGCTCCAAACGCTTAACCAGAATGGACTAGGGAAAAAATACGCATACCGTTGTAACCGGGCGAGTTTCTGCTTTCTGATGCAACAGGAATTTTTGGGTTAGGTAAATCCGTTCGCGAGATATGGGAGTTTGAAGCCAAGAAATGGTTGATAAGGCAAAAAATTTTTCGCAATTCTGCTGCTCCAAACGCTTAACCAGAATGGCCTAGGGAAAAAATACACGTACCGTTGTAATCGGGCGAGTTTCTACTTTCAGATGCAATAGGAATTTTTGGGTTGGGTCAATCCGTTCGCGAGATATGGGAGTTGGAAGCTAAGAAATGGTTGAGAAGAGAACAAATTTTTCGCAATTCTGCTGCTCCAAACGCTTAAGCAGAATCGCCAAGGGAAAAAATACGCATACCGTTGTAATCGGGCGAGTTTCTACTATCAAATGCAATAGGAATTTTTGGGTTAGGTCAATCCGTTCGCGAGATATGGGAGTTGGAATCTAAGAAATGGTTGAGAAGAGAACAAATTGTTCGCAATTCTGCTGCTCCAAACGCTTAACCAGAACGGACTAGGGAAAAAATACGCATACCGTTGTAATCGGGCGAGTTTCTGCTTTCTGATGCAACAGGAATTTTTGGGTTAGGTAAATCCGTTCGCGAGATATGGGAGTTTGAAGCCAAGAAATGGTTGATAAGGCCAAAAATTTTTCGCAATTCTGCTGCTCCAAACGCTTAACCAGAATGGCCTAGGGAAAAAATACACGTACCGTTGTAATCGGGCGTGTATCTACTTTCAGATGCAATAGGAATTTTTGGCATAGGTCAATCCGTTCGCGAGATATGGGAGTTTGAAGCCAAGAAATGGTTGAGAAGGCAAAAAATTTTTCGCAATTCTGCTGCTTCAAAAGCTTAACCAGAATGGCCTAGGGAAAAAATACACAAACCGTTGTAATCGGGCGAGTTTCTACTTTCAGTTACAATAGGAATTTTTGGGTTAGGTCAATCCGTTCGCGAGATATGGGAGTTTGAAGCCAAGAAATGGTTGATAAGGCCAAAAATTTTTCGCAATTCTGCTGCTCCAAACGCTTAACCAGAATGGCCTAGGGAAAAAATACACGTACCGTTGTAATCGGGCGAGTATCTACTTTCAGATGCAATAGGAATTTTTGGCATAGGTCAATCCGTTCGCGAGATATGGGAGTTTGAAGCCAAGAAATGGTTGAGAAGGCAAAAAATTTTTCGCAATTCTGCTGCTTCAAAGCTTAACCAGAATGGCCTAGGGAAAAAATACACAAACCGTTGTAATCGGGCGAGTTTCTACTTTCAGATGCAATAGGAATTTTTGGGTTAGGTCAATCCGTTCGCGAGATATGGGACTTTGAATCTAAGAAATGGTTGTCAAGACAACAAATTTTTCGCACTTCTGCTGCTCCAATCGCTTAACCAGAATGGCCTAGGGGAAAAATACACGTACCGTTGTAATCGGGCGAGTTTCTACTTTCAGACGCAACAGGAATTTTTGGGTTATGTCAATCCGTTCGCGAGATATGGGAGTTTGAATCCAAGAAATGGTTGTGAAGGAAACAAATTTTTCGCAATTCTGCTGCTCCAAACGCTTGACCAGAATGGCCTAGGGAAAAAATACACAAACCGTTGTAACCGGGCGAGTTTCTACTTTCAGACGCAACAGGAATTTTTGGGTTAGGTCAATCCGTTCGCGAGATATGGGAGTTTGAAGCCAAGAAATGGTTGAGAAGGCAAAAAATTTTTCGCAATTCTGCTGCTCCAAACGCTTAACCAGAATGGCCTAGGGAAAAAATACACATACCGTTGTAATCGGGCGAGTTTCTACTTTCAGATGCAATAGGAATTTTTGGGTTAGGTCAATCCGTTCGCGAGATATGGGACTTTGAAGCTAAGAAATGGTTGTCAAGACAACAAATTTTTCGCACTTCTGCTGCTCCAATCGCTTAATCAGAATGGCGTAGGGGAAAAATACACGTACCGTTGTAATCGGGCGAGTTTCTACTATCAAATGCAATAGGAATTTTTGGGTTAGGTCAATCCGTTCGCGAGATATGGGAGTTGGAAGCTAAGAAATGGTTGAGAAGAGAACAAATTATTCACATTTCTGCTGCTCCAAACGCTTAACCAGAAAGGACTAGGGAAAAAATACGCATACCGTTGTAATCGGGCGAGTTTCTGCTTTCTGATGCAACAGGAATTTTTGGGTTAGGTAAATCCGTTCGCGAGATATGGGAGTTTGAAGCCAAGAAATGGTTGATAAGGCAAAATATTTTTCGCAATTCTGCTGCTCCAAACGCTTAACCAGAATGGCCTAGGGAGAAAATACACGTACCGTTGTAATCGGGCGGGTTTCTACTTTCAGATGCAATAGGAATTTTTGGGTTGGGTCAATCCGTTCGCGAGATATGGGAGTTGGAAGCTAAGAAATGGTTGAGAAGAGAACAAATTTTTCGCAATTCTGCTGCTCCAAACGCTTAAGCAGAATCGCCAAGGGAAAAAATACGCATACCGTTGTAATCGGGCGAGTTTCTACTTTCAAATGCAATAGGAATTTTTGGGTTAGGTCAATCCTTTCGCGAGATATGGGAGTTGGAAGCTAAGAAATGGTTGAGAAGAGAACAAATTGTTCGCAATTCTGCTGCTCCAAACGCTTAACCAGAATGGCCTAGGGAAAAAATACACATACCGTTGTAATCGGGCGAGTTTCTACTTTCAGATGCAACAGCAATTTTTGGGTTAGGTCAATCCGTTCGCGAGATATGGGAGTTTGAAGCCAAGAAATGGTTGAGAAGACAAAAAATTTTTCGCAATTCTGCTGCTCCAAACGCTTAACCAGAATGGCCTAGGGAAAAAATACACATACCGTTGTAATCGGGCGAGTTTCTACTTTCAGATGCAATAGGAATTTTTGGGTTAGGTCAATCCGTTCGCGAGATATGGGAGTTTGAAGCCAAGGAATGGTAGAGAAGGCAAAAAATTTTTCACAATTCTGCTGCTCCAAACGCTTAACCAGAATGGCCTAGGGAAAAAATACACATACCGTTGTAATCGGGCGAGTTTCTACTTTCAGATGCAATAGGAATTTTTGGGTTAGGTCAATCCGTTCGCGAGATATGGGACTTTGAATCTAAGAAATGGTTGTCAAGACAACAAATTTTTCGCACTTCTGCTGCTCCAATCGCTTAACCAGAATGGCCTAGGGGAAAAATACACGTACCGTTGTAATCGGGCGAGTTTCTTCTATCAAATGCAATAGCAATTTTTGGGTTAGGTCTATCCGTTCGCGAAATATGGGAGTTGGAAGCTAAGAAATGGTTGAGAAGAGAACAAATTTTTCGCAATTCTGCTGCTCCAAACGCTTAAGCAGAATCGCCAAGGGAAAAAATACGCATACCGTTGTAATCGGGCGAGTTTCTACTATCAAATGCAATAGGAATTTTTGGGTTAGGTCAATCCGTTCGCGAGATATGGGAGTTGGAATCTAAGAAATGGTTGAGAAGAGAACAAATTGTTCGCAATTCTGCTGCTCCAAACGCTTAACCAGAACGGACTAGGGAAAAAATACGCATACCGTTGTAATCGGGCGAGTTTCTGCTTTCTGATGCAACAGGAATTTTTGGGTTAGGTAAATCCGTTCGCGAGATATGGGAGTTTGAAGCCAAGAAATGGTTGATAAGGCCAAAAATTTTTCGCAATTCTGCTGCTCCAAACGCTTAACCAGAATGGCCTAGGGAAAAAATACACGTACCGTTGTAATCGGGCGAGTATCTACTTTCAGATGCAATAGGAATTTTTGGCATAGGTCAATCCGTTCGCGAGATATGGGAGTTTGAAGCCAAGAAATGGTTGAGAAGGCAAAAAATTTTTCGCAATTCTGCTGCTTCAAAAGCTTAACCAGAATGGCCTAGGGAAAAAATACACAAACCGTTGTAATCGGGCGAGTTTCTACTTTCAGTTACAATAGGAATTTTTGGGTTAGGTCAATCCGTTCGCGAGATATGGGAGTTTGAAGCCAAGAAATGGTTGAGAAGGCAAAAAATTTTTCGCAATTCTGCTGCTTCAAACGCTTAACCAGAATGGCCTAGGGAAAAAATACACATACCGTTGTAATCGGGCGAGTTTCTACTTTCAGATGCAATAGGAATTTTTGGGTTAGGTCGATCCGTTCGCGAGATATGGGACTTTGAATCTAAGAAATGGTTGTCAAGACAACAAATTTTTCGCACTTCTGCTGCTCCAATCGCTTAACCAGAATGGCCTAGGGGAAAAATACACGTACCGTTGTAATCGGGCGAGTTTCTACTTTCAGACGCAACAGGAATTTTTGGGTTATGTCAATCCGTTCGCGAGATATGGGAGTTTGAATCCAAGAAATGGTTGTGAAGGAAACAAATTTTTCGCAATTCTGCTGCTCCAAACGCTTAACCAGAATGGCCTAGGGAAAAAATACACAAACCGTTGTAACCGGGCGAGTTTCTACTTTCAGACGCAACAGGAATTTTTGGGTTAGGTCAATCCGTTCGCGAGATATGGGAGTTTGAAGCCAAGAAATGGTTGAGAAGGCAAAAAATTTTTCGCAATTCTGCTGCTCCAAACGCTTAACCAGAATGGCCTAGGGAAAAAATACACATACCGTTGTAATCGGGCGAGTTTCTACTTTCAGATGCGATAGGAATTTTTGGGTTAGGTCAATCCGTTCGCGAGATATGGGACTTTGAAGCTAAGAAATGGTTGTCAAGACAACAAATTTTTCGCACTTCTGCTGCTCCAATCGCTTAACCAGAATGGCGTAGGGGAAAAATACACGTACCGTTGTAATCGGGCGAGTTTCTACTATCAAATGCAATAGGAATTTTTGGGTTAGGTCAATCCGTTCGCGAGATATGGGAGTTGGAAGCTAAGAAATGGTTGAGAAGAGAACAAATTATTCACATTTCTGCTGCTCCAAACGCTTAACCAGAAAGGACTAGGGAAAAAATACGCATACCGTTGTAATCGGGCGAGTTTCTGCTTTCTGATGCAACAGGAATTTTTGGGTTAGGTAAATCCGTTCGCGAGATATGGGAGTTTGAAGCCAAGAAATGGTTGATAAGGCCAAAAATTTTTCGCAATTCTGCTGCTCCAAACGCTTAACCAGAATGGCCTAGGGAAAAATACACGTACCGTTGTAATCGGGCGAGTATCTACTTTCAGATGCAATAGGAATTTTTGGCATAGGTCAATCCGTTCGCGAGATATGGGAGTTTGAAGCCAAGAAATGGTTGAGAAGGCAAAAAATTTTTCGCAATTCTGCTGCTTCAAAAGCTTAACCAGAATGGCCTAGGGAAAAAATACACAAACCGTTGTAATCGGGCGAGTTTCTACTTTCAATTACAATAGGAATTTTTGGGTTAGGTCAATCCGTTCGCGAGATATGGGAGTTTGAAGCCAAGAAATGGTTGAGAAGGCAAAAAATTTTTCGCAATTCTGCTGCTTCAAACGCTTAACCAGAATGGCCTAGGGAAAAAATACACATACCGTTGTAATCGGGCGAGTTTCTACTTTCAGATGCAATAGGAATTTTTGGGTTAGGTCGATCCGTTCGCGAGATATGGGACTTTGAATCTAAGAAATGGTTGTCAAGACAACAAATTTTTCGCACTTCTGCTGCTCCAATCGCTTAACCAGAATGGCCTAGGGGAAAAATACACGTACCGTTGTAATCGGGCGAGTTTCTACTTTCAGACGCAACAGGAATTTTTGGGTTATGTCAATCCGTTCGCGAGATATGGGAGTTTGAATCCAAGAAATGGTTGTGAAGGAATCAAATTTTTCGCAATTCTGCTGCTCCAAACGCTTAACCAGAATGGCCTAGGGAAAAAATACACAAACCGTTGTAACCGGGCGAGTTTCTACTTTCAGACGCAACAGGAATTTTTGGGTTAGGTCAATCCGTTCGCGAGATATGGGAGTTTGAAGCCAAGAAATGGTTGAGAAGGCAAAAAATTTTTCGCAATTCTGCTGCTCCAAACGCTTAACCAGAATGGCCTAGGGAAAAAATACACATACCGTTGTAATCGGGCGAGTTTCTACTTTCAGATGCAATAGGAATTTTTGGGTTAGGTCAATCCGTTCGCGAGATATGGGACTTTGAAGCTAAGAAATGGTTGTCAAGACAACAAATTTTTCGCACTTCTGCTGCTCCAATCGCTTAACCAGAATGGCGTAGGGGAAAAATACACGTACCGTTGTAATCGGGCGAGTTTCTACTATCAAATGCAATAGGAATTTTTGGGTTAGGTCAATCCGTTCGCGAGATATGGGAGTTGGAAGCTAAGAAATGGTTGAGAAGAGAACAAATTATTCACATTTCTGCTGCTCCAAACGCTTAACCAGAAAGGACTAGGGAAAAAATACGCATACCGTTGTAATCGGGCGAGTTTCTGCTTTCTGATGCAACAGGAATTTTTGGGTTAGGTAAATCCGTTCGCGAGATATGGGAGTTTGAAGCCAAGAAATGGTTGATAAGGCAAAATATTTTTCGCAATTCTGCTGCTCCAAACGCTTAACCAGAATGGCCTAGGGAGAAAATACACGTACCGTTGTAATCGGGCGGGTTTCTACTTTCAGATGCAATAGGAATTTTTGGGTTAGGTCAATCCGTTCGCGAGATATGGGAGTTTGAAGCCAAGAAATGTTTGAGATGGAAAAAATTTTTCGCAATTCTGCTGCTCCAAACGCTTAACCAGAATGGCCTAGGGAAAAAATACACATACCGCTGTAATCGGGCGAGTTTCTTCTTTCTGATGCAACAGGAATTTTTGGGTTATGTCAATCCGTTCGCGAGATATGGGAGTTTGAATCCAAGAAATGGTTGTGAAGGAAACAAATTTCTCGCAATTCTGCTGCTCCAAACGCTTAACCAGAATGGCCTAGGGAAAAAATACATATACCGTTGTAATCGGGCGAGTTTCTACTTTCAGATGCAATAGGAATTTTTGGGTTAGGTCAATCCGTTCGCGAGATATGGGAGTTTGAAGCTAAGAACTGGTTGAGAAGGCAAAAAATTTTTCGCAATTCTGCTGCTCCAAACGCTTATCCAGAATGGCCTAGGGCAAAAATACACATACCGTTGTAATCGGGCGAGTTTCTACTTTCAGATGCAATAGGAATTTTTGGGATAGGTCAATCCGTTCGCGAGATATGGGAGTTTGAAGCCAAGAAATGGTTGAGAAGGCAAAAAATTTTTCGCAATTCTGCTGCTTCAAACGCTTAACCAGAATGGCCTACTGAAAAAATACAAATACCGTTGTAATTGGGCGAGTATCTACTTTCAGATGCAATAGGAATTTTTGGGTTAGGTCAATCCGTTCGCGAGATATGGGACTTTGAAGCTAAGAAATGGCTGTCAAGACAACAAATTTTTCGCACTTCTGCTGCTCCAATCGCTTAACCAGAATGGCGTAGGGGAAAAATACACGTACCGTTGTAATCGGGCGAGTTTCTACTATCAAATGCGATAGGAATTTTTGGGTTAGGTCAATCTGTTCGCGAGATATGGGAGTTGGAAGCTAAGAAATGGTTGAGAAGAGAACAAATTATTCACATTTCTGCTGCTCCAAACGCTTAACCAGAAAGGACTAGGGAAAAAATACGCATACCGTTGTAATCGGGCGAGTTTCTGCTTTCTGATGCAACAGGAATTTTTGGGTTAGGTAAATCCGTTCGCGAGATATGGGAGTTTGAAGCCAAGAAATGGTTGATAAGGCAAAAAATTTTTCGCAATTCTGCTGCTCCAAACGCTTAACCAGAATATCCTAGGGAAAAAATACACATACCGCTGTAATCGGGCGAGATTCTACTTTCTGATGCAACAGGAATTTTTGGGTTATGTCAATCCGTTCGCGAGATATGGGAGTTTGAATCCAAGAAATGGTTGTGAAGGAAACAAATTTCTCGCAATTCTGCTGCTCCAAACGCTTAACCAGAATGGCCTAGGGAAAAAATACACATACCGTTGTAATCGGGCGAGTTTCTACTTTCAGATGCAATAGGAATTTTTGGGTTAGGTCAATCCGTTCGCGAGATATGGGAGTTTGAAGCTAAGAAATGGTTGAGAAGGCAAAAAATTTTTCGCAATTCTGCTGCTCCAAACGCTTATCCAGAATGGCCTAGGGCAAAAATACACATACCGTTGTAATCGGGCGAGTTTCTACTTTCAGATGCAATAGGAATTTTTGGGTTAGGTCAATCCGTTCGCGAGATATGGGACTTTGAAGCTAAGAAATGGTTGTCAAGACAACAAATTTTTCGCACTTCTGCTGCTCCAATCGCTTAACCAGAATGGCGTAGGGGAAAAATACACGTACCGTTGTAATCGGGCGAGTTTCTACTATCAAATGCGATAGGAATTTTTGGGTTAGGTCAATCCGTTCGCGAGATATGGGAGTTGGAAGCTAAGAAATGGTTGAGAAGAGAACAAATTATTCACATTTCTGCTGCTCCAAACGCTTAACCAGAAAGGACTAGGGAAAAAATACGCATACCGTTGTAATCGGGCGAGTTTCTGCTTTCTGATGCAACAGGAATTTTTGGGTTAGGTAAATCCGTTCGCGAGATATGGGAGTTTGAAGCCAAGAAATGGTTGATAAGGCAAAATATTTTTCGCAATTCTGCTGCTCCAAACGCTTAACCAGAATGGCCTAGGGAGAAAATACACGTACCCTTGTAATCGGGCGAGTTTCTACTTTCAGATGCAATAGGAATTTTTGGGTTAGGTCAATCCGTTCGCGAGATATGGGAGTTTGAAGCCAAGAAATGTTTGAGATGGAAAAAATTTTTCGCAATTCTGCTGCTCCAAACGCTTAACCAGAATATCCTAGGGAAAAAATACACATACCGCTGTAATCGGGCGAGTTTCTACTTTCTGATGCAACAGGAATTTTTGGGTTATGTCAATCCGTTCGCGAGATATGGGAGTTTGAATCCAAGAAATGGTTGTGAAGGAAACAAATTTCTCGCAATTCTGCTGCTCCAAACGCTTAACCAGAATGGCCTAGGGAAAAAATACACATACCGTTGTAATCGGGCGAGTTTCTACTTTCAGATGCAATAGGAATTTTTGGGTTAGGTCAATCCGTTCGCGAGATATGGGAGTTTGAAGCTAAGAAATGGTTGAGAAGGCAAAAAATTTTTCGCAATTCTGTTGCTCCAAACGCTTATCCAGAATGGCCTAGGGCAAAAACACACATACCGTTGTAATCGGGCGAGTTTCTACTTTCAGATGCGATAGGAATTTTAGGGTTAGGTCAATCCGTTCGCGAGATATGGGAGTTTGAAGCCAAGAAATGGTTGAGAAGGCAAAAAATTTTTCGCAATTCTGCTGCTTCAAAAGCTTAACCAGAATGGCCTAGGGAAAAAATACACAAACCGTTGTAATCGGGCGAGTTTCTACTTTCAGTTACAATAGGAATTTTTGGGTTAGGTCAATCCGTTCGCGAGATATGGGAGTTTGAAGCCAAGAAATGGTTGAGAAGGCAAAAAATTTTTCGCAATTCTGCTGCTTCAAACGCTTAACCAGAATGGCCTAGGGATAAAATACACATACCGTTGTAATCGGGCGAGTTTCTACTTTCAGATGCAATAGGAATTTTTGGGTTAGGTCAATCCGTTCGCGAGATATGGGACTTTGAATCTAAGAAATGGTTGTCAAGACAACAAATTTTTCGCACTTCTGCTGCTCCAAACGCTTAACCAGAATGGCCTAGGGGAAAAATACACGTACCGTTGTAATCGGGCGAATTTCTACTATCAAATGCAATAGGAATTTTTGGGTTAGGTCAATCCGTTCGCGAGATATGGGAGTTTGAAGCCAAGAAATGTTTGAGATGGAAAAAATTTTTCGCAATTCTGCTGCTCCAAACGCTTAACCAGAATATCCTAGGGAAAAAATACACATACCGCTGTAATCGGGCGAGTTTCTGCTTTCTGATGCAACAGGAATTTTTGGGTTAGGTTAATCCGTTCGCGAGATATGGGAGTTTGAAGCCAAGAAATGGTTGAGAAGGCAAAAAATTTTTCGCACTTCTGCTGCTCCAAACGCTTAACCAGAATGGCCTAGGGGAAAAATACACGTACCGTTGTAATCGGGCGAATTTCTACTATCAAATGCAATAGGAATTTTTGGGTTAGGTCAATCCGTTCGCGAGATATGGGAGTTGGAAGCTAAGAAATGGTTGAGAAGAGAACAAATTGTTCGCAATTCTGCTGCTCCAAACGCTTAACCAGAATGGACTAGGGAAAAAATACGCATACCGTTGTAATCGGGCGAGTTTCTGCTTTCTGATGCAACAGGAATTTTTGGGTTAGGTAAATCCGTTCGCGAGATATGGGAGTTTGAAGCCAAGAAATGGTTGAGAAGGCAAAAAATTTTTCGCAATTCTGCTGCTCCAAACGCTTAACCAGAATGGCCTAGGGAAAAAATACACGTACCGTTGTAATCGGGCGAGTTTCTACTTTCAGATGCAATAGGAGTTTTTGGGTTGGGTCAATCCGTTCGCGAGATATGGGAGTTGGAAGCTAAGAAATGGTTGAGAAGAGAACAAATTTTTCGCAATTCTGCTGCTCCAAACGCTTAAGCAGAATGGCCAAGGGAAAAAATACACATACCGTTGTAATCGGGCGAGTTTCTACTTTCAGACGCAACAGGAATTTTTGGGTTAGGTCAATCCGTTCGCGAGATATGGGAGTTGGAAGCTAAGAAATGGTTGAGAAGAGAACAAATTGTTCGCAATTCTGCTGCTCCAAACGCTTAACCAGAATGGACTAGGGAAAAAATACGCATACCGTTGTAATCGGGCGACTTTCTACTTTCAGACGCAACAGGAATTTTTGGGTTAGGTCAATCTGTTCGCGAGATATGGGAGTTTGAAGCCAAGAAATGGTTGAGAAGGCAAAAAATTTTTCGCAATTCTGCTGCTCCAAACGCTTAACCAGAATGGCCTAGGGAAAAAATACACATACCGTTGTAATCGGGCGTGTTTCTGCTTTCAGATGCAGTAGGAATTTTTGGGTTAGGTCAATCCGTTCGCGAGATATGGGAGTTTGAAGCCAAGAAATGGTAGAGAAGGCAAAAAATTTTTCACAATTCTGCTGCTCCAAACGTTTAACCAGAATGGCCTAGGGAAAAAATACACATACCGTTGCAATCGGGCGAGTTTCTACTTTCAGATGCAATAGGAATTTTTGAGTTAGGTCAATCCGTTCGCGAGATATGGGACTTTGAAGCTAAGAAATGGTTGTCAAGACAACAAATTTTTCGCACTTCTGCTGCTCCAATCGCTTAACCAGAATGGCGTAGGGGAAAAATACACGTACGGTTGTAATCGGGCGAGTTTCTACTATCAAATGCAATAGGAATTTTTGGGTTAGGTCAATCCGTTCGCGAGATATGGGAGTTGGAAGCTAAGAAATGGTTGAGAAGAGAACAAATTGTTCACACTTCTGCTGCTCCAAACGCTTAACCAGAATGGACTAGGGAGAAAATACGCATACCGTTGTAATCGGGCGAGTTTCTGCTTTCTGATGCAACAGGAATTTTTGGGTTAGGTCAATCCATTCGCGAGATATGGGAGTTTGAAGCTAAGAAATGGTTGAGGAGACAACAAATTTTTCGCACTTCCGCTGCTCGAAACGCTTAACCAGAATGGCCTAGGGAAAAAATACACATACCGTTGTAATCGGGCGAGTTTCTACTTTCAGATGCAATAGGAATTTTTGGGTTAGGTCAATCCATTCGCGAGATATGGGAGTTTGAAGCTAAGAAATGGTTGAGGAGACAACAAATTTTTCGCACTTCCGCTGCTCCAAATGCTTAACCAGAATGGCCTAGGGAAAAAATACACATACCTTTGTAACCGGGCGAGTTTCTACTTTCAGACGCAACAGGAATTTTTGGGTTAGGTCAATCCGTTCGCGAGATATGGGAGTTTGAAGCCAAGAAATGGTTGAGAAGGCAAAAAATTTTTCGCAATTCTAGTGCTCCAAACGCTTAAAGAGAATGGCCTAGGAAAAAAATACACATACCGTTGTAATCGGGCGAGTTTCTACTTTCAGATGCAATAGGAATTTTTGGGTTAGGTCAATCCGTTCGCGAGATATGGGAGTTTGAAGCCAAGAAATGGTTGAGAAGGCAAAAAATTTTTCGCAATTCTAGTGCTCCAAACGCTTAACCAGAATGGCCTAGGGAAAAAATACACATACCGTTGTAATCGGGCGAGTTTCTACTTTCAGATGCAATAGGAATTTTTGGGTTAGGTCAATCCGTTCGCGAGATATGGGAGTTTGAAGCCAAGAAATGGTTGAGAAGGCAAAAAATTTTTCGCAATTCTGCTGCTTCAAAAGCTTAACCAGAATGGCCTAGGGAAAAAATACACAAACCGTTGTAATCGGGCGAGTTTCTACTTTCAGTTACAATAGGAATTTTTGGGTTAGGTCAATCCGTTCGCGAGATATGGGAGTTTGAAGCCAAGAAATGGTTGAGAAGGCAAAAAATTTTTCGCAATTCTGCTGCTTCAAACGCTTAACCAGAATGGCCTAGGGATAAAATACACATACCGTTGTAATCGGGCGAGTTTCTACTTTCAGATGCAATAGGAATTTTTGGGTTAGGTCAATCCGTTCGCGAGATATGGGACTTTGAATCTAAGAAATGGTTGTCAAGACAACAAATTTTTCGCACTTCTGCTGCTCCAAACGCTTAACCAGAATGGCCTAGGGGAAAAATACACGTACCGTTGTAATCGGGCGAATTTCTACTATCAAATGCAATAGGAATTTTTGGGTTAGGTCAATCCGTTCGCGAGATATGGGAGTTGGAAGCTAAGAAATGGTTGAGAAGAGAACAAATTGTTCGCAATTCTGCTGCTCCAAACACTTAACCAGAATGGACTAGGGAAAAAATACGCATACCGTTGTAATCGGGCGAGTTTCTGCTTTCTGATGCAACAGGAATATTTGGGTTAGGTAAATCCGTTCGCGAGATATGGGAGTTTGAAGCCAAGAAATGGTTGAGAAGGCAAAAAATTTTTCGCACTTCTGCTGCTCCAAACGCTTAACCAGAATGGCCTAGGGGAAAAATACACGTACCGTTGTAATCGGGCGAATTTCTACTATCAAATGCAATAGGAATTTTTGGGTTAGGTCAATCCGTTCGCGAGATATGGGAGTTGGAAGCTAAGAAATGGTTGAGAAGAGAACAAATTGTTCGCAATTCTGCTGCTCCAAACGCTTAACCAGAATGGACTAGGGAAAAAATACGCATACCGTTGTAATCGGGCGAGTTTCTGCTTTCTGATGCAACAGGAATTTTTGGGTTAGGTAAATCCGTTCGCGAGATATGGGAGTTTGAAGCCAAGAAATGGTTGAGAAGGCAAAAAATTTTTCGCAATTCTGCTGCTCCAAACGCTTAACCAGAATGGCCTAGGGAAAAAATACACGTACCGTTGTAATCGGGCGAGTTTCTACTTTCAGATGCAATAGGAGTTTTTGGGTTGGGTCAATCCGTTCGCGAGATATGGGAGTTGGAAGCTAAGAAATGGTTGAGAAGAGAACAAATTTTTCGCAATTCTGCTGCTCCAAACGCTTAAGCAGAATGGCCAAGGGAAAAAATACACATACCGTTGTAATCGGGCGAGTTTCTACTTTCAGACGCAACAGGAATTTTTGGGTTAGGTCAATCCGTTCGCGAGATATGGGAGTTGGAAGCTAAGAAATGGTTGAGAAGAGAACAAATTGTTCGCAATTCTGCTGCTCCAAACGCTTAACCAGAATGGACTAGGGAAAAAATACGCATACCGTTGTAATCGGGCGACTTTCTACTTTCAGACGCAACAGGAATTTTTGGGTTAGGTCAATCTGTTCGCGAGATATGGGAGTTTGAAGCCAAGAAATGGTTGAGAAGGCAAAAAATTTTTCGCAATTCTGCTGCTCCAAACGCTTAACCAGAATGGCCTAGGGAAAAAATACACATACCGTTGTAATCGGGCGTGTTTCTGCTTTCAGATGCAGTAGGAATTTTTGGGTTAGGTCAATCCGTTCGCGAGATATGGGAGTTTGAAGCCAAGAAATGGTAGAGAAGGCAAAAAATTTTTCACAATTCTGCTGCTCCAAACGTTTAACCAGAATGGCCTAGGGAAAAAATACACATACCGTTGCAATCGGGCGAGTTTCTACTTTCAGATGCAATAGGAATTTTTGAGTTAGGTCAATCCGTTCGCGAGATATGGGACTTTGAAGCTAAGAAATGGTTGTCAAGACAACAAATTTTTCGCACTTCTGCTGCTCCAATCGCTTAACCAGAATGGCGTAGGGGAAAAATACACGTACGGTTGTAATCGGGCGAGTTTCTACTATCAAATGCAATAGGAATTTTTGGGTTAGGTCAATCCGTTCGCGAGATATGGGAGTTGGAAGCTAAGAAATGGTTGAGAAGAGAACAAATTGTTCACACTTCTGCTGCTCCAAACGCTTAACCAGAATGGACTAGGGAGAAAATACGCATACCGTTGTAATCGGGCGAGTTTCTGCTTTCTGATGCAACAGGAATTTTTGGGTTAGGTCAATCCATTCGCGAGATATGGGAGTTTGAAGCTAAGAAATGGTTGAGGAGACAACAAATTTTTCGCACTTCCGCTGCTCGAAACGCTTAACCAGAATGGCCTAGGGAAAAAATACACATACCGTTGTAATCGGGCGAGTTTCTACTTTCAGATGCAATAGGAATTTTTGGGTTAGGTCAATCCATTCGCGAGATATGGGAGTTTGAAGCTAAGAAATGGTTGAGGAGACAACAAATTTTTCGCACTTCCGCTGCTCCAAATGCTTAACCAGAATGGCCTAGGGAAAAAATACACATACCTTTGTAACCGGGCGAGTTTCTACTTTCAGACGCAACAGGAATTTTTGGGTTAGGTCAATCCGTTCGCGAGATATGGGAGTTTGAAGCCAAGAAATGGTTGAGAAGGCAAAAAATTTTTCGCAATTCTAGTGCTCCAAACGCTTAAAGAGAATGGCCTAGGAAAAAAATACACATACCGTTGTAATCGGGCGAGTTTCTACTTTCAGATGCAATAGGAATTTTTGGGTTAGGTCAATCCGTTCGCGAGATATGGGAGTTTGAAGCCAAGAAATGGTTGAGAAGGCAAAAAATTTTTCGCAATTCTAGTGCTCCAAACGCTTAACCAGAATGGCCTAGGGAAAAAATACACATACCGTTGTAATCGGGCGAGTTTCTACTTTCAGATGCAATAGGAATTTTTGGGTTAGGTCAATCCGTTCGCGAGATATGGGTGTTTGAAGCCAAGAAATGGTAAAGAAGGCAAAAATTTTTTCACAATTCTGCTGCTCCAAACGTTTAACCAGAATGGCCTAGGGAAAAAATATACAAACCGTTGTAATCGGGCGAGTTTCTACTTTCAGATGCAATAGGAATTTTTGGGTTAGGTCAATCCGTTCGCGAGATATGGGACTTTGCAGCTAAGAAATGGTTGTCAAGACAACAAATTTTTCGCACTTCTGCTGCTCCAATCGCCTAACCAGAATGGCGTAGGGGAAAAATACACGTACCGTTGTAATCGGGCCAGTTTCTACTATCAAATGCAATAGGAATTTTTGGGTTAGGTCAATCCGTTCGCGAGATATGGGAGTTGGAAGCTAAGAAATGGTTGAGAAGAGAACAAATTGTTCACATTTCTGCTGCTCCAAACGCTTAACCAGAAAGGACTAGGGAAAAAATACGCATACCGTTGTAATCTGGCGAGTTTCTGCTTTCTGATGCAACAGGAATTTTTGGGTTAGGTAAATCCGTTCGCGAGATATGGGAGTTTGAAGCCAAGAAATGGTTGATAAGGCAAAAAATTTTTCGCAATTCTGCTGCTCCAAACGCTTAACCAGAATGGCCTAGGGGAAAAATACACGTACCGTTGTAATCGGGCGAGTTTCTACTATCAAATGCAATAGGAATTTTAGGGTTAGGTCAATCCGTTCGCGAGATATGGGAGTTTGAAGCCAAGAAATGGTTGAGAAGGCAAAAAATTTTTCGCAATTCTGCTGCTTCAAAAGCTTAACCAGAATGGCCTAGGGAAAAAATACACAAACCGTTGTAATCGGGCGAGTTTCTACTTTCAGTTACAATAGGAATTTTTGGATTAGGTCAATCCGTTCGCGAGATATGGGAGTTTGAAGCCAAGAAATGGTTGAGAAGGCAAAAAATTTTTCGCAATTCTGCTGCTTCAAACGCTTAACCAGAATGGCCTAGGGAAAAAATACACATACCGTTGTAATCGGGCGAGTTTCTACTTTCAGATGCAATAGGAATTTTTGGGTTAGGTCAATCCGTTCGCGAGATATGGGACTTTGAATCTAAGAAATGGTTGTCAAGACAACAAATTTTTCGCACTTCTGCTGCTCCAATCGCTTAACCAGAATGGCCTAGGGGAAAAATAAACGTACCGTTGTAATCGGGCGAATTTCCACTATCAAATGCAATAGGAATTTTTGGGTTAGGTCAATCCGTTCGCGAGATATGGGAGTTCGAAGCTAAGAAATGGTTGAGAAGAGAACAAATTGTTCGCAATTCTGCTGCTCCAATCGCTTAACCAGAATGGAGTAGGGAAAAAATACACGTACCGTTGTAATCGGGCGAGTTTCTACTTTCAGATGCAATAGGAATTTTTGGGTTGGGTCAATCCGTTCGCGAGATATGGGAGTTGGAAGCTAAGAAATGGTTGAGAAGAGAACAAATTTTTCGCAATTCTGCCGCTCCAAACGCTTAAGCAGAATGGCCAAGGGAAAAAATACGCATACCGTTGTAATCGGGCGAGTTTCTACTATCAAATGCAATAGGAATTTTTGGGTTAGGTCAATCCGTTCGCGAGATATGGGAGTTTGAAACCAAGAAATGGTAGAGAAGGCAAAAAATTTTTCACAATTCTGCTGCTCCAAACGTTTAACCAGAATGGCCTAGGGAAAAAATACACATACCGTTGTAATCGGGCGAGTTTCTACTTTCAGATGCAATAGGAATTTTTGGGTTAGGTCAATCCGTTCGCGAGATATGGGAGTTTGAATCCAAGAAATGTTTGTGAAGGAAACAAATTTTTCGCAATTCTGCTGCTCCAAACGCTTAACCAGAATGGCATAGGGAAAAAATACACATACCGTTGTAATCGGGCGAGTTTCTACTTTCAGATGCAATAGGAATTTTTGGGTTAGGTCAATCCGTTCGCGAGATATGGAACTTTGAAGCTAAGAAATGGTTGTCAAGACAACAAATCTTTCGCACTTCTGCTGCTCCAATCGCTTAACCAGAATGGCGTAGGGGAAAAATACACAAACCGTTGTAATCGGGCGAGTTTCTACTTTCAGTTACAATAGGAATTTTTGGATTAGGTCAATCCGTTCGCGAGATATGGGAGTTTGAAGCCAAGAAATGGTTGAGAAGGCAAAAAATTTTTCGCAATTCTGCTGCTTCAAACGCTTAACCAGAATGGCCTAGGGAAAAAATACACATACCGTTGTAATCGGGCGAGTTTCTACTTTCAGATGCAATAGGAATTTTTGGGTTAGGTCAATCCGTTCGCGAGATATGGGACTTTGAATCTAAGAAATGGTTGTCAAGACAACAAATTTTTCGCACTTCTGCTGCTCCAATCGCTTAACCAGAATGGCCTAGGGGAAAAATAAACGTACCGTTGTAATCGGGCGAATTTCCACTATCAAATGCAATAGGAATTTTTGGGTTAGGTCAATCCGTTCGCGAGATATGGGAGTTCGAAGCTAAGAAATGGTTGAGAAGAGAACAAATTGTTCGCAATTCTGCTGCTCCAATCGCTTAACCAGAATGGAGTAGGGAAAAAATACACGTACCGTTGTAATCGGGCGAGTTTCTACTTTCAGATGCAATAGGAATTTTTGGGTTGGGTCAATCCGTTCGCGAGATATGGGAGTTGGAAGCTAAGAAATGGTTGAGAAGAGAACAAATTTTTCGCAATTCTGCTGCTCCAAACGCTTAAGCAGAATGGCCAAGGGAAAAAATACGCATACCGTTGTAATCGGGCGAGTTTCTACTATCAAATGCAATAGGAATTTTTGGGTTAGGTCAATCCGTTCGCGAGATATGGGAGTTGGAAGCTAAGAAATGGTTGAGAAGAGAACAAATTGTTCGCAATTCTGCTGCTCCAAACGCTTAACCAGAATGGACTAGGGAAAAAATACGCATACCGTTGTAATCGGGCGAGTTTCTGCTTTCTGATGCAACAGGAATTTTTGGGTTAGGTAAATCCGTTCGCGAGATATGGGAGTTTGAAGCCAAGAAATGGTTGATAAGGCAAAAACTTTTTCGCAATTCTGCTGCTCCAAACGCTTAACCAGAATGGCCTAGGGAAAAAATACACGTACCGTTGTAATCGGGCGAGTTTCTACTTTCAGATGCAATAGAAATTTTTGGGTTAGGTCAATCCGTTCGCGAGATATGGGAGTTGGAAGCTAAGAAATGGTTGAGAAGAGAACAAATTTTTCGCAATTCTGCTGCTCCAAACGCTTAAGCAGAATGGCCAAGAGAAAAAATACGCATACCCTTGTAATCGGGCGAGTTTCTACTTTCAGTTACAACAGGAATTTTTGGGTTAGGTTAATCCGTTCGCGAGATATGGGACTTTAAAGCTAAGAAATGGTTGACAAGACAACACATTTTTCGCACTTCTGCTGCTCCAATCGCTTAACCAGAATGGCCTAGGTGAAAAATACACGTACCGTTTTAATCGGGCGAGTTTCTACTTTCAAATGCAATAGGAATTTTTGGGTTAGGTCAATCCGTTCGCGAGATAGGGGAGTTGGAAGCTAAGAAATGGTTGAGAAGAGAACAAATTGTTCGCAATTCTGCTGCTCCAAACGCTTAACCAGAATGGCCTAGGGAAAAAATACACATACCGTTGTAATCGGGCGAGTTTCTACTTTCAGATGCAATAGGAATTTTTGGGTTAGGTCAATCCGTTCGCGAGATATGGGAGTTTGAAGCTAAGAAATGGTTGAGGAGACAACAAATTTTTCGCACTTCCGCTGCTCCAAACGCTTAACCAGAATGGCCTAGGGAAAAAATACACATACCGTTGTAACCGGGCGAGTTTCTACTTTCAGTTACAATAGGAATTTTTGGATTAGGTCAATCCGTTCGCGAGATATGGGAGTTTGAAGCCAAGAAATGGTTGAGAAGGCAAAAAATTTTTCGCAATTCTGCTGCTTCAAACGCTTAACCAGAATGGCCTAGGGAAAAAATACACATACCGTTGTAATCGGGCGAGTTTCTACTTTCAGATGCAATAGGAATTTTTGGGTTAGGTCAATCCGTTCGCGAGATATGGGACTTTGAATCTAAGAAATGGTTGTCAAGACAACAAATTTTTCGCACTTCTGCTGCTCCAATCGCTTAACCAGAATGGCCTAGGGGAAAAATAAACGTACCGTTGTAATCGGGCGAATTTCCACTATCAAATGCAATAGGAATTTTTGGGTTAGGTCAATCCGTTCGCGAGATATGGGAGTTCGAAGCTAAGAAATGGTTGAGAAGAGAACAAATTGTTCGCAATTCTGCTGCTCCAATCGCTTAACCAGAATGGAGTAGGGAAAAAATACACGTACCGTTGTAATCGGGCGAGTTTCTACTTTCAGATGCAATAGGAATTTTTGGGTTGGGTCAATCCGTTCGCGAGATATGGGAGTTGGAAGCTAAGAAATGGTTGAGAAGAGAACAAATTTTTCGCAATTCTGCCGCTCCAAACGCTTAAGCAGAATGGCCAAGGGAAAAAATACGCATACCGTTGTAATCGGGCGAGTTTCTACTATCAAATGCAATAGGAATTTTTGGGTTAGGTCAATCCGTTCGCGAGATATGGGAGTTTGAAACCAAGAAATGGTAGAGAAGGCAATAAATTTTTCACAATTCTGCTGCTCCAAACGTTTAACCAGAATGGCCTAGGGAAAAAATACACATACCGTTGTAATCGGGCGAGTTTCTACTTTCAGATGCAATAGGAATTTTTGGGTTAGGTCAATCCGTTCGCGAGATATGGGAGTTTGAATCCAAGAAATGTTTGTGAAGGAAACAAATTTTTCGCAATTCTGCTGCTCCAAACGCTTAACCAGAATGGCATAGGGAAAAAATACACATACCGTTGTAATCGGGCGAGTTTCTACTTTCAGATGCAATAGGAATTTTTGGGTTAGGTCAATCCGTTCGCGAGATATGGAACTTTGAAGCTAAGAAATGGTTGTCAAGACAACAAATTTTTCGCACTTCTGCTGCTCCAATCGCTTAACCAGAATGGCGTAGGGGAAAAATACACAAACCGTTGTAATCGGGCGAGTTTCTACTTTCAGTTAAAATAGGAATTTTTGGATTAGGTCAATCCGTTCGCGAGATATGGGAGTTTGAAGCCAAGAAATGGTTGAGAAGGCAAAAAATTTTTCGCAATTCTGCTGCTTCAAACGCTTAACCAGAATGGCCTAGGGAAAAAATACACATACCGTTGTAATCGGGCGAGTTTCTACTTTCAGATGCAATAGGAATTTTTGGGTTAGGTCAATCCGTTCGCGAGATATGGGACTTTGAATCTAAGAAATGGTTGTCAAGACAACAAATTTTTCGCACTTCTGCTGCTCCAATCGCTTAACCAGAATGGCCTAGGGGAAAAATAAACGTACCGTTGTAATCGGGCGAATTTCCACTATCAAATGCAATAGGAATTTTTGGGTTAGGTCAATCCGTTCGCGAGATATGGGAGTTCGAAGCTAAGAAATGGTTGAGAAGAGAACAAATTGTTCGCAATTCTGCTGCTCCAATCGCTTAACCAGAATGGAGTAGGGAAAAAATACACGTACCGTTGTAATCGGGCGAGTTTCTACTTTCAGATGCAATAGGAATTTTTGGGTTGGGTCAATCCGTTCGCGAGATATGGGAGTTGGAAGCTAAGAAATGGTTGAGAAGAGAACAAATTTTTCGCAATTCTGCCGCTCCAAACGCTTAAGCAGAATGGCCAAGGGAAAAAATACGCATACCTTTGTAATCGGGCGAGTTTCTACTATCAAATGCAACAGGAATTTTTGGGTTAGGTCAATCCGTTCGCGAGATATGGGAGTTTGAAACCAAGAAATGGTAGAGATGGCAAAAAATTTTTCACAATTCTGCTGCTCCAAACGTTTAACCAGAATGGCCTATGGAAAAAATACACAAACCGTTGTAATCGGGCGAGTTTCTACTTTCAGATGCAATAGGAATTTTTGGGTTAGGTCAATCCGTTCGCGAGATATGGGAGTTTGAATCCAAGAAATGTTTGTGAAGGAAACAAATTTTTCGCAATTCTGCTGCTCCAAACGCTTAACCAGAATGGCCTAGGGAAAAAATACACATACCGTTGTAATCGGGCGAGTTTCTACTTTCAGATGCAATAGGAATTTTTGGGTTAGGTCAATCCGTTCGCGAGATATGGGACTTTGAAGCTAAGAAATGGTTGTCAAGACAACAAATTTTTCGCACTTCTGCTGCTCCAATCGCTTAACCAGAATGGCGTAGGGGAAAAATACACGTACCGTTGTAATCGGGCGAGTTTCTACTTTCAGATGCAATAGGAATTTTTGGGATGGGTCAATCCGTTCGCGAGATATGGGAGTTTGAAGCCAAGAAATGGTTGAGAAGGCAAAAAATTTTGTCGCAATTCTCCTGCTTCAAACGCTTAACCAGAATGGCCTAGGGAAAAAATACACATACCGATGTAATCGGGCGAGTTTCTACTTTCAGATGCGATAGGAATTTTAGGGTTAGGTCAATCCGTTCGCGAGATATGGGAGTTTGAAGCCAAGAAATGGTTGAGAAGGCAAAAAATTTTTCGCAGTTCTGCTGCTTCAAAAGCTTAACCAGAATGGCCTAGGGAAAAAATACACAAACCGTTGTAATCGGGCGAGTTTCTACTTTCAGTTACAATAGGAATTTTTGGGTTAGGTCAATCCGTTCGCGAGATATGGGAGTTTGAAGCCAAGAAATGGTTGAGAAGGCAAAAAATTTTTCGCAATTCTGCTGCTTCAAACGCTTAACCAGAATGGCCTAGGGAAAAAATACATATACCGTTGTAATCGGGCGAGTTTCTACTTTCAGATGCAATAGGAATTTTTGGGTTAGGTCAATCCGTTCGCGAGATATGGGACTTTGAATCTAAGAAATGGTTGTCAAGACAACAAATTTTTCGCACTTCTGCTGCTCCAATCGCTTAACCAGAATGGCCTAGGGGAAAAATACACGTACCGTTGTAATCGGGCGAGTTTCTACTATCAAATGCAATAGGAATTTTTGGGTTAGGTCAATCCGTTCGCGAGATGTGGGAGTTGGAAGCTAAGAAATGGTTGAGAAGAGAACAAATTGTTCGCAATTCTGCTGCTCCAAACGCTTAACCAGAATGGACTAGGGAAAAAATACGCATACCGTTGTAATCGGGCGAGTTTCTGCTTTCTGATGCAACAGGAATTTTTGGGTTATGTCAATCCGTTCGCGAGATATGGGAGTTTGAATCCAAGAAATGGTTGTGAAGGAAACAAATTTTTCGCAATTCTGCTGCTCCAAACGCTTAACCAGAATGGCCTAGGGAAAAAATACACAAACCGTTGTAATCGGGCGAGTTTCTACTTTCAGTTACAATAGGAATTTTTGGGTTAGGTCAATCCGTTCGCGAGATATGGGAGTTTGAAGCCAAGAAATGGTTGAGAAGGCAAAAAATTTTTCGCAGTTCTGCTGCTTCAAAAGCTTAACCAGAATGGCCTAGGGAAAAAATACACAAACCGTTGTAATCGGGCGAGTTTCTACTTTCAGTTACAATAGGAATTTTTGGGTTAGGTCAATCCGTTCGCGAGATATGGGAGTTTGAAGCCAAGAAATGGTTGAGAAGGCAAAAAATTTTGTCGCAATTCTGCTGCTTCAAACGCTTAACCAGAATGGCCTTGGGAAAAAATACACATACCGATGTAATCGGGCGAGTTTCTACTTTCAGATGCGATAGGAATTTTAGGGTTAGGTCAATCCGTTCGCGAGATATGGGAGTTTGAAGCCAAGAAATGGTTGAGAAGGCAAAAAATTTTTCGCAGTTCTGCTGCTTCAAAAGCTTAACCAGAATGGCCTAGGGAAAAAATACACAAACCGTTGTAATCGGGCGAGTTTCTACTTTCAGTTACAATAGGAATTTTTGGGTTAGGTCAATCCGTTCGCGAGATATGGGAGTTTGAAGCCAAGAAATGGTTGAGAAGGCAAAAAATTTTTCGCAATTCTGCTGCTTCAAACGCTTAACCAGAATGGCCTAGGGAAAAAATACACATACCGTTCTAATCGGGCGAGTTTCTACTTTCAGATGCAATAGGAATTTTTGGGTTAGGTCAATCCGTTCGCGAGATATGGGACTTTGAACCTAAGAAATGGTTGTCAAGACAACAAATTTTTCGCACTTCTGCTGCTCCAATCGCTTAACCAGAATGGCGTAGGGGAAAAATACACGTACCGTTGTAATCGGGCGAGTTTCTACTATCAAATGCAATAGGAATTTTTGAGTTAGGTCAATCCATTCGCGAGATATGGGAGTTTGAAGCTAAGAAATGGTTGAGGAGACAACAAATTTTTCGCACTTCCGCTGCTCCAAACGCTTAACCAGAATGGCCTAGGGAAAAAATACACATACCGTTGTAATCGGGCGAGTTTCTACTTTCAGATGCAATAGGAATTTTTGGGTTAGGTCAATCCATTCGCGAGATATGGGAGTTTGAAGCTAAGAAATGGTTGAGGAGACAACAAATTTTTCGCACTTCCGCTGCTCCAAACGCTTAACCAGAATGGCCTAGGGAAAAAATACACATACCGTTGTAACCGGGCGAGTTTCTGCTTTCTGATGCAACAGGAATTTTTGGGTTATGTCAATCCGTTCGCGAGATATGGGAGTTTGAAGCCAAGAAATGGTTGAGAAGGCAAAAAATTTTGTCGCAATTCTGCTGCTTCAAACGCTTAAGCAGAATGGCCTAGGGAAAAAATACACATACCGATGTAATCGGACGAGTTTCTACTTTCAGATGCGATAGGAATTTTAGGGTTAGGTCAATCCGTTCGCGAGATATGGGAGTTTGAAGCCAAGAAATGGTTGAGAAGGCAAAAAATTTTTCGCAGTTCTGCTGCTTCAAAAGCTTAACCAGAATGGCCTAGGGAAAAAATACACAAACCGTTGTAATCGGGCGAGTTTCTACTTTCAGTTACAATAGGAATTTTTGGGTTAGGTCAATCCGTTCGCGAGATATGGGAGTTTGAAGCCAAGAAATGGTTGAGAAGGCAAAAAATTTTTCGCAATTCTGCTGCTTCAAACGCTTAACCAGAATGGCCTAGGGAAAAAATACACATACCGTTGTAATCGGGCGAGTTTCTACTTTCAGATGCAATAGGAATTTTTGGGTTAGGTCAATCCGTTCGCGAGATATGGGACTTTGAATCTAAGAAATGGTTGTCAAGACAACAAATTTTTCGCACTTCTGCTGCTCCAATCGCTTAACCAGAATGGCCTAGGGGAAAAATACACGTACCGTTGTAATCGGGCGAGTTTCTACTATCAAATGCAATAGGAATTTTTGGGTTAGGTCAATCCGTTCGCGAGATATGGGAGTTGGAAGCTAAGAAATGGTTGAGAAGAGAACAAATTGTTCGCCATTCTGCTGCTCCAAACGCTTAACCAGAATGGACTAGGGAAAAAATACGCATACCGTTGTAATCGGGCGAGTTTCTGCTTTCTGATGCAACAGGAATTTTTGGGATAGGTCAATCCGTTCGCGAGATATGGGAGTTTGAAGCCAAGAAATGGTTGATAAGGCAAAAAATTTTTCGCAATTCTGCTGCTCCAAACGCTTAACCAGAATGGCCTAGGGAAAAAATACACGTACCGTTGTAATCGGGCGAGTTTCTACTTCCAGATGCAATAGGAATTTTTGGGATGGGTCAATCCGTTCGCGAGATATGGGAGTTGGAAGCTAAGAAATGGTTGAGAAGAGAACAAATTTTTCGCAATTCTGCTGCTCCAAACGCTTAAGCAGAATGGCCAAGGGAAAAAATACACATACCGTTGTAATCGGGCGAGTTTCTACTTTCAGACGCAACAGGAATTTTTGGGTTAGGTCAATCCGTTCGCGAGATATGGGAGTTGGAAGCTAAGAAATGGTTGAGAAGGGAACAAATTGTTCGCAATTCTGCTGCTCCAAACGCTTAACCAGAATGGACTAGGGAAAAAATACGCATACCGTTGTAATCGGGCGAGTTTCTACTTTCAGACGCAACAGGAATTTTTGGGTTAGGTCAGTCCGTTCGCGAGATATGGGAGTTTGAAGCCAAGAAATGGTTGAGAAGGCAAAAAATTTTTCGCAATTCTGCTGCTCCAAACGCTTAACCAGAATGGCCTAGGGAAAAAATACACACACCGTTGTAATCGGGCGTGTTTCTGCTTTCAGATGCAATAGGAATTTTTGGGTTAGGTCAATCCGTTCGCGAGATATGGGAGTTTGAAGCCAAGAAATGGTAGAGAAGGCAAAAAATTTTTCACAATTCTGCTGCTCCAAACGTTTAACCAGAATGGCCTAGGGAAAAAATACACATACCGTTGTAATCGGGCGAGTTTCTACTTTCAGATGCAATAGGAATTTTTGCGTTAGGTCAATCCGTTCGCGAGATATGGGACTTTGAAGCTAAGAAATGGTTGTCAAGACAACAAATTTTTCGCACTTCTGCTGCTCCAATCGCTTAACCAGAATGGCGTAGGGGAAAAATACACGTACCGTTGTAATCGGGCGAGTTTCTACTATCAAGTGCAATAGGAATTTTTGGGTTAGGTCAATCCGTTCGCGAGATATGGGAGTTGGAAGCTAAGAAATGGTTGAGAAGAGAACAAATTGTTCACACTTCTGCTGCTCCAAACGCTTAACCAGAATGGACTAGGGAAAAAATAGGCATACCGTTGTAATCGGGCGAGTTTCTGCTTTCTGATGCAACAGGAATTTTTGGGTTATGTCAATCCGTTCGCGAGATATGGGAGTTTGAATCCAAGAAATGGTTGTGAAGGAAACAAATTTTTCGCAATTCTGCTGCTCCAAACAATTAACCAGAATGGCCTAGGGAAAAAATACACGTACCGTTGTAATCGGGCGAGTTTCTACTTTCAGATGCAATAGGAATTTTTGGGTTAGGTCAATCCGTTCGCGAGATATGGGACTTTGAAGCTAAGAAATGGTTGCCAAGACAACAAATTTTTCGCACTTCTGCTGCTCCAATCGCTTAACCAGAATGGCGTAGGGGAAAAATACACGTACCGTTGTAATCGGGCGAGTTTCTACTATCAAATGCAATAGGAATTTTTGGGTTAGGTCAATCCATTCGCGAGATATGGGAGTTTGAAGCTAAGAAATGGTTGAGGAGACAACAAATTTTACGCACTTCCGCTGCTCCAAACGCTTAACCAGAATGGCCTAGGGAAAAAATACACATACCGTTGTAATCGGGCGAGTTTCTACTTTCAGATGCAATAGGAATTTTTGGGTTAGGTCAATCCATTCGCGAGATATGGGAGTTTGAAGCTAAGAAATGGTTGAGGAGACAACAAATTTTTCGCACTTCCGCTGCTCCAAACGCTTAACCAGAATGGCCTAGGGAAAAAATACACATACCGTTGTAACCGGGCGAGTTTCTACTTTCAGACGCAACAGGAATTTTTGGGTTAGGTCAATCCGTTCGCGAGATATGGGAGTTTGAAGCCAAGAAATGGTTGAGAAGGCAAAAAATTTTTCGCACTTCCGCTGCTCCAAACGCTTAACCAGAATGGCCTAGGGAAAAAATACACATACCGTTGTAACCGGGCGAGTTTCTACTTTCAGACGAAACAGGAATTTTTGGGTTAGGTCAATCCGTTCGCGAGATATGGGAGTTTGAAGCCAAGAAATGGTTGAGAAGGCAAAAAATTTTTCGCAATTCTGCTGCTCCAAACGCTTAACCAGAATGGCCTAGGGAAAAAATACACATACCGTTGTAATCAGGCGAGTTTCTACTTTCAGATGCAATAGGAATTTTTGGGTTAGGTCAATCCGTTCGCGAGATATGAGTGTTTGAAGCCAAGAAATGGTAGAGAAGGCAAAAAATTTTTCACAATTCTGCTGCTCCAAACGTTTAACCAGAATGGCCTGGGGAAAAAATACACATACCGTTGTAATCGGGCGAGTTTCTACTTTCAGATGCAATAGGAATTTTTGGGTTAGGTCAATCCGTTCGCGAGATATGGGACTTTGAAGCTAAGAAATGGTTGTCAAGACAACAAATTTTTCGCACTTCTGCTGCTCCAATCGCTTAACCAGAATGGCGTAGGGGAAAAATACACGTACCGTTGTAATCGGGCGAGTTTCTACTATCAAATGCAATAGGAATTTTTGGGTTAGGTCAATCCATTCGCGAGATATGGGAGTTTGAAGCTAAGAAATGGTTGTCAAGACAACAAATTTTTCGCACTTCTGCTGCTCCAATCGCTTAACCAGAATGGCGTAGGGGAAAAATACACGTACCGTTGTAATCGGGCCAGTTTCTACTATCAAATGCAATAGGAATTTTTGGGTTAGGTCAATCCGTTCGCGAGATATGGGAGTTGGAAGCTAAGAAATGGTTGAGAAGAGAACAAATTGTTCACACTTCTGCTGCTCCAAACGCTTAACCAGAATGGACTAGGGAAAAAATACGCATACCGTTGTAATCGGGCGAGTTTCTGCTTTCTGATGCAACAGGAATTTTTGGGTTATGTCAATCCGTTCGCGAGATATGGGAGTTTGAATCCAAGAAATGGTTGTGAAGGAAACAAATTTTTCGCAATTCTGCTGCTCCAAACGCTTAACCAGAATGGCCTAGGGAAAAAATACACATACCGTTGTAATCGGGCGAGTTTCTACTTTCAGATGCAATAGGAATTTTTGGGTTAGGTCAATCCGTTCGCGAGATATGGGACTTTGAAGCTAAGAAATGGTTGTCAAGACAACAAATTTTTCGCACTTCTGCTGCTCCAATCGCTTAACCAGAATGGCGTAGGGGAAAAATACACGTACCGTTGTAATCGGGCGAGTTTCTACTTTCAGATGCAATAGGAATTTTTGGGATAGGTCAATCCGTTCGCGAGATATGGGAGTTTGAAGCCAAGAAATGGTTGAGAAGGCAAAAAATTTTGTCGCAATTCTGCTGCTTCAAACGCTTAAGCAGAATGGCCTAGGGAAAAAATACACATACCGATGTAATCGGGCGAGTTTCTACTTTCAGATGCGATAGGAATTTTAGGGTTAGGTCAATCCGTTCGCGAGATATGGGAGTTTGAAGCCAAGAAATGGTTGAGAAGGCAAAAAATTTTTCGCAGTTCTGCTGCTTCAAAAGCTTAACCAGAATGGCCTAGGGAAAAAATACACAAACCGTTGTAATCGGGTGAGTTTCTACTTTCAGTTACAATAGGAATTTTTGGGTTAGGTCAATCCGTTCGCGAGATATGGGAGTTTGAAGCCAAGAAATGGTTGAGAAGGCAAAAAATTTTTCGCAATTCTGCTGCTTCAAACGCTTAACCAGAATGGCCTAGGGAAAAAATACACATACCGTTGTAATCGGGCGAGTTTCTACTTTCAGATGCAATAGGAATTTTTGGGTTAGGTCAATCCGTTCGCGAGATATGGGACTTTGAATCTAAGAAATGGTTGTCAAGACAACAAATTTTTCGCACTTCTGCTGCTCCAATCGCTTAACCAGAATGGCCTAGGGGAAAAATACACGTACCGTTGTAATCGGGCGAGTTTCTACTATCAAATGCAATAGGAATTTTTGGGTTAGGTCAATCCGTTCGCGAGATATGGGAGTTGGAAGCTAAGAAATGGTTGAGAAGAGAACAAATTGTTCGCCATTCTGCTGCTCCAAACGCTTAACCAGAATGGACTAGGGAAAAAATACGCATACCGTTGTAATCGGGCGAGTTTCTGCTTTCTGATGCAACAGGAATTTTTGGGATAGGTCAATCCGTTCGCGAGATATGGGAGTTTGAAGCCAAGAAATGGTTGATAAGGCAAAAAATTTTTCGCAATTCTGCTGCTCCAAACGCTTAAATAGAATGGCCTAGGGAAAAAATACACACACCGTTGTAATCGGGCGTGTTTCTGCTTTCAGATGCAATAGGAATTTTTGGGTTAGGTCAATCCGTTCGCGAGATATGGGAGTTTGAAGCCAAGAAATGGTAGAGAAGGCAAAAAATTTTTCACAATTCTGCTGCTCCAAACGTTTAACCAGAATGGCCTAGGGAAAAAATACACATACCGTTGTAATCGGGCGAGTTTCTACTTTCAGATGCAATAGGAATTTTTGCGGTATGTCAATCCGTTCGCGAGATATGGGACTTTGAAGCTAAGAAATGGTTGTCAAGACAACAAATTTTTCGCACTTCTGCTGCTCCAATCGCTTAACCAGAATGGCGTAGGGGAAAAATACACGTACCGTTGTAATCGGGCGAGTTTCTACTATCAAATGCAATAGGAATTTTTGGGTTAGGTCAATCCGTTCGCGAGATATGGGAGTTGGAAGCTAAGAAATGGTTGAGAAGAGAACAAATTGTTCACACTTCTGCTGCTCCAAACGCTTAACCAGAATGGACTAGGGAAAAAATACGCATACCGTTGTAATCGGGCGAGTTTCTGCTTTCTGATGCAACAGGAATTTTTGGGTTATGTCAATCCGTTCGCGAGATATGGGAGTTTGAATCCAAGAAATGGTTGTGAAGGAAACAAATTTTTCGCAATTCTGCTGCTCCAAACGCTTAACCAGAATGGCCTAGGGAAAAAATACACATACCGCTGTAATCGGGCGAGTTTCTACTTTCTGATGCAACAGGAATTTTTGGGGTATGTCAATCCGTTCGCGAGATATGGGAGTTTGAATCCAAGAAATGGTTGTGAAGGAAACAAATTTTTCGCAATTCTGCTGCTCCAAACGCTTAACCAGAATGGCCTAGGGCAAAAATACACATACCGTTGTAATCGGGCGAGTTTCTACTTCCAGATGTAATAGGAATTTTTGGGATAGGTCAATCCGTTCGCGAGATATGGGAGTTTGAAGCCAAGAAATGGTTGAGAAGGCAAAAAATTTTTCGCAATTCTGCTGCTTCAAACGCTTCACCAGAATGGCCTAGGGAAAAAATACACATACCGTTGTAATCGGGCGAGTTTCTACTTTCAGACGCAACAGGAATTTTTGGGTTAGGTCAATCCGTTCGCGAGATATGGGAGTTGGAAGCTAAGAAATGGTTGAGAAGAGAACAAATTTTTCGCAGTACTGCTGCTCCAAACGCTTAAGCAGAATGGCCAAGGGAAAAAATACACATACCGTTGTAATCGGGCGAGTTTCTACTATCAAATGCAATAGGAATTTTTGGGTTAGGTCAATCCGTTCGCGAGATATGGGAGTTGGAAGCTAAGAAATGGTTGAGAAGAGAACAAATTGTTCGCAATTCTGCTGCTCCAAACGCTTAACCAGAATGGACTAGGGAAAAAATACGCATACCGTTGTAATCGGGCGAGTTTCTGCTTTATGATGCAACAGGAATTTTTGGGTTAGGTAAATCCGTTCGCGAGATATGGGAGTTTGAAGCCAAGAAATGGTTGATAAGGCAAAAAATTTTTCGCAATTCTGCTGCTCCAAACGCTTAACCAGAATGGCCTAGGGAAAAAATACACGTACCGTTGTAATCGGGCGAGTTTCTACTTTCAGATGCAATAGGAATTTTTGGGTTAGGTCAATCCGTTCGCGAGATATGGGAGTTGGAAGCTAAGAAATGGTTGAGAAGAGAACAAATTTTTCGCAATTCTGCTGCTCCAAACGCTTAAGCAGAATGGCCAAGGGAAAAAATACGCATACCCTTGTAATCGGGCGAGTTTCTACTTTCAGTTACAATAGGAATTTTTGGGTTAGGTTAATCCGTTCGCGAGATATGGGACTTTAAATCTAAGAAATGGTTGACAAGACAACACATTTTTCGCACTTCTGCTGCTCCAATCGCTTAACCAGAATGGCCTAGGGGAAAAATACACATACCGTTGTAACCGGGCGAGTTTCTACTTTCAGACGCAACAGGAATTTTTGTGTTAGGTCAATCCGTTCGCGAGATATGGGAGTTGGAAGCCAAGAAATGGTTGAGAAGGCAAAAATTTTTTCGCAATTCTGCTGTTTCAAACGCTTAACCAGAATGGCCTAGGGGAAAAATACACGTACCGTTGTAATCGGGCGAGTTTCTACTTTCAAATGCCATAGGAATGTTTGGGTTAGGTCAATCCGTTCGCGAGATATGGGACTTTGAAGCTAAGAAATGGTTGTCAAGACAACAAATTTTTCGCACTTCTGCTGCTCCAATCGCTTAACCAGAATGGCGTAGGGGAAAAATACACGTACCGTTGTAATCGGGCGAGTTTCTACTATCAAATGCAATAGGAATTTTTGGGTTAGGTCAATCCATTCGCGAGATATGGGAGTTTGAAGCTAAGAAATGGTTGAGGAGACAACAAATATTTCGCACTTCCGCTGCTCCAAACGCTTAACCAGAATGGCCTAGGGAAAAAATACACATACCGTTGTAACCGGGCGAGTTTCTACTTTCAGACGCAACAGGAATTTTTGGGTTAGGTCAATCCGTTCGCGAGATATGGGAGTTGGAAGCTAAGAAATGGTTGAGAAGAGAACAAATTGTTCGCAATTCTGCTGCTCCAAACGCTTAACCAGAATGGCCTAGGGAAAAAATACACGTACCGTTGTAATCGGGCGAGTTTCTACTTTCAGATGCAATAGGAATTTTTGGGTTAGGTCAATCCGTTCGCGAGATATGGGAGTTGGAAGCTAAGAAATGGTTGAGAAGAGAACAAATTTTTCGCAATTCTGCTGCTCCAAACGCTTAAGCAGAATGGCCAAGGGAAAAATACGCATACCCTTGTAATCGGGCGAGTTTCTACTTTCAGTTACAATAGGAATTTTTGGGTTAGGCTAATCCGTTCGCGAGATATGGGACTTTAAATCTAAGAAATGGTTGACAAGACAACACATTTTTCGCACTTCTGCTGCTCCAATCGCTTAACCAGAATGGCCTAGGGGAAAAATACACATACCGTTGTAACCGGGCGAGTTTCTACTTTCAGACGCAACAGGAATTTTTGGGTTAGGTCAATCCGTTCGCGAGATATGGGAGTTGGAAGCCAAGAAATGGTTGAGAAGGCAAAAATTTTTTCGCAATTCTGCTGTTTCAAACGCTTAACCAGAATGGCCTAGGGGAAAAATACACGTACCGTTGTAATCGGGCGAGTTTCTACTTTCAAATGCCATAGGAATGTTTGGGTTAGGTCAATCCGTTCGCGAGATATGGGACTTTGAAGCTAAGAAATGGTTGTCAAGACAACAAATTTTTCGCACTTCTGCTGCTCCAATCGCTTAACCAGAATGGCGTAGGGGAAAAATACACGTACCGTTGTAATCGGGCGAGTTTCTACTATCAAATGCAATAGGAATTTTTGGGTTAGGTCAATCCATTCGCGAGATATGGGAGTTTGAAGCTAAGAAATGGTTGAGGAGACAACAAATTTTTCGCACTTCCGCTGCTCCAAACGCTTAACCAGAATGGCCTAGGGAAAAAATACACATACCGTTGTAACCGGGCGAGTTTCTACTTTCAGACGCAACAGGAATTTTTGGGTTAGGTCAATCCGTTCGCGAGATATGGGAGTTGGAAGCTAAGAAATGGTTGAGAAGAGAACAAATTGTTCGCAATTCTGCTGCTCCAAACGCTTAACTAGAATGGCCTAGGGAAAAAATACACGTACCGTTGTAATCGGGCGAGTTTCTACTTTCAGTTACAATAGGAATTTTTGGGTTAGGTCAATCCGTTCGCGAGATATGGGAGTTTGAAGCCAAGAAATGGTTGAGAAGGCAAAAGATTTTTCGCAATTCTGCTGCTCCAAACGTTTAACCAGAATGGCCTAGGGAAAAATACACATACCGTTGTATTCGGGCGAGTTTCTACTGTCAAATGCAATAGGAATTTTTGGGTTAGGTCAATCCGTTCGCGAGATATGGGAGTTGGAAGCTAAGAAATGGTTGAGAAGAGAACAAATTGTTCGCACTTCCGCTGCTCCAAACGCTTAACCAGAATGGCCTAGGGAAAAAATACACATACCGTTGTAACCGGGCGAGTTTCTACTTTCAGACGCAACAGGAATTTTTGGGTTAGGTCAATCCGTTCGCGAGATATGGGAGTTTGAAGCCAAGAAATGGTTGATAAGGCAAAAAATTTTTCGCAATTCTGCTGCTCCAAACGCTTAACCAGAATGGCCTAGGGAAAAAATACAGGTACCGTTGTAATCGGGCGAGTTTCTACTTTCAGTTACAATAGGAATTTTTGGGTTAGGTCAATCCGTTCGCGAGATATGGGAGTTTGAAGCCAAGAAATGGTTGAGAAGGCAAAAGATTTTTCGCAATTCTGCTGCTCCAAACGTTTAACCAGAATGGCCTAGGGAAAAATACACATACCGTTGTATTCGGGCGAGTTTCTACTGTCAAATGCAATAGGAATTTTTGGGTTAGGTCAATCCGTTCGCGAGATATGGGAGTTGGAAGCTAAGAAATGGTTGAGAAGAGAACAAATTGTTCGCACTTCCGCTGCTCCAAACGCTTAACCAGAATGGCCTAGGGAAAAAATACACATACCGTTGTAACCGGGCGAGTTTCTACTTTCAGACGCAACAGGAATTTTTGGGTTAGGTCAATCCGTTCGCGAGATATGGGAGTTTGAAGCCAAGAAATGGTTGATAAGGCAAAAAATTTTTCGCAATTCTGCTGCTCCAAACGCTTAACCAGAATGGCCTAGGGAAAAAATACAGGTACCGTTGTAATCGGGCGAGTTTCTACTTTCAGTTACAATAGGAATTTTTGGGTTAGGTCAATCCGTTCGCGAGATATGGGAGTTTGAAGCCAAGAAATGGTTGAGAAGGCAAAAGATTTTTCGCAATTCTGCTGCTCCAAACGTTTAACCAGAATGGCCTAGGGAAAAATACACATACCGTTGTATTCGGGCGAGTTTCTACTGTCAAATGCAATAGGAATTTTTGGGTTAGGTCAATCCGTTCGCGAGATATGGGAGTTGGAAGCTAAGAAATGGTTGAGAAGAGAACAAATTGTTCGCACTTCCGCTGCTCCAAACGCTTAACCAGAATGGCCTAGGGAAAAAATACACATACCGTTGTAACCGGGCGAGTTTCTACTTTCAGACGCAACAGGAATTTTTGGGTTAGGTCAATCCGTTCGCGAGATATGGGAGTTTGAAGCCAAGAAATGGTTGAGAAGGCAAAAAATTTTTCGCAATTCTGCTGCTCCAAACGCTTAACCAGAATGGCCTAGGGAAAAAATACACATACCGTTGTAATCGGCCGAGTTTCTACTTTCAGATGCAATAGGAATTTTTGGGTTAGGTCAATCCGTTCGCGAGATATGGGTGTTTGAAGCCAAGAAATGGTAGAGAAGGCAAAAAATTTTTCACAATTCTGCTGCTCCAAACGTTTAACCAGAATGGCCTAGGGAAAAAATACACATACCGTTGTAATCGGGCGAGTTTCTACTTTCAGATGCAATAGGAATTTTTGGGTTAGGTCAATCCGTTCGCGAGATATGGGACTTTGAAGCTAAGAAATGGTTGTCAAGAAAACAAATTTTTCGCACTTCTGCTGCTCCAATCGCTTAACCAGAATGGCGTAGGGGAAAAATACACGTACCGTTGTAATCGGGCGAGTTTCTATTATCAAATGCAATAGGAATTTTGGGGTTAGGTCAATCCGTTCGCGAGATATGGGAGTTGGAAGCTAAGAAATGGTTGAGAAGAGAACAAATTGTTCACACTTCTGCTGGTAAAAAAACGCTTAACCAGAATGGACTAGGGAAAAAATACGCATACCGTTGTAACCGGGCGAGTTTCTACTTTCAGACGCAACAGGAATTTTTGGGTTAGGTCAATCCGTTCGCGAGATATGGGATTTGGAAGCTAAGAAATGGTTGAGAAGAGAACAAATTGTTCGCAATTCTGCTGCTCCAAACGCTTAAGCAGAATGGCCAAGGGAAAAAATACGCATACCCTTGTAATCGGGCGAGTTTCTACTTTCAGTTACAATAGGAATTTTTGGGTTAGGCTAATCCGTTCGCGAGATATGGGACTTTAAATCTAAGAAATGGTTGACAAGACAACACATTTTTCGCACTTCTGCTGCTCCAAACGCTTAACCAGAATGGCCTAGGGAAAAAATACACGTACCGTTGTAATCGGGCGAGTTTCTACTTTCAGATGCAATAGGAATTTTTGGGTTAGGTCAATCCGTTCGCGAGATATGGGAGTTGGAAGCTAAGAAATGGTTGAGAAGAGAACAAATTTTTCGCAATTCTGCTGCTCCAAACGCTTAAGCAGAATGGCCAAGGGAAAAAATACGCATACCCTTGTAATCGGGCGAGTTTCTACTTTCAGTTACAATAGGAATTTTTGGGTTAGGCTAATCCGTTCGCGAGATATGGGACTTTAAATCTAAGAAATGGTTGACAAGACAACAAATTTTTCGCACTTCTGCTGCTCCAATCGCTTAACCAGAATGGCGTAGGGGAAAAATACACGTACCGTTGTAATCGGGCGAGTTTCTACTATCAAATGCAATAGGAATTTTTGGGTTAGGTCAATCCATTCGCGAGATATGGGAGTTTGAAGCTAAGAAATGGTTGAGGAGACAACAAATTTTTCGCACTTCCGCTGCTCCAAACGCTTAACCAGAATGGCCTAGGGAAAAAATACACATACCGTTGTAACCGGGCGAGTTTCTACTTTCAGACGCAACAGGAATTTTTGGGTTAGGTCAATCCGTTCGCGAGATATGGGAGTTGGAAGCTAAGAAATGGTTGAGAAGAGAACAAATTGTTCGCAATTCTGCTGCTCCAAACGCTTAACTAGAATGGCCTAGGGAAAAAATACACGTACCGTTGTAATCGGGCGAGTTTCTACTTTCAAATGCCATAGGAATGTTTGGGTTAGGTCAATCCGTTCGCGAGATATGGGACTTTGAAGCTAAGAAATGGTTGTCAAGACAACAAATTTTTCGCACTTCTGCTGCTCCAATCGCTTAACCAGAATGGCGTAGGGGAAAAATACACGTACCGTTGTAATCGGGCGAGTTTCTACTATCAAATGCAATAGGAATTTTTGGGTTAGGTCAATCCATTCGCGAGATATGGGAGTTTGAAGCTAAGAAATGGTTGAGGAGACAACAAATTTTTCGCACTTCCGCTGCTCCAAACGCTTAACCAGAATGGCCTAGGGAAAAAATACACATACCGTTGTAACCGGGCGAGTTTCTACTTTCAGACGCAACAGGAATTTTTGGGTTAGGTCAATCCGTTCGCGAGATATGGGAGTTGGAAGCTAAGAAATGGTTGAGAAGAGAACAAATTGTTCGCAATTCTGCTGCTCCAAACGCTTAACTAGAATGGCCTAGGGAAAAAATACACGTACCGTTGTAATCGGGCGAGTTTCTACTTTCAGTTACAATAGGAATTTTTGGGTTAGGTCAATCCGTTCGCGAGATATGGGAGTTTGAAGCCAAGAAATGGTTGAGAAGGCAAAAGATTTTTCGCAATTCTGCTGCTCCAAACGTTTAACCAGAATGGCCTAGGGAAAAATACACATACCGTTGTATTCGGGCGAGTTTCTACTGTCAAATGCAATAGGAATTTTTGGGTTAGGTCAATCCGTTCGCGAGATATGGGAGTTGGAAGCTAAGAAATGGTTGAGAAGAGAACAAATTGTTCGCACTTCCGCTGCTCCAAACGCTTAACCAGAATGGCCTAGGGAAAAAATACACATACCGTTGTAACCGGGCGAGTTTCTACTTTCAGACGCAACAGGAATTTTTGGGTTAGGTCAATCCGTTCGCGAGATATGGGAGTTTGAAGCCAAGAAATGGTTGATAAGGCAAAAAATTTTTCGCAATTCTGCTGCTCCAAACGCTTAACCAGAATGGCCTAGGGAAAAAATACACGTACCGTTGTAATCGGGCGAGTTTCTACTTTCAGATGCAATAGGAATTTTTGGGTTAGGTCAATCCGTTCGCGAGATATGGGAGTTGGAAGCTAAGAAATGGTTGAGAAGAGAACAAATTTTTCGCAATTCTGCTGCTCCAAACGCTTAAGCAGAATGGCCAAGGGAAAAAATACGCATACCCTTGTAATCGGGCGAGTTTCTACTTTCAGTTACAATAGGAATTTTTGGGTTAGGTTAATCCGTTCGCGAGATATGGGACTTTAAATCTAAGAAATGGTTGACAAGACAACACATTTTTCGCACTTCTGCTGCTCCAATCGCTTAACCAGAATGGCCTAGGGGAAAAATACACATACCGTTGTAACCGGGCGAGTTTCTACTTTCAGACGCAACAGGAATTTTTGTGTTAGGTCAATCCGTTCGCGAGATATGGGAGTTGGAAGCCAAGAAATGGTTGAGAAGGCAAAAATTTTTTCGCAATTCTGCTGTTTCAAACGCTTAACCAGAATGGCCTAGGGGAAAAATACACGTACCGTTGTAATCGGGCGAGTTTCTACTTTCAAATGCCATAGGAATGTTTGGGTTAGGTCAATCCGTTCGCGAGATATGGGACTTTGAAGCTAAGAAATGGTTGTCAAGACAACAAATTTTTCGCACTTCTGCTGCTCCAATCGCTTAACCAGAATGGCGTAGGGGAAAAATACACGTACCGTTGTAATCGGGCGAGTTTCTACTATCAAATGCAATAGGAATTTTTGGGTTAGGTCAATCCATTCGCGAGATATGGGAGTTTGAAGCTAAGAAATGGTTGAGGAGACAACAAATATTTCGCAATTCCGCTGCTCCAAACGCTTAACCAGAATGGCCTAGGGAAAAAATACACATACCGTTGTAACCGGGCGAGTTTCTACTTTCAGACGCAACAGGAATTTTTGGGTTAGGTCAATCCGTTCGCGAGATATGGGAGTTGGAAGCTAAGAAATGGTTGAGAAGAGAACAAATTGTTCGCAATTCTGCTGCTCCAAACGCTTAACCAGAATGGCCTAGGGAAAAAATACACGTACCGTTGTAATCGGGCGAGTTTCTACTTTCAGATGCAATAGGAATTTTTGGGTTAGGTCAATCCGTTCGCGAGATATGGGAGTTGGAAGCTAAGAAATGGTTGAGAAGAGAACAAATTTTTCGCAATTCTGCTGCTCCAAACGCTTAAGCAGAATGGCCAAGGGAAAAATACGCATACCCTTGTAATCGGGCGAGTTTCTACTTTCAGTTACAATAGGAATTTTTGGGTTAGGCTAATCCGTTCGCGAGATATGGGACTTTAAATCTAAGAAATGGTTGACAAGACAACACATTTTTCGCACTTCTGCTGCTCCAATCGCTTAACCAGAATGGCCTAGGGGAAAAATACACATACCGTTGTAACCGGGCGAGTTTCTACTTTCAGACGCAACAGGAATTTTTGGGTTAGGTCAATCCGTTCGCGAGATATGGGAGTTGGAAGCCAAGAAATGGTTGAGAAGGCAAAAATTTTTTCGCAATTCTGCTGTTTCAAACGCTTAACCAGAATGGCCTAGGGGAAAAATACACGTACCGTTGTAATCGGGCGAGTTTCTACTTTCAAATGCCATAGGAATGTTTGGGTTAGGTCAATCCGTTCGCGAGATATGGGACTTTGAAGCTAAGAAATGGTTGTCAAGACAACAAATTTTTCGCACTTCTGCTGCTCCAATCGCTTAACCAGAATGGCGTAGGGGAAAAATACACGTACCGTTGTAATCGGGCGAGTTTCTACTATCAAATGCAATAGGAATTTTTGGGTTAGGTCAATCCATTCGCGAGATATGGGAGTTTGAAGCTAAGAAATGGTTGAGGAGACAACAAATTTTTCGCACTTCCGCTGCTCCAAACGCTTAACCAGAATGGCCTAGGGAAAAAATACACATACCGTTGTAACCGGGCGAGTTTCTACTTTCAGACGCAACAGGAATTTTTGGGTTAGGTCAATCCGTTCGCGAGATATGGGAGTTGGAAGCTAAGAAATGGTTGAGAAGAGAACAAATTGTTCGCAATTCTGCTGCTCCAAACGCTTAACTAGAATGGCCTAGGGAAAAAATACACGTACCGTTGTAATCGGGCGAGTTTCTACTTTCAGTTACAATAGGAATTTTTGGGTTAGGTCAATCCGTTCGCGAGATATGGGAGTTTGAAGCCAAGAAATGGTTGAGAAGGCAAAAGATTTTTCGCAATTCTGCTGCTCCAAACGTTTAACCAGAATGGCCTAGGGAAAAATACACATACCGTTGTATTCGGGCGAGTTTCTACTGTCAAATGCAATAGGAATTTTTGGGTTAGGTCAATCCGTTCGCGAGATATGGGAGTTGGAAGCTAAGAAATGGTTGAGAAGAGAACAAATTGTTCGCACTTCCGCTGCTCCAAACGCTTAACCAGAATGGCCTAGGGAAAAAATACACATACCGTTGTAACCGGGCGAGTTTCTACTTTCAGACGCAACAGGAATTTTTGGGTTAGGTCAATCCGTTCGCGAGATATGGGAGTTTGAAGCCAAGAAATGGTTGATAAGGCAAAAAATTTTTCGCAATTCTGCTGCTCCAAACGCTTAACCAGAATGGCCTAGGGAAAAAATACAGGTACCGTTGTAATCGGGCGAGTTTCTACTTTCAGTTACAATAGGAATTTTTGGGTTAGGTCAATCCGTTCGCGAGATATGGGAGTTTGAAGCCAAGAAATGGTTGAGAAGGCAAAAGATTTTTCGCAATTCTGCTGCTCCAAACGTTTAACCAGAATGGCCTAGGGAAAAATACACATACCGTTGTATTCGGGCGAGTTTCTACTGTCAAATGCAATAGGAATTTTTGGGTTAGGTCAATCCGTTCGCGAGATATGGGAGTTGGAAGCTAAGAAATGGTTGAGAAGAGAACAAATTGTTCGCACTTCCGCTGCTCCAAACGCTTAACCAGAATGGCCTAGGGAAAAAATACACATACCGTTGTAACCGGGCGAGTTTCTACTTTCAGACGCAACAGGAATTTTTGGGTTAGGTCAATCCGTTCGCGAGATATGGGAGTTTGAAGCCAAGAAATGGTTGAGAAGGCAAAAAATTTTTCGCAATTCTGCTGCTCCAAACGCTTAACCAGAATGGCCTAGGGAAAAAATACACATACCGTTGTAATCGGGCGAGTTTCTACTTTCAGATGCAATAGGAATTTTTGGGTTAGGTCAATCCGTTCGCGAGATATGGGTGTTTGAAGCCAAGAAATGGTAGAGAAGGCAAAAAATTTTTCACAATTCTGCTGCTCCAAACGTTTAACCAGAATGGCCTAGGGAAAAAATACACATACCGTTGTAATCGGGCGAGTTTCTACTTTCAGATGCAATAGGAATTTTTGGGTTAGGTCAATCCGTTCGCGAGATATGGGACTTTGAAGCTAAGAAATGGTTGTCAAGAAAACAAATTTTTCGCACTTCTGCTGCTCCAATCGCTTAACCAGAATGGCGTAGGGGAAAAATACACGTACCGTTGTAATCGGGCGAGTTTCTATTATCAAATGCAATAGGAATTTTGGGGTTAGGTCAATCCGTTCGCGAGATATGGGAGTTGGAAGCTAAGAAATGGTTGAGAAGAGAACAAATTGTTCACACTTCTGCTGGTAAAAAAACGCTTAACCAGAATGGACTAGGGAAAAAATACGCATACCGTTGTAACCGGGCGAGTTTCTACTTTCAGACGCAACAGGAATTTTTGGGTTAGGTCAATCCGTTCGCGAGATATGGGATTTGGAAGCTAAGAAATGGTTGAGAAGAGAACAAATTGTTCGCAATTCTGCTGCTCCAAACGCTTAAGCAGAATGGCCAAGGGAAAAAATACGCATACCCTTGTAATCGGGCGAGTTTCTACTTTCAGTTACAATAGGAATTTTTGGGTTAGGCTAATCCGTTCGCGAGATATGGGACTTTAAATCTAAGAAATGGTTGACAAGACAACACATTTTTCGCACTTCTGCTGCTCCAAACGCTTAACCAGAATGGCCTAGGGAAAAAATACACGTACCGTTGTAATCGGGCGAGTTTCTACTTTCAGATGCAATAGGAATTTTTGGGTTAGGTCAATCCGTTCGCGAGATATGGGAGTTGGAAGCTAAGAAATGGTTGAGAAGAGAACAAATTTTTCGCAATTCTGCTGCTCCAAACGCTTAAGCAGAATGGCCAAGGGAAAAAATACGCATACCCTTGTAATCGGGCGAGTTTCTACTTTCAGTTACAATAGGAATTTTTGGGTTAGGCTAATCCGTTCGCGAGATATGGGACTTTAAATCTAAGAAATGGTTGACAAGACAACACATTTTTCGCACTTCTGCTGCTCCAATCGCTTAACCAGAATGGCCTAGGGGAAAAATACACATACCGTTGTAACCGGGCGAGTTTCTACTTTCAGACGCAACAGGAATTTTTGGGTTAGGTCAATCCGTTCGCGAGATATGGGAGTTGGAAGCCAAGAAATGGTTGAGAAGGCAAAAATTTTTTCGCAATTCTGCTGTTTCAAACGCTTAACCAGAATGGCCTAGGGGAAAAATACACGTACCGTTGTAATCGGGCGAGTTTCTACTTTCAAATGCCATAGGAATGTTTGGGTTAGGTCAATCCGTTCGCGAGATATGGGACTTTGAAGCTAAGAAATGGTTGTCAAGACAACAAATTTTTCGCACTTCTGCTGCTCCAATCGCTTAACCAGAATGGCGTAGGGGAAAAATACACGTACCGTTGTAATCGGGCGAGTTTCTACTATCAAATGCAATAGGAATTTTTGGGTTAGGTCAATCCATTCGCGAGATATGGGAGTTTGAAGCTAAGAAATGGTTGAGGAGACAACAAATTTTTCGCACTTCCGCTGCTCCAAACGCTTAACCAGAATGGCCTAGGGAAAAAATACACATACCGTTGTAACCGGGCGAGTTTCTACTTTCAGACGCAACAGGAATTTTTGGGTTAGGTCAATCCGTTCGCGAGATATGGGAGTTGGAAGCTAAGAAATGGTTGAGAAGAGAACAAATTGTTCGCAATTCTGCTGCTCCAAACGCTTAACTAGAATGGCCTAGGGAAAAAATACACGTACCGTTGTAATCGGGCGAGTTTCTACTTTCAGTTACAATAGGAATTTTTGGGTTAGGTCAATCCGTTCGCGAGATATGGGAGTTTGAAGCCAAGAAATGGTTGAGAAGGCAAAAGATTTTTCGCAATTCTGCTGCTCCAAACGTTTAACCAGAATGGCCTAGGGAAAAATACACATACCGTTGTATTCGGGCGAGTTTCTACTGTCAAATGCAATAGGAATTTTTGGGTTAGGTCAATCCGTTCGCGAGATATGGGAGTTGGAAGCTAAGAAATGGTTGAGAAGAGAACAAATTGTTCGCACTTCCGCTGCTCCAAACGCTTAACCAGAATGGCCTAGGGAAAAAATACACATACCGTTGTAACCGGGCGAGTTTCTACTTTCAGACGCAACAGGAATTTTTGGGTTAGGTCAATCCGTTCGCGAGATATGGGAGTTTGAAGCCAAGAAATGGTTGATAAGGCAAAAAATTTTTCGCAATTCTGCTGCTCCAAACGCTTAACCAGAATGGCCTAGGGAAAAAATACAGGTACCGTTGTAATCGGGCGAGTTTCTACTTTCAGTTACAATAGGAATTTTTGGGTTAGGTCAATCCGTTCGCGAGATATGGGAGTTTGAAGCCAAGAAATGGTTGAGAAGGCAAAAGATTTTTCGCAATTCTGCTGCTCCAAACGTTTAACCAGAATGGCCTAGGGAAAAATACACATACCGTTGTATTCGGGCGAGTTTCTACTGTCAAATGCAATAGGAATTTTTGGGTTAGGTCAATCCGTTCGCGAGATATGGGAGTTGGAAGCTAAGAAATGGTTGAGAAGAGAACAAATTGTTCGCACTTCCGCTGCTCCAAACGCTTAACCAGAATGGCCTAGGGAAAAAATACACATACCGTTGTAACCGGGCGAGTTTCTACTTTCAGACGCAACAGGAATTTTTGGGTTAGGTCAATCCGTTCGCGAGATATGGGAGTTTGAAGCCAAGAAATGGTTGAGAAGGCAAAAAATTTTTCGCAATTCTGCTGCTCCAAACGCTTAACCAGAATGGCCTAGGGAAAAAATACACATACCGTTGTAATCGGGCGAGTTTCTACTTTCAGATGCAATAGGAATTTTTGGGTTAGGTCAATCCGTTCGCGAGATATGGGTGTTTGAAGCCAAGAAATGGTAGAGAAGGCAAAAAATTTTTCACAATTCTGCTGCTCCAAACGTTTAACCAGAATGGCCTAGGGAAAAAATACACATACCGTTGTAATCGGGCGAGTTTCTACTTTCAGATGCAATAGGAATTTTTGGGTTAGGTCAATCCGTTCGCGAGATATGGGACTTTGAAGCTAAGAAATGGTTGTCAAGAAAACAAATTTTTCGCACTTCTGCTGCTCCAATCGCTTAACCAGAATGGCGTAGGGGAAAAATACACGTACCGTTGTAATCGGGCGAGTTTCTACTATCAAATGCAATAGGAATTTTGGGGTTAGGTCAATCCGTTCGCGAGATATGGGAGTTGGAAGCTAAGAAATGGTTGAGAAGAGAACAAATTGTTCACACTTCTGCTGCTAAAAAAACGCTTAACCAGAATGGACTAGGGAAAAAATACGCATACCGTTGTAACCGGGCGAGTTTCTACTTTCAGACGCAACAGGAATTTTTGGGTTAGGTCAATCCGTTCGCGAGATATGGGAGTTGGAAGCTAAGAAATGGTTGAGAAGAGAACAAATTGTTCGCAATTCTGCTGCTCCAAACGCTTAACCAGAATGGACTAGGGAAAAAATACGCATACCGTTGTAATCGGGAGAGTTTCTGCTTTCTGATGCAACAGGAATTTTTGGGTTAGGTAAATCCGTTCGCGAGATATGGGAGTTTGAAGCCAAGAAATGGTTGATAAGGCAAAAAATTTTTCGCAATTCTGCTGCTCCAAACGCTTAACCAGAATGGCCTAGGGAAAAAATACACGTACCGTTGTAATCGGGCGAGTTTCTACTTTCAGATGCAATAGGAATTTTTGGGTTAGGTCAATCCGTTCGCGAGATATGGGAGTTTGAAGCCAAGAAATGGTTGAGAAGGCAAAAAATTTTTCGCAATTCTGCTGCTCCAAACGCTTAACCAGAATGACCTAGGGAAAAAATACACGTACCGTTGTAATCGGGCGAGTTTCTACTTTCAGTTACAATAGGAATTTTTGGTTTAGGTCAATCCGTTCGCGAGATATGGGAGTTTGAAGCCAAGAAATGGTTGAGAAGGCAAAAGATTTTTCGCAATTCTGCTGCTCCAAACGTTTAACCAGAATGGCCTAGGGAAAAATACACATACAGTTGTATTCGGGCGAGTTTCTACTGTCAAATGCAATAGGAATTTTTGGGTTAGGTCAATCCGTTCGCGAGATATGGGAGTTGGAAGCTAAGAAATGGTTGAGAAGAGAACAAATTGTTCGCACTTCCGCTGCTCCAAACGCTTAACCAGAATGGCCTAGGGAAGAAATACACATACCGTTGTAACCGGGCGAGTTTCTACTTTCAGACGCAACAGGAATTTTTGGGTTAGTTCAATCCGTTCGCGAGATATGGGAGTTTGAAGCCAAGAAATGGTTGAGAAGGCAAAAAATTTTTCGCAATTCTGCTGCTCCAAACGCTTAACCAGAATGGCCTAGGGAAAAAATACACATACCGTTGTAATCGGGCGAGTTTCTACTTTCAGATGCAATAGGAATTTTTGGGTTAGGTCAATCCGTTCGCGAGATATGGGTGTTTGAAGCCAAGAAATGGTAGAGAAGGCAAAAAATTTTTCACAATTCTGCTGCTCCAAACGTTTAACCAGAATGGCCTAGGGAAAAAATACACATACCGTTGTAATCGGGCGAGTTTCTACTTTCAGATGCAATAGGAATTTTTGGGTTAGGTCAATCCGTTCGCGAGATATGGGACTTTGAAGCTAAGAAATGGTTGTCAAGACAACAAATTTTTCGCACTTCTGCTGCTCCAATCGCTTAACCAGAATGGCGTAGGGGAAAAATACACGTACCGTTGTAATCGGGCGAGTTTCTACTATCAAATGCAATAGGAATTTTTGGGTTAGGTCAATCCATTCGCGAGATATGGGAGTTTGAAGCTAAGAAATGGTTGAGGAGACAACAAATTTTTCGCACTTCCGCTGCTCCAAACGCTTAACCAGAATGGCCTAGGGAAAAAATACACATACCGTTGTAATCGGGCGAGGTTCTACTTTCAGATGCAATAGGAATTTTTGGGTTAGGTCAATCCGTTCGCGAGATATGGGTGTTTGAAGCCAAGAAATGGTAGAGAAGGCAAAAAATTTTTCACAATTCTGCTGCTCCAAACGTTTAACCAGAATGGCCTAGGGAAAAAATACACATACCGTTGTAATCGGGCGAGTTTCTACTTTCAGATGCAATAGGAATTTTTGGGTTAGGTCAATCCGTTCGCGAGATATGGGACTTTGAAGCTAAGAAATGGTTGTCAAGACAACAAATTTTTCGCACTTCTGCTGCTCCAATCGCTTAACCAGAATGGCATAGGGGAAAAATACACGCACCGTTGTAATCGGGCGAGTTTCTACTATCAAATGCAATAGGAATTTTTGGGTTAGGTCAATCCATTCGCGAGATATGGGAGTTTGAAGCTAAGAAATGGTTGTCAAGACAACAAATTTTTCGCACTTCTGCTGCTCCAATCGCTTAACCAGAATGGCGTAGGGGAAAAATACACGTACCGTTGTAATCGGGCCAGTTTCTACTATCAAATGCAATAGGAATTTTTGGGTTAGGTCAATCCGTTCGCGAGATATGGGAGTTGGAAGCTAAGAAATGGTTGAGAAGAGAACAAATTGTTCACATTTCTGCTGCTCCAAACGCTTAACCAGAATGGCCTAGGGAAAAAATACACATACCGCTGTAATCGGGCGAGTTTCTACTTTCTGATGCAACAGGAATTTTTGGGTTATGTCAATCCGTTCGCGAGATATGGGAGTTTGAATCCAAGAAATGGTTGTGAAGGAAACAAATTTCTCGCAATTCTGCTGCTCCAAACGCTTAACCAGAATGGCCTAGGGAAAAAATACATATACCGTTGTAATCGGGCGAGTTTCTACTTTCAGATGCAATAGGAATTTTTGGGTTAGGTCAATCCGTTCGCGAGATATGGGAGTTTGAAGCTAAGAAATGGTTGAGAAGGCAAAAAATTTTTCGCAATTCTGCTGCTCCAAACGCTTATCCAGAATGGCCTAGGGCAAAAATACACATACCGTTGTAATCGGGCGAGTTTCTACTTTCAGATGCAATAGGAATTTTTGGGATAGGTCAATCCGTTCGCGAGATATGGGAGTTTGAAGCCAAGAAATGGTTGAGAAGGCAAAAAATTTTTCGCAATTCTGCTGCTTCAAACGCTTAACCAGAATGGCCTAGGGAAAAAATACAAATACCGTTGTAATCGGGCGAGTTTCTACTTTCAGATGCAATAGGAATTTTTGGGTTAGGTCAATCCGTTCGCGAGATATGGGACTTTGAAGCTAAGAAATGGCTGTCAAGACAACAAATTTTTCGCACTTCTGCTGCTCCAATCGCTTAACCAGAATGGCGTAGGGGAAAAATACACGTACCGTTGTAATCGGGCGAGTTTCTACTATCAAATGCGATAGGAATTTTTGGGTTAGGTCAATCTGTTCGCGAGATATGGGAGTTGGAAGCTAAGAAATGGTTGAGAAGAGAACAAATTATTCACATTTCTGCTGCACCAAACGCTTAACCAGAAAGGACTAGGGAAAAAATACGCATACCGTTGTAATCGGGCGAGTTTCTACTTTCAGACGCAACAGGAATTTTTGGGTTAGGTCAATCCGTTCGCGAGATATGGGAGTTTGAAGCCAAGAAATGGTTCAGAAGGCAAAAAATTTTTCGCAATTCTGCTGCTTCAAACGCTTAACCAGAATGGCCTAGGGAAAAAATACACATACCGTTGTAATCGGGCGAGTTTCTACTTTCAGATGCAATAGGAATTTTTGGGTTAGGTCAATCCGTTCGCGAGATATGGGACTTTGAATCTAAGAAGTGGTTGTCAAGACAACAAATTTTTCGCACTTCTGCTGCTCCAATCGCTTAACCAGAATGGCCTAGGGGAAAAATAAACGTACCGTTGTAATCGGGCGAGTTTCCACTATCAAATGCAATAGGAATTTTTGGGTTAGGTCAATCCGTTCGCGAGATATGGGAGTTGGAAGCTAAGAAATGGTTGAGAAGAGTACAAATTGTTCGCAATTCTGCTGCTCCAAACGCTTAACCAGAATGGACAAGGGAAAAAATACACGTACCGTTGTAATCGGGCGAGTTTCTACTTTCAGATGCAATAGGAATTTTTGGGTTGGGTCAATCCGTTCGCGAGATATGGGAGTTGGAAGCTAAGAAAAGGTTGAGAAGAGAACAAATTTTTCGCAATTCTGCTGCTCCAAACGCTTAAGCAGAATGGCCAAGGGAAAAAATACGCATACCGTTGTAATCGGGCGAGTTTCTGCTTTATGATGCAACAGGAATTTTTGGGTTAGGTAAATCCGTTCGCGAGATATGGGAGTTTGAAGCCAAGAAATGGTTGATAAGGCAAAAAATTTTTCGCAATTCTGCTGCTCCAAACGCTTAACCAGAATGGCCTAGGGAAAAAATACACGTACCGTTGTAATCGGGCGAGTTTCTACTTTCAGATGCAATAGGAATTTTTGGGTTAGGTCAATCCGTTCGCGAGATATGGGAGTTAGAAGCTAAGAAATGGTTGAGAAGAGAACAAATTTTTCGCAATTCTGCTGCTCCAAACGCTTAAGCAGAATGGCCAAGGGAAAAAATACGCATACCCTTGTAATCGGGCGAGTTTCTACTTTCAGTTACAATAGGAATTTTTGGGTTAGGTTAATCCGTTCGCGAGATATGGGACTTTAAATCTAAGAAATGGTTGACAAGACAACACATTTTTCGCACTTCTGCTGCTCCAATCGCTTAACCAGAATGGCCTAAGGGAAAAATACACATACCGTTGTAACCGGGCGAGTTTCTACTTTCAGACGCAACAGGAATATTTGGGTTAGGTCAATCCGTTCGCGAGATATGGGAGTTGGAAGCCAAGGAATGGTTGAGAAGGCAAAAAATTTTTCGCAATTCTGCTGTTTCAAACGCTTAACCAGAATGGCCTAGGGGAAAAATACACGTACCGTTGTAATCGGGCGAGTTTCTACTTTCAAATGCCATAGGAATGTTTGGGTTAGGTCAATCCGTTCGCGAGATATGGGACTTTGAAGCTAAGAAATGGTTGTCAAGACAACAAATTTTCGCACTTCTGCTGCTCCAATCGCTTAACCAGAATGGCGTAGGGGAAAAATACACGTACCGTTGTAATCGGGCGAGTTTCTACTATCAAATGCAATAGGAATTTTTGGGTTAGGTCAATCCATTCGCGAGATATGGGAGTTTGAAGCTAAGAAATGGTTGAGGAGACAACAAATTTTTCGCACTTCCGCTGCTCCAAACGCTTAACCAGAATGGCCTAGGGAAAAAATACACATACCGTTGTAACCGGGCGAGTTTCTACTTTCAGACGCAACAGGAATTTTTGGGTTAGGTCAATCCGTTCGCGAGATATGGGAGTTGGAAGCTAAGAAATGGTTGAGAAGAGAACAAATTGTTCGCAATTCTGCTGCTCCAAACGCTTAACCAGAATGGACTAGGGAAAAAATACGCGTACCGTTGTAATCGGGAGAGTTTCTGCTTTCTGATGCAACAGGAATTTTTGGGTTAGGTAAATCCGTTCGCGAGATATGGGAGTTTGAAGCCAAGAAATGGTTGATAAGGCAAAAAATTTTTCGCAATTCTGCTGCTCCAAACGCTTAACCAGAATGGCCTAGGGAAAAAATACACGTACCGTTGTAATCGGGCGAGTTTCTACTTTCAGATGCAATAGGAATTTTTGGGTTAGGTCAATCCGTTCGCGAGATATGGGAGTTGGAAGCTAAGAAATGGTTGAGAAGAGAACAAATTTTTCGCACTTCTGCTGCTCCAAACGCTTAAGCAGAGTGGCCAAGGGAAAAAATACGCATACCCTTGTAATCGGGCGAGTTTCTACTTTCAGTTACAATAGGAATTTTTGGGTTAGGTTAATCCGTTCGCGAGATATGGGACTTTAAATCTAAGAAATGGTTGACAAGACAACACATTTTTCGCAATTCTGCTGCTCCAATCGCTTAACCAGAATGGCCTAGGGGAAAAATACACATACCGTTGTAACCGGGCGAGTTTCTACTTTCAGACGCAACAGGAATTTTTGGGTTAGGTCAATCAGTTCGCGAGATATGGGAGTTGGAAGCCAAGAAATGGTTGAGAAGGCAAAAAATTTTTCGCAATTCTGCTGTTTCAAACGCTTAACCAGAATGGCCTAGGGGAAAAATACACGTACCGTTGTAATCGGGCGAGTTTCTACTTTCAAATGCCATAGGAATGTTTGGGTTAGGTCAATCCGTTCGCGAGATATGGGACTTTGAAGCTAAGAAATGGTTGTCAAGACAACAAATTTTTCGCACTTCTGCTGCTCCAATCGCTTAACCAGAATGGCGTAGGGGAAAAATACACGTACCGTTGTAATCGGGCGAGTTTCTACTATCAAATGCAATAGGAATTTTTGGGTTAGGTCAATCCATTCGCGAGATATGGGAGTTTGAAGCTAAGAAATGGTTGAGGAGACAACAAATTTTCGCACTTCTGCTGCTCCAAACGCTTAACCAGAATGGCCTAGGGAAAAAATACACATACCGTTGTAACCGGGCGAGTTTCTACTTTCAGACGCAACAGGAATTTTTGGGTTAGGTCAATCCGTTCGCGAGATATGGGAGTTTGAAGCCAAGAAATGGTTGAGAAGGCAAAAAATTTTTCGCAATTCTGCTGCTCCAAACGCTTAACCAGAATGGCCTAGGGAAAAAATGCACATACCGTTGTAATCGGGCGAGTTTCTACTTTCAGATGCAATAGGAATTTTTGGGTTAGGTCAATCCGTTCGCGAGATATGGGACTTTGAAGCTAAGAAATGGTTGTCAAGACAACAAATTTTTCGCACTTCTGCTGCTCCAATCGCTTAACCAGAATGGCGTAGAGGAAAAATACACGTACCGTTGTAATCGGGCGAGTTTCTACTATCAAATGCAATAGGAATTTTTGGGTTAGGTCAATCCATTCGCGAGATATGGGAGTTGGAAGCTAAGAAATGGTTGAGAAGAGAACAAATTGTTCACATTTCTGCTGCTCCAAACGTTTAACCAGAAAGGACTAGGGAAAAAATACGCATACCGTTGTAATCGGGCGAGATTCTGCTTTCTGATGCAACAGTCATTTTTGGTTAGGTAAATCCGTTCGCGAGATATGGGAGTTTGAAACCAAGAAATGGTTGATAAGGCAAAAAATTTTCGCAATTCTGCTGCTCCAAACGCTTAACCAGAATATCCTAGGGAAAAAATACACATACCGCTGTAATCGGGCGAGTTTCTACTTTCGGATGCAACAGGAATTTTTGGGTTATGTCAATCCGTTCGCGAGATATGGGAGTTTGAATCCAAGAAATGGTTGTGAAGGAAACAAATTTTTCGCAATTCTGCTGCTCCAAACGCTTAACCAGAATGGCCTAGGGAAAAAATACACATACCGTTGTAATCGGGAGAGTTTCTACTTTCAGATGCAATAGGAATTTTTGGGTTAGGTCAATCCGTTCGCGAGATATGGGAGTTTGAAGCTAAGAAATGGTTGAGAAGGCAAAAAATTTTTCGCAATTCTGCTGCTCCAAACGCTTAACCAGAATGGCCTAGGGCAAAAATACACATACGGTTGTAATCGGGCGAGTTTCTACTTTCAGATGCAATAGGAATTTTTGGGTTAGGTAAATCCGTTCGCGAGATATGGGAGTTTGAAGCCAAGGAATGGTTGATAAGGCAAAAAATTTTTCGCAATTCTGCTGCTCCAAACGCTTAACCAGAATGGCCTAGGGAGAAAATACACGTACCGTTGTAATCGGGCGAGTTTCTACTTTCAGATGCAATAGGAATTTTTGGGTTAGGTCAATCCGTTCGCGAGATATGGGAGTTTGAAGCCAAGAAATGTTTGAGATGGAAAAAATTTTTCGCAAATCTGCTGCTCCAAACGCTTAACCAGAATATCCTAGGGAAAAAATACACATACCGCTGTAATCGGGCGAGTTTCTACTTTCTGATGCAACAGGAATTTTTGGGTTATGTCAATCCGTTCGCGAGATATGGGAGTTTGAATCCAAGAAATGGTTGTGAAGGAAACAAATTTCTCGCAATTCTGCTGCTCCAAACGCTTAACCAGAATGGCCTAGGGAAAAAATACACATACCGTTGTAATCGGGCGAGTTTCTACTTTCAGATGCAATAGGAATTTTTGGGTTAGGTCAATCCGTTCGCGAGATATGGGAGTTTGAAGCTAAGAAATGGTTGAGAAGGCAAAAAATTTTTCGCAATTCTGCTGCTCCAAACGCTTATCCAGAATGGCCTAGGGCAAAAATACACATACCGTTGTAATCGGGCGAGTTTCTACTTTCAGATGCAACAGGAATTTTTGGGATAGGTCAATCCGTTCGCGAGATATGGGAGTTTGAAGCCAAGAAATGGTTGAGAAGGCAACAAATTTTTCGCAATTCTGCTGCTTCAAACGCTTAACCAGAATGGCCTAGGGAAAAAATACACATACCGTTGTAATCGGGCGAGTTTCTACTTTCAGATGCGATAGGAATTTTAGGGTTAGGTCAATCCGTTCGCGAGATATGGGAGTTTGAAGCCAAGAAATGGTTGAGAAGGCAAAAAATTTTTCGCAATTCTGCTGCTTCAAAAGCTTAACCAGAATGGCCTAGGGAAAAAATACACAAACCGTTGTAATCGGGCGAGTTTCTACTATCAAATGCAGTAGGAATTATTGGGTTAGGTCAATCCGTTCGCGAGATATGGGAGTTGGAAGCTAAGAAATGGTTGAGAAGAGAACAAATTGTTCGCAATTCTGCTGCTCCAAACGCTTAACCAGAATGGACTAGGGAAAAAATACACATACCGTTGTAATCGGGCGAGTTTCTACTTTCAGATGCGATAGGAATTTTAGGGTTAGGTCAATCCGTTCGCGAGATATGGGAGTTTGAAGCCAAGAAATGGTTGAGAAGGCAAAAAATTTTTCGCAATTCTGCTGCTTCAAACGCTTAACCAGAATGGCCTAGGGAAAAAATACACATACCGTTGTAATCGGGCGAGTTTCTACTTTCAGATGCGATAGGAATTTTAGGGTTATGTCAATCCGTTCGCGAGATATGGGACTTTGAAGCTAAGAAATGGTTGTCAAGACAACAAATTTTTCGCACTTCTGCTGCTCCAATCGCTTAACCAGAATGGCGTAGGGGAAAAATACACATACCGTTGTAATCGGGAGAGTTTCTACTTTCAGATGCAATAGGAATTTTTGGGTTAGGTCAATCCGTTCGCGAGATATGGGAGTTTGAAGCTAAGAAATGGTTGAGAAGGCAAAAAATTTTTCGCAATTCTGCTGCTCCAAACGCTTAACCAGAATGGCCTAGGGCAAAAATACACATACCGTTGTAATCGGGCGAGTTTCTACTTTCAGATGCAACAGGAATTTTTGGGTTAGGTAAATCCGTTCGCGAGATATGGGAGTTTGAAGCCAAGGAATGGTTGATAAGGCAAAAAATTTTTCGCAATTCTGCTGCTCCAAACGCTTAACCAGAATGGCCTAGGGAGAAAATACACGTACCGTTGTAATCGGGCGAGTTTCTACTTTCAGATGCAATAGGAATTTTTGGGTTAGGTCAATCCGTTCGCGCGATATGGGAGTTTGAAGCCAAGAAATGTTTGAGATGGAAAAAATTTTTCGCAATTCTGCTGCTCCAAACGCTTAACCAGAATATCCTAGGGAAAAAATACACATACCGCTGTAATCGGGCGAGTTTCTACTTTCTGATGCAACAGGAATTTTTGGGTTATGTCAATCCGTTCGCGAGATATGGGAGTTTGAATCCAAGAAATGGTTGTGAAGGAAACAAATTTCTCGCAATTCTGCTGCTCCAAACGCTTAACCAGAATGGCCTAGGGAAAAAATACACATACCGTTGTAATCGGGCGAGTTTCTACTTTCAGATGCAATAGGAATTTTTGGGTTAGGTCAATCCGTTCGCGAGATATGGGAGTTTGAAGCTAAGAAATGGTTGAGAAGGCAAAAAATTTTTCGCAATTCTGCTGCTCCAAACGCTTATCCAGAATGGCCTAGGGCAAAAATACACATACCGTTGTAATCGGGCGAGTTTCTACTTTCAGATGCAATAGGAATTTTTGGGATAGGTCAATCCGTTCGCGAGATATGGGAGTTTGAAGCCAAGAAATGGTTGAGAAGGCAAAAAATTTTTCGCAATTCTGCTGCTCCAAACGCTTAACCAGAATGGCCTAGGGCAAAAATACACATACCGTTGTAATCGGGCGAGTTTCTACTTTCAGATGCAATAGGAATTTTTGGGTTAGGTAAATCCGTTCGCGAGATATGGGAGTTTGAAGCCAAGGAATGGTTGATAAGGCAAAAAATTTTTCGCAATTCTGCTGCTCCAAACGCTTAACCAGAATGGCCTAGGGAGAAAATACACGTACCGTTGTAATCGGGCGAGTTTCTACTTTCAGATGCAATAGGAATTTTTGGGTTAGGTCAATCCGTTCGCGCGATATGGGAGTTTGAAGCCAAGAAATGTTTGAGATGGAAAAAATTTTTCGCAATTCTGCTGCTCCAAACGCTTAACCAGAATATCCTAGGGAAAAAATACACATACCGCTGTAATCGGGCGAGTTTCTACTTTCTGATGCAACAGGAATTTTTGGGTTATGTCAATCCGTTCGCGAGATATGGGAGTTTGAATCCAAGAAATGGTTGTGAAGGAAACAAATTTCTCGCAATTCTGCTGCTCCAAACGCTTAACCAGAATGGCCTAGGGAAAAAATACACATACCGTTGTAATCGGGCGAGTTTCTACTTTCAGATGCAATAGGAATTTTTGGGTTAGGTCAATCCGTTCGCGAGATATGGGAGTTTGAAGCTAAGAAATGGTTGAGAAGGCAAAAAATTTTTCGCAATTCTGCTGCTCCAAACGCTTATCCAGAATGGCCTAGGGCAAAAATACACATACCGTTGTAATCGGGCGAGTTTCTACTTTCAGATGCAATAGGAATTTTTGGGATAGGTCAATCCGTTCGCGAGATATGGGAGTTTGAAGCCAAGAAATGGTTGAGAAGGCAAAAAATTTTTCGCAATTCTGCTGCTTCAAACGTTTAACCAGAATGGCCTAGGGAAAAAATACACATACCGTTGTAATCGGGCGAGTTTCTACTTTCAGATGCGATAGGAATTTTAGGGTTAGGTCAATCCGTTCGCGAGATATGGGAGTTTGAAGCCAAGAAATGGTTGAGAAGGCAAAAAATTTTTCGCAATTCTGCTGCTTCAAAAGCTTAACCAGAATGGCCTAGGGAAAAAATACACAAACCGTTGTAATCGGGAGAGTTTCTACTTTCAGTTACAATAGGAATTTTTGGGTTAGGTCAATCCGTTCGCGAGATATGGGAGTTTGAAGCCAAGAAATGGTTGAGAAGGCAAAAAATTTTTCGCAATTCTGCTGCTTCAAACGCTTAACCAGAGTGGCCTAGGGAAAAAATACACATACCGTTGTAATCGGGCGAGTTTCTACTTTCAGATGCAATAGGAATTTTTGGGTTAGGTCAATCCGTTCGCGAGATATGGGACTTTGAATCTAAGAAATGGTTGTCAAGACAACAAATTTTTCGCACTTCTGCTGCTCCAATCGCTTAACCAGAATGGCCTAGGAGAAAAATACACATACCGTTGTAATCGGGCGAGTTTCTACTATCAAATGCAATAGGAATTTTTGGGTTAGGTCAATCCGTTCGCGAGATATGGGAGTTGGAAGCTAAGAAATGGTTGAGAAGAGAACAAATTGTTCGCAATTCTGCTGCTCCAAACGCTTAACCAGAATGGACTAGGGAAAAAATACACATACCGTTGTAATCGAGCGAGTTTCTACTTTCAGATGCGATAGGAATTTTAGGGTTAGGTCAATCCGTTCGCGAGATATGGGAGTTTGAAGCCAAGAAATGGTTGAGAAGGCAAAAAATTTTTCGCAATTCTGCTGCTTCAAACGCTTAACCAGAATGGCCTAGGGAAAAAATACACATACCGTTGTAATCGGGCGAGTTTCTACTTTCAGATGCGATAGGAATTTTAGGGTTAGGTCAATCCGTTCGCGAGATATGGGAGTTTGAAGCCAAGAAATGGTTGAGAAGGCAAAAAATTTTTCGCAATTCTGCTGCTTCAAAAGCTTAACCAGAATGTCCTAGGGAAAAAATACACAAACCGTTGTAATCGGGAGAGTTTCTACTTTCAGTTACAATAGGAATTTTTGGGTTAGGTCAATCCGTTCGCGAGATATGGGAGTTTGAAGCCAAGAAATGGTTGAGAAGGCAAAAAATTTTTCGCAATTCTGCTGCTTCAAACGCTTAACCAGAATGGCCTAGGGAAAAAACACACATACCGTTGTAATTGGGCGAGTTTCTACTTTCAGATGCAATAGGAATTTTTGGGTTAGGTCAATCCGTTCGCGAGATATGGGACTTTGAATCTAAGAAATGGTTGTCAAGACAACAAATTTTTCGCACTTCTGCTGCTCCAATCGCTTAACCAGAATGGCCTAGGAGAAAAATACACATACCGTTGTAATCGGGCGAGTTTCTACTATCAAATGCAATAGGAATTTTTGGGTTAGGTCAATCCGTTCGCGAGATATGGGAGTTGGAAGCTAAGAAATGGTTGAGAAGAGAACAAATTGTTCGCAATTCTGCTGCTCCAAACGCTTAACCAGAAAGGACTACGGAAAAAATACGCATACCGTTGTAATCGGGCGAGTTTCTGCTTTCTGATGCAACAGGAATTTTTGGGTTAGGTAAATCCGTTCGCGGGATATGGGAGTTTGAAGCCAAGAAATGGTTGATAAGGCAAAAAATTTTTCGCAATTCTGCTGCTCCAAACGCTTAACCAGAATGGCCTAGGGAGAAAATACACGTACCGTTGTAATCGGGCGAGTTTCTACTTTCAGATGCAATAGGAAGTTTTGGGTTAGGTCAATCTGTTCGCGAGATATGGGAGTTTGAAGCCAAGAAATGGTTGAGGTGGAAAAAATTTTTCGCAATTCTGCTGCTCCAAACGCTTAACCAGAATATCCTAGGGAAAAAATACACATACCGCTGTAATCGGGCGAGTTTCTACTTTCTGATGCAACAGGAATTTTTGGGATAGGTCAATCCGTTCGCGAGATATGGGAGTTTGAAGCCAAGAAATGGTTGAGAAGGCAAAAAATTTTTCGCAATTCTGCTGCTTCAAACGCTTAACCAGAATGGCCTAGGGAAAAAATACACATACCGATGTAATCGGGCGAGTTTCTACTTTCAGATGCGATAGGAATTTTAGGGTTAGGTCAATCCGTTCGCGAGATATGGGAGTTTGAAGCCAAGAAATGGTTGAGAAGGCAAAAAATTTTTCGCAATTCTGCTGCTTCAAAAGCTTAACCAGAATGGCCTAGGGAAAAAATACACAAACCGTTGTAATCGGGCGAGTTTCTACTTTCAGTTACAATAGGAATTTTTGGATTAGGTCAATCCGTTCGCGAGATATGGGAGTTTGAAGCCAAGAAATGGTTGAGAAGGCAAAAAATTTTTCGCAATTCTGCTGCTTCAAACGCTTAACCAGAATGGCCTAGGGAAAAAATACACATACCGTTGTAATCGGGCGAGTTTCTACTTTCAGATGCAATAGGAATTTTTGGGTTAGGTCAATCCGTTCACGAGATATGGGACTTTGAATCTAAGAAATGGTTGTCAAGACCACAAATTTTTCGCACTTCTGCTGCTCCAATCGCTTAACCAGAATGGCCTAGGGGAAAAATAAACGTACCGTTGTAATCGGGCGAGTTTCCACTATCAAATGCAATAGGAATTTTTGGGTTAGGTCAATCCGTTCGCGAGATATGGGAGTTGGAAGCTAAGAAATGGTTGAGAAGAGAACAAATTGTTCGCAATTCTGCTGCTCCAAACGCTTAACCAGAATGGACTAGTGAAAAAATACACGTACCGTTGTAATCGGGCGAGTTTCTACTTTCAGATGCAATAGGAATTTTTGGGTTGGGTCAATCCGTTCGCGAGATATGGGAGTTGGAAGCTAAGAAATGGTTGAGAAGAGAACAAATTTTTCGCAATTCTGCTGCTCCAATCGCTTAACCAGAATGGCGTAGGGGAAAAATACACGTACCGTTGTAATCGGGCGAGTTTCTACTATCAAATGCAATAGGAATTTTTGGGTTAGGTCAATCCGTTCGCGAGATATGGGAGTTGGAAGCTAAGAAATGGTTGAGAAGAGAACAAATTGTTCACATTTCTGCTGCTCCAAACGCTTAACCAGAAAGGACTAGGGAAAAAATAGGCATACCGTTGTAATCGGGCGAGTTTCTGCTTTCTGATGCAACAGGAATTTTTGGGTTAGGTAAATCCGTTCGCGAGATATGGGAGTTTGAAGCCAAGAAATGGTTGATAAGGCAAAAAATTTTTCGCAATTCTGCTGCTCCAAACGCTTAACCAGAATGGCCTAGGGAGAAAATACACGTACCGTTGTAATCGGGCGAGTTTCTACTTTCAGATGCAATAGGAATTTTTGGGTTAGGTCAATCTGTTCGCGAGATATGGGAGTTTGAAGCCAAGAAATGGTTGAGATGGAAAAAATTTTTCGCAATTCTGCTGCTCCAAACGCTTAACCAGAATATCCTAGGGAAAAAATACACATACCGCTGTAATCGGGCGAGTTTCTACTTTCTGATGCAACAGGAATTTTTGGGATAGGTCAATCCGTTCGCGAGATATGGGAGTTTGAAGCCAAGAAATGGTTGAGAAGGCAAAAAATTTTTCGCAATTCTGCTGCTTCAAACGCTTAACCAGAATGGCCTAGGGAAAAAATACACATACCGATGTAATCGGGCGAGTTTCTACTTTCAGATGCGATAGGAATTTTAGGCTTAGGTCAATCCATTCGCGAGATATGGGAGTTTGAAGCCAAGAAATGGTTGAGAAGGCAAAAAATTTTTCGCAATTCTGCTGCTTCAAAAGCTTAACCAGAATGGCCTAGGGAAAAAATACACAAACCGTTGTAATCGGGCGAGTTTCTACTTTCAGTTACAATAGGAATTTTTGGATTAGGTCAATCCGTTCGCGAGATATGGGAGTTTGAAGCCAAGAAATGGTTGAGAAGGCAAAAAATTTTTCGCAATTCTGCTGCTTCAAACGCTTAACCAGAATGGCCTAGGGAAAAAATACACATACCGTTGTAATCGGGCGAGTTTCTACTTTCAGATGCAATAGGAATTTTTGGGTTAGGTCAATCCGTTCACGAGATATGGGACTTTGAATCTAAGAAATGGTTGTCAAGACAACAAATTTTTCGCACTTCTGCTGCTCCAATCGCTTAACCAGAATGGCCTAGGGGAAAAATAAACGTACCGTTGTAATCGGGCGAGTTTCCACTATCAAATGCAATAGGAATTTTTGGGTTAGGTCAATCCGTTCGCGAGATATGGGAGTTGGAAGCTAAGAAATGGTTGAGAAGAGAACAAATTGTTCGCAATTCTGCTGCTCCAAACGCTTAACCAGAATGGACTAGGGAAAAAATACACGTACCGTTGTAATCAGGCGAGTTTCTACTTTCAGATGCAATAGGAATTTTTGGGTTGGGTCAATCCGTTCGCGAGATATGGGAGTTGGAAGCTAAGAAATGGTTGAGAAGAGAACAAATTTTTCGCAATTCTGCTGCTCCAAACGCTTAAGCAGAATGGCCAAGGGAAAAATTACGCATACCGTTGTAATCGGGCGAGTTTTTACTATCAAATGCAATAGGAATTTTTGGGTTAGGTCAATCCGTTCGCGAGATATGGGAGTTGGAAGCTAAGAAATGGTTGAGAAGAGAACAAATTGTTCGCAATTCTGCTGCTCCAAACGCTTAACCAGAATGGACTAGGGAAAAAATACGCATACCGTTGTAATCGGGCGAGTTTCTGCTTTCTGATGCAACAGGAATTTTTGGGTTAGGTAAATCCGTTCGCGAGATATGGGAGTTTGAAGCCAAGAAATGGTTGATAAGGCAAAAAATTTTTCGCAATTCTGCTGCTCCAAACGCTTAACCAGAATGGCCTAGGGAAAAAATACACGTACCGTTGTAATCGGGCGAGTTTCTACTTTCAGATGCAATAGGAATTTTTGGGTTAGGTCAATCCGTTCGCGAGATATGGGAGTTGGAAGCTAAGAAATGGTTGAGAAGAGAACAAATTTTTCGCAATTCTGCTGCTCCAAACGCTTAAGCAGAATGGCCAAGGGAAAAAATACGCATACCCTTGTAATCGGGCGAGTTTCTACTTTCAGTTACAATAGGAGTTTTTGGGTTAGGTTAATCCGTTCGCGAGATATGGGACTTTAAAGCTAAGAAATGGTTGACAAGACAACAAATTTTTCGCACTTCTGCTGCTCCAATCGCTTAACCAGAATGGCCTAGGGGAAAAATACACGTACCGTTGTAATCGGGCCAGTTTCTACTTTCAAATGCAATAGGAATTTTTGGGTTAGGTCAATCCGTTCGCGAGATATGGGAGTTGGAAGCTAAGAAATGGTTGAGAAGAGAACAAATTGTTCGCAATTCTGCTGCTCCAAACGCTTAACCATAATGGCCTAGGGAAAAAATACACATACCGTTGTAATCGGGCGAGTTTCTACTTTCAGATGCAATAGGAATTTTTGGGTTAGGTCAATCCGTTCGCGAGATATGGGAGTTTGAAGCCAAGAAATGGTTGACAAGACAACAAATTTTTCGCACTTCTGCTGCTCCAATCGCTTAACCAGAATGGCCTAGGGGAAAAATACACGTACCGTTGTAATCGCGCGAGTTTCTACTTTCAAATGCAATAGGAATTTTTGGGTTAGGTCAATCCGTTCGCGAGATATGGGACTTTGAATCTAAGAAATGGTTGTCAAGACAACAAATTTTTCGCACTTCTGCTGCTCCAATCGCTTAACCAGAACGGCCTAGGGGAAAAATACACGTAACGTTGTAATCGGGCGAGTTTCCACTATCAAATGCAATAGGAATTTTTGGGTTAGGTGAATCCGTTCGCGAGATATGGGAGTTGGAAGCTAAGAAATGGTTGAGAAGAGAACAAATTGTTCGCAATTCTGCTGCCCCAAACGCTTAACCAGAATGGACTAGGGAAAAAATACGCATACCGTTGTAATCGGGCGAGTTTCTGCTTTCTGATGCAACAGGAATTTTTGGGTTAGGTAAATCCGTTCGCGAGATATGGGAGTTTGAAGCCAAGAAATGGTTGATAAGGCAAAAAATTTTTCGCAATTCTGCTGCTCCAAACGCTTAACCAGAATGGCCTAGGGAAAAAATACACGTACCGTTGTAATCGGGCGAGTTTCTACTTTCAGATGCAATAGGAATTTTTGGGTTAGGTCAATCCGTTCGCGAGATATGGGAGTTGGAAGCTAAGAAATGGTTGAGAAGAGAACAAATTTTTCGCAGTTCTGCTGCTCCAAACGCTTAAGCAGAATGGCCAAGGGAAAAAATACGCATACCCTTGTAATCGGGCGAGTTTCTACTTTCAGTTACAATAGGAATTTTTGGGTTAGGTTAATCCGTTCGCGAGATATGGGACTTTAAAGCTAAGAAATGGTTGACAAGACAACACATTTTTCGCACTTCTGCTGCTCCAATCGCTTAACCAGAATGGCCTAGGGGAAAAATACACGTACCGTTGTAATCGGGCGAGTTTCTACTTTCAGATGCAATAGGAATTTTTGGGTTAGGTCAATCCGTTCGCGAGATATGGGAGTTTGAATCTAAGAAATGGTTGCCAAGACAACAAATTTTTCGCACTTCTGCTGCTCCAATCGCTTAACCAGAATGGCCTAGGGGAAAAATACACGTACCGTTGTAATCGGGCGAGTTTCCACTATCAAATGCAATAGGAATTTTTGGGTTAGGTCAATCCGTTCGCGAGATATGGGAGTTGGAAGCTAAGAAATGGTTGAGAAGAGAACAAATTGTTCGCAATTCTGCTGCCCCAAACGCTTAACCAGAATGGACTAGGGAAAAAATACGCATACCGTTGTAATCGGGCGAGTTTCTGCTTTCTGATGCAACAGGAATTTTTGGGTTAGGTAAATCCGTTCGCGAGATATGGGAGTTTGAAGCCAAGAAGTGGTTGATAAGGCAAAAAATTTTTCGCAATTCTGATGCTCCAAACGCTTAACCAGAATGGCCTAGGGAAAAAATACACGTACCGTTGTAATCGGGCGAGTTTCTACTTTCAGATGCAATAGGAATTTTTGGGTTGGGTCAATCCGTTCGCGAGATATGGGAGTTGGAAGCTAAGAAATGGTTGAGAAGAGAACAAATTGTTCGCAATTCTGCTGCTCCAAACGCTTAACCAGAATGGACTAGGGAAAAAATACGCATACCGTTGTAATCGGGCGAGTTTCTGCTTTCTGATGCAACAGGAATTTTTGGGTTAGGTAAATCCGTTCGCGAGATATGGGAGTTTGAAGCCAAGAAATGGTTGATAAGGCAAAAAATTTTTCGCAATTCTGCTGCTCCAAACGCTTAACCAGAATGGCCTAGGGAAAAAATACACGTACCGTTGTAATCGGGCGAGTTTCTACTTTCAGATGCAATAGGAATTTTTGGGTTAGGTCAATCCGTTCGCGAGATATGGGAGTTGGAAGCTAAGAAATGGTTGAGAAGAGAACAAATTTTTCGCAATTCTGCTGCTCCAAACGCTTAAGCAGAATGGCCAAGGGAAAAAATACGCATACCCTTGTAATCGGGCGAGTTTCTACTTTCAGTTACAATAGGAATTTTTGGGTTATGTTAATCCGTTCGCGAGATATGGGACTTTAAAACTAAGAAATGGTTGACAAGACAACACATTTTTCGCACTTCTGCTGCTCCAATCGCTTAACCAGAATGGCCTAGGGGAAAAATACACGTACCGCTGTAATCGGGCGAGTTTCTACTTTCAAATTCAATAGGAATTTTTGGGTTAGGTCAATCCGTTCGCGAGATAGGGGAGTTGGAAGCTAAGAAATGGTTGAGAAGAGAACAAATTGTTCGCAATTCTGCTGCTCCAAACGCTTAACCAGAATGGCCTAGGGAAAAAATACACATACCGTTGTAATCGGGCGAGTTTCTACTTTCAGATGCAATAGGAATTTTTGGGTTAGGTCAATCCGTTCGCGAGATATGGGAGTTTGAAGCTAAGAAATGGTTGAGGAGACAACAAATTTTTCGCACTTCCGCTGCTCCAAACGCTTAACCAGAATGGCCTAGGGAAAAAATACACATACCGTTGTAACCGGGCGAGTTTCTACTTTCAGACGCAACAGGAATTTTTGGGTTAGGTCAATCCGTTCGCGATATATGGGAGTTTGAAGCCAAGAAATGGTTGAGAAGGCAAAAAATTTTTCGCAATTCTGCTGTTTCAAACGCTTAACCAGAATGGCCTAGGGGAAAAATACACGTACCGTTGTAATCGGGCGAGTTTCTACTTTCAAATGCCATAGGAATGTTTGGGTTAGGTCAATCCGTTCGCGAGATATGGGACTTTGAAGCTAAGAAATGGTTGCCAAGACAACAAATTTTTCGCACTTCTGCTGCTCCAATCGCTTAACCAGAATGGCGTAGGTGAAAAATAGACGTACCGTTGTAATCGGGCGAGTTTCTACTATCAAATGCAATAGGAATTTTTGGGTTAGGTCAATCCATTCGCGAGATATGGGAGTTTGAAGCTAAGAAATGGTTGAGGAGACAACAAATTTTTCGCAATTCCGCTGCTCCAAACGCTTAACCAGAATGGCCTAGGGAAAAAATACACATACCGTTGTAACCGGGCGAGTTTCTACTTTCAGACGCAACAGGAATTTTTGGGTTAGGTCAATCCGTTGGCGAGATATGGGAGTTTGAAGCCAAGAAATGGTTGAGAAGGCAAAAAATTTTTCGCAATTCTGCTGCTCCAAACGCTTAACCAGAATGGCCTAGGGAAAAAATGCACATACCGTTGTAATCGGGCGAGTTTCTACTTTCAGATGCAATAGGAATTTTTGGGTTAGGTCAATCCGTTCGCGAGATATGGGTGTTTGAAGCCAAGAAATGGTAGAGAAGGCAAAAAATTTTTCACAATTCTGCGGCTCCAGACGTTTAACCAGAATGGCCTAGGGAAAAAATACACATACCGTTGTAGTCGGGCGAATTTCTACTTTCAGATGCAATAGGAATTTTTGGTTTAGGTCAATCCGTTCGCGAGATATGGGACTTTGAAGCTAAGAAATGGTTGTCAAGACAACAAATTTTTCGCACTTCTGCTGCTCCAATCGCTTAACCAGAATGGCGTAGAGGAAAAATACACGTACCGTTGTAATCGGGCGAGTTTCTACTATCAAATGCAATAGGAATTTTTGGGTTAGGTCAATCCATTCGCGAGATATGGGAGTTGGAAGCTAAGAAATGGTTGAGAAGAGAACAAATTGTTCACATTTCTGCTGCTCCAAACGCTTCAGCAGAATGGCCTAGGGGGAAAATACGCATACCGTTGTAATCGGTCGAGTTTCTACTTTCAGTTACAATAGGAATTTTTGGGTTAGGTCAATCCGTTCGCGAGATATGGGAGTTTGAAGCCAAGAAATGGTTGAGAAGGCAAAAGATTTTTCGCAATTCTGCTGCTCCAAACGTTTAACCAGAATGGCCTAGGGAAAAAATACACATACCGTTGTATTCGGGCGAGTTTCTACTATCAAATGCAATAGGAATTTTTGGGTTAGGTCAATCCGTTCGCGAGATATGGGAGTTGGAAGCTAAGAAATGGTTGAGAAGAGAACAAATTGTTCACAATTCTGCTGCTCCAAACGCTTAACCAGAATGGACTAGGGGAAAAATACACGTACCGTTGTAATCGGGCGAGTTTCTACTTTCAGATGCAACAGGAATTTTTGGGTTAGGTAAATCCGTTCGCGAGATATGGGAGTTTGAAGCCAAGAAATGGTTGATAAGGCAAAAAATTTTTCGCAATTCTGCTGCTCCAAACGCTTAACCAGAATGGCCTAGGGAAAAAATACACATAACGTTGTAACCGGGCGAGTTTCTACTTTCAGACGCAACAGGAATTTTTGGGTTAGGTAAATCCGTTCGCGAGATATGGGAGTTTGAAGCCAAGAAATGGTTGATAAGGCAAAAGATTTTTCGCAATTCTGCTGCTCCAAACGCTTAACCAGAATGGACTAGGGGAAAAATACACGTACCGTTGTAATCGGGCGAGTATCTACTTTCAGATGCAACAGGAATTTTTGGGTTAGGTAAATCCGTTCGCGAGATATGGGAGTTTGAAGCCAAGAAATGGTTGATAAGGCAAAAAATTTTTCGCAATTCTGCTGCTCCAAACGCTTAACCAGACTGGCCTAGGGAAAAAATACACATACCGTTGTAATCGGGCGAGTTTCTACTTTCAGATGGGATAGGAATTTTTGGGTTAGGTCAATCCGTTCGCGAGATATGGGAGTTGGAAGCTAAGAAATGGTTGAGAAGAGAACAAATTTTTCGCAATTCTGCTGCTCCAAACGCTTAAGCAGAATGGCCAAGGGAAAAAATACGCATACCCTTGTAATCGGGCGAGTTTCTACTTTCAGTTACAATAGGAATTTTTGGGTTAGGTTAATCCGTTCGCGAGATATGGGACTTTAAAACTAAGAAATGGTTGACAAGACAACACATTTTTCGCACTTCTGCTGCTCCAATCGCTTAACCAGAATGGCCTAGGGGAAAAATACACGTACCGCTGTAATCGGGCGAGTTTCTACTTTCAAATTCAATAGGAATTTTTGGGTTAGGTCAATCCGTTCGCGAGATAGGGGAGTTGGAAGCTAAGAAATGGTTGAGAAGAGAACAAATTGTTCGCAATTCTGCTGCTCCAAACGCTTAACCAGAATGGCCTAGGGAAAAAATACACATACCGTTGTAATCGGGCGAGTTTCTACTTTCAGATGCAATAGGAATTTTTGGGTTAGGTCAATCCGTTCGCGAGATATGGGAGTTTGAAGCTAAGAAATGGTTGAGGAGACAACAAATTTTTCGCACTTCCGCTGCTCCAAACGCTTAACCAGAATGGCCTAGGGAAAAAATACACATACCGTTGTAACCGGGCGAGTTTCTACTTTCAGACGCAACAGGAATTTTTGGGTTAGGTCAATCCGTTCGCGAGATATGGAAGTTGGAAGCTAAGAAATGGTTGAGAAGAGAACAAATTTTTCGCAATTCTGCTGCTCCAAACGCTTCAGCAGAATGGCCTAGGGGGAAAATATGCATACCGTTGTAATCGGTCGAGTTTCTACTTTCAGTTACATTAGGAATTTTTGGGTTAGGTCAATCCGTTCGCGAGATATGGGAGTTTGAAGCCAAGAAATGGTTGAGAAGGCAAAAAATTTTTCGCAATTCTGCTGTTTCAAACGCTTAACCAGAATGGCCTAGGGGAAAAATACACGTACCGTTGTAATCGGGCGAGTTTCTACTTTCAAATGCCATAGGAATGTTTGGGTTAGGTCAATCCGTTCGCGAGATATGGGACTTTGAAGCTAAGAAATGGTTGCCAAGACAACAAATTTTTCGCACTTCTGCTGCTCCAATCGCTTAACCAGAATGGCGTAGGTGAAAAATAGACGTACCGTTGTAATCGGGCGAGTTTCTACTATCAAATGCAATAGGAATTTTTGGGTTAGGTCAATCCATTCGCGAGATATGGGAGTTTGAAGCTAAGAAATGGTTGAGGAGACAACAAATTTTTCGCACTTCCGCTGCTCCAAACGCTTAACCAGAATGGCGTAGAGAAAAAATACACGTACCGTTGTAATCGGGCGAGTTTCTACTATCAAATGCAATAGGAATTTTTGGGTTAGGTCAATCCATTCGCGAGATATGGAAGTTGGAAGCTAAGAAATGGTTGAGAAGAGAACAAATTGTTCACATTTCTGCTGCTCCAAACGCTTCAGCAGAATGGCCTAGGGAAAAAATACACATACCGTTGTAATCGGGCGAGTTTCTACTTTCAGATGGGATAGGAATTTTTGGGTTAGGTCAATCCGTTCGCGAGATATGGGAGTTTGAAGCCAAGAAATGGTTGAGAAGAGAACAAATTTTTCGCAATTCTGCTGCTCCAAACGCTTCAGCAGAATGGCCTAGGGGGAAAATACGCATACCGTTGTAATCGGTCGAGTTTCTACTTTCAGTTACAATAGGAATTTTTGGGTTAGGTCAATCCGTTCGCGAGATATGGGAGTTTGAAGCCAAGAAATGGTTGAGAAGGCAAAAGATTTTTCGCAATTCTGCTGCTCCAAACGTTTAACCAGAATGGCATAGGGAAAAAATACACATACCGTTGTATTCGGGCGAGTTTCTACTATCAAATGCAATAGGAATTTTTGGGTTAGGTCAAACCGTTCGCGAGATATGGGAGTTGGAAGCTAAGAAATGGTTGAGAAGAGAACAAATTGTTCACAATTCTGCTGCTCCAAACGCTTAACCAGAATGGACTAGGGGAAAAATACACGTACCGTTGTAATCGGGCGAGTTTCTACTTTCAGATGCAACAGGAATTTTTGGGTTAGGTAAATCCGTTCGCGAGATATGGGAGTTTGAAGCCAAGAAATGGTTGATAAGGCAAAAAATTTTTCGCAATTCTGCTGCTCCAAACGCTTAACCAGAATGGCCTAGGGAAAAAATACACATACCGTTGTAACCGGGCGAGTTTCTACTTTCAGACGCAACAGGAATTTTTGGGTTAGGTAAATCCGTTCGCGAGATATGGGAGTTTGAAGCCAAGAAATGGTTGATAAGGCAAAAAATTTTTCGCAATTCTGCTGCTCCAAACGCTTAACCAGAATGGACTAGGGGAAAAATACACGTACCGTTGTAATCGGGCGAGTTTCTACTTTCAGATGCAACAGGAATTTTTGGGTTAGGTAAATCCGTTCGCGAGATATGGGAGTTTGAAGCCAAGAAATGGTTGATAAGGCAAAAAATTTTTCGCAATTCTGCTGCTCCAAACGCTTAACAAGACTGGCCTAGGGAAAAAATACACATACCGTTGTAATCGGGCGAGTTTCTACTTTCAGATGGGATAGGAATTTTTGGGTTAGGTCAATCCGTTCGCGAGATATGGGAGTTTGAAGCCAAGAAATGGTTGAGAAGAGAACAAATTTTTCGCAATTCTGCTGCTCCAAACGCTTCAGCAGAATGGCCTAGGGGGAAAATACGCATACCGTTGTAATCGGTCGAGTTTCTACTTTCAGTTACAATAGGAATTTTTGGGTTAGGTCAATCCGTTCGCGAGATATGGGAGTTTGAAGCCAAGAAATGGTTGAGAAGGCAAAAGATTTTTCGCAATTCTGCTGCTCCAAACGTTTAACCAGAATGGCCTAGGGAAAAAATACACATACCGTTGTATTCGGGCGAGTTTCTACTATCAAATGCAATAGGAATTTTTGGGTTAGGTCAATCCGTTCGCGAGATATGGGAGTTGGAAGCTAAGAAATGGTTGAGAAGAGAACAAATTGTTCACAATTCTGCTGCTCCAAACGCTTAACCAGAATGGACTAGGGGAAAAATACACATACCGTTGTAATCGGGCGAGTTTCTACTTTCAGATGCAACAGGAATTTTTGGGTTAGGTAAATCCGTTCGCGAGATATGGGAGTTTGAAGCCAAGAAATGGTTGATAAGGCAAAAAATTTTTCGCAATTCTGCTGCTCCAAACGCTTAACCAGAATGGCCTAGGGAAAAAACACACATACCGTTGTAACCGGGCGAGTTTCTACTTTCAGACGCAACAGGAATTTTTGGGTTAGGTCAATCCGTTCGCGAGATATGGGAGTTTGAAGCCAAGAAATGGTTGAGAAGGCAAAAAATTTTTCGCAATTCTGCTGCTCCAAACGCTTAACCAGAATGGCCTAGGGAAAAAATGCACATACCGTTGTAATCGGGCGAGTTTCTACTTTCAGATGCAATAGGAATTTTTGGGTTAGGTCAATCCGTTCGCGAGATATGGGTGTTTGAAGCCAAGAAATGGTAGAGAAGCCAAAAAATTTTTCACAATTCTGCGGCTCCAAACGTTTAACCAGAATGGCCTAGGGAAAAAATACACATACCGTTGTAATCGGGCGAATTTCTACTTTCAGATGCAATAGGAATTTTTGGGTTAGGTCAATCCGTTCGCGAGATATGGGACTTTGAAGCTAAGAAATGGTTGTCAAGACAACAAATTTTTCGCACTTCTGCTGCTCCAATCGCTTAACCAGAATGGCGTCGAGGAAAAATACACGTACCGTTGTAATCGGGCGAGTTTCTACTATCAAATGCAATAGGAATTTTTGGGTTAGGTCAATCCATTCGCGAGATATGGGAGTTGGAAGCTAAGAAATGGTTGAGAAGAGAACAAATTGTTCACATTTCTGCTGCTCCAAACGCTTCAGCAGAATGGCCTAGGGGGAAAATACGCATACCGTTGTAATCGGTCGAGTTTCTACTTTCAGTTACAATAGGAATTTTTGGGTTAGGTCAATCCGTTCGCGAGATATGGGAGTTTGAAGCCAAGAAATGGTTGAGAAGGCAAAAGATTTTTCGCAATTCTGCTGCTCCAAACGTTTAACCAGAATGGCCTAGGGAAAAATACACATACCGTTGTATTCGGGCGAGTTTCTACTGTCAAATGCAATAGGAATTTTTGGTTTAGGTCAATCCGTTCTTGAGATATGGGAGTTGGAAGCTAAGATATGGTTGAGAAGAGAACAAATTGTTCACAATTCTGCTGCTCCAAACGCTTAACCAGAATGGACTAGGGGAAAAATACACGTACCGTTGTAATCGGGCGAGTTTCTACTTTCAGATGCAACAGGAATTTTTGGGTTAGGTAAATCCGTTCGCGAGATATGGGTGTTTGAAGCCAAGAAATGGTTGATAAGGCAAAAAATTTTTCGCAATTCTGCTGCTCCAAACGCTTAACCAGACTGGCCTAGGGAAAAAATACACATACCGTTGTAATCGGGCGAGTTTCTACTTTCAGATGGGATAGGAATTTTTGGGTTAGGTCAATCCGTTCGCGAGATATGGGAGTTGGAAGCTAAGAAATGGTTGAGAAGAGAACAAATTTTTCGCAATTCTGCTGCTCCAAACGCTTCAGCAGAATGGCCTACGGGGAAAATACGCATACCGTTGTAATCGGTCAAGTTTCTACTTTCAGTTACAATAGGAATTTTTGGGTTAGGTCAATCCGTTCGCGAGATATGGGAGTTTGAAGCCAAGAAATGGTTGAGAAGGCAAAAAATTTTTCGCAATTCTGCTGCTTCAAACGCTTAACCAGAATGGCCTAGGGGAGAAATACACGTACCGTTGTAATCGGGCGAGTTTCTACTTTCAAATGCCATAGGAATGTTTGGGTTAGGTCAATCCGTTCGTGAGATATGATAGTTTGAAGCTAAGAAATGGTTGAGAAGACAACCGTATTTTTCGCACTTCTGCTGCTCCAAACGCTTAACCCGAATGGCCTAGGGACAAAATACACATACTGATGTAATCGGGCGAGTTTCTACTTTCAAATGCCATAGCAATGTTTGGGTTAGGTCAATCCGTTCGCGAGATATGAGAGTTTGCATCTAAGAAATGGTTGAGAAGACAACAAATTTTTCGCGATTCTGCTGCTCCAAACGCTTAACCAGAATGGACTAGGGAAAAAATACGCATACCGTTGTAATCGGGCGAGTTTCTGCTTTCTGATGCAACAGGAATTTGTGGGTTAGGTAAATCCGTTCGCGAGATATGGGAGTTTGAAGCCAAGAAATGGTAGAGAAGAGAACAAATTTTTCGCAATTCTGCTGCTCCAAACGCTTAAGCAGAATGGCCTAGGGGAAAAATACGCATACCGTTGTAATCGGGCGAGTTTCTACTTTCAGTTACAATAGGAATTTTTGGGTTAGGTTAATCCGTTCGCGAGATATGGGACTTTGAAGCTAAGAAATGGTTGACAAGACAACAAATTTTTCGCACTTCTGCTGCTCCAATCGCTTAACCAGAATGGCCTAGGGGAAAAATACACGTACCGTTGTAATCGGGCGAGTTTCTACTTTCAAATGCAATAGGAATTTTTGGGTTAGGTCAATCCGTTCGCGAGATATGGGAGTTGGAAGCTAAGAAATGGTTGAGAAGAGAACAAATTGTTCGCAATTCTGCTGCTCCAAACGCTTAACCAGAATGGCCTAGGGAAAAAATACACATACCGTTGTAATCGGGCGAGTTTCTACTTTCAGATGCAATAGCAATTTTTGGGTTATGTCAATCCGTTCGCGAGATACGGGAGTTTGAAGACAAGAAATGGTTGAGAAGGCAAAAAATTTGTCGCAATTCTGCTGCTCCAAACGCTTAACCAGAATGGCCTAAGGAAAAAATACACATACCGTTGTAATCGGGCGAGTTTTTACTTTCAGATGCAACCGGAATTCTTGGGTTAGTTCAATCCGTTCGCGAGATATGGGAGTTTGAAGCCAAGAAATGGTAGAGAAGGCAAAAATTTTTTCGCAATTCTGCTACTCCAAACGCTTAACGAGAATGACCTAGGGAAAAAATGCACGTACCGCTGTAATCGGGCGAGTTTCTACTTTCAGACGCAGCAGGAATTTTTGCGTTAGGTCAATCCGTTCGCGAGATATGGGAGTTTGAAGCCAAGAAATGGTAGAGAAGGCAAAAAATTTTTCACAATTCTGCTGCTCCAGACGCTTAACCAGAATGGCCTAGGGAGAAAATACACATACCGTTGTAATCGGGCGAGTTTCTCCTTTCAGACGCAGAAGGAATGTTTGGGTTAGGTCAATCCGTTCGTGAGATATGATTGTTTGAAGCTAAGAAATGGTTGAGAAGACAACAAATTTTTCGCAGTTCTGCTGCTCCAAACGCTTAACCCGAATGGCCTAGGGACAAAATACACATACTGATGTAATCGGGCGAGTTTCTACTTTCAAATGCCATAGCAATGTTTGGGTTAGGTCACTCCGTTCGCGAGATATGAGAGTTTGCATCTAAGAAATGGTTGAGAAGACAACAAATTTTTCGCGATTCTGCTGCTCCAAACGCTTAACCAGAATGGCCTAGGGAAAAAATAAACATACCGTTGTAATCGGGCGAGTTTCTAATTTCAGATGCAATAGGAATTTTTGGGTTAGGTAAATCCGTTCGCGAGATATGGGAGTTTGAAGCCAAGGAATGGTTGATAAGGCAAAAAATTTTTCGCAATTCTGCTGCTCCAAACGCTTAACCAGAATATCCTAGGGAAAAAATACACATACCGCTGTAATCGGGCGAGTTTCTACTTTCTGATGCAACAGGAATTTTTGGGTTATGTCAATCCGTTCGCGAGATATGGGAGTTTGAATCCAAGAAATGGTTGTGAAGGAAACAAATTTCTCGCAATTCTGCTGCTCCAAACGCTTAACCAGAATGGCCTAGGGAAAAAATACACATACCGTTGTAATCGGGCGAGTTTCTACTTTCAGATGCAATAGGAATTTTTGGGTTAGGTCAATCCGTTCGCGAGATATGGGACTTTGAACCTAAGAAATGGTTGTCAAGACAACAAATTTTTCGCACTTCTGCTGCTCCAATCGCTTAACCAGAATGGCCTAGGGGAAAAATACACATACCGTTGTAATCGGGCGAGTTTCTACTATCAAATGCAATAGGAATTTTTGGGTTAGGTCAATCCGTTCGCGAGGTATGGGAGTTGGAAGCTAAGAAATGGTTGAGAAGAGAACAAATTGTTCGCAATTCTGCTGCTCCAAACGCTTAACCAGAATGGACTAGGGAAAAAATACACATACCGTTGTAATCGGGCGAGTTTCTACTTTCAGATGCGATAGGAATTTTAGGGTTAGGTCAATCCGTTCGCGAGATATGGGAGTTTGGAGCCAAGAAATGGTTGAGAAGGCAAAAAATTTTTCGCAATTCTGCTGCTTCAAACGCTTAACCAGAATGGCCTAGGGAAAAAATACACATACCGTTGTAATCGGGAGAGTTTCTACTTTCAGATGCAATAGGAATTTTTGGGTTAGGTCAATCCGTTCGCGAGATATGGGAGTTTGAAGCTAAGAAATGGTTGAGAAGGCAAAAAATTTTTCGCAATTCTGCTGCTCCAAACGCTTAACCAGAATGGCCTAGGGCAAAAATACACATACCGTTGTAATCGGGGGAGTTTCTACTTTCAGATGCAATAGGAATTTTTGGGTTAGGTAAATCCGTTCGCGAGATATGGGAGTTTGAAGCCAAGGAATGGTTGATAAGGCAAAAAATTTTTCGCAATTCTGCTGCTCCAAACGCTTAACCAGAATGGCCTAGGGAGAAAATACACGTACCGTTGTAATCGGGCGAGTTTCTACTTTCAGATGCAATAGGAATTTTTGGGTTAGGTCAATCCGTTCGCGAGATATGGGAGTTTGAAGCTAAGAAATGGTTGAGAAGGCAAAAAATTTTTCGCAATTCTGCTGCTTCAAACGCTTAACCAGAATGGCCTAGGGAAAAAATACACATACCGTTGTAATCGGGCGAGTTTCTACTTTCAGATGCGATAGGAATTTTAGGGTTAGGTCAATCCGTTCGCGAGATATGGGAGTTTGAAGCCAAGAAATGGTTGAGAAGGCAAAAAATTTTTCGCAATTCTGCTGCTTCAAAAGCTTAACCAGAATGGCCTAGGGAAAAAATACACAAACCGTTGTAATCGGGCGAGTTTCTACTTTCAGTTACAATAGGAATTTTTGGGTTAGGTCAATCCGTTCGCGAGATATGGGAGTTTGAAGCCAAGAAATGGTTGAGAAGGCAAAAAATTTTTCGCAATTCTGCTGCTTCAAACGCTTAACCAGAATGGCCTAGGGAAAAAATACACATACCGTTGTAATCGGGCGAGTTTCTACTTTCAGATGCAATAGGAATTTTTGGGTTAGGTCAATCCGTTCGCGAGATATGGGACTTTGAATCTAAGAAATGGTTGTCAAGACAACAAATTTTTCGCACTTCTGCTGCTCCAATCGCTTAACCAGAATGGCCTAGGGGAAAAATACACATACCGTTGTAATCGGGCGAGTTTCTACTATCAAATGCAATGTGAATTTTTGGGTTAGGTCAATCCGTTCGCGAGATATGGGAGTTGGAAGCTAAGAAATGGTTGAGAAGAGAACAAATTGTTCGCAATTCTGCTGCTCCAAACGCATAACCAGAATGGACTAGGGAAAAAATACACATACCGTTGTAATCGGGCGAGTTTCTACTTTCAGATGCGATAGGAATTTTAGGGTTAGGTCAATCCGTTCGCGAGATATGGGAGTTTGAAGCCAAGAAATGGTTGAGAAGGCAAAAAATTTTTCGCAATTCTGCTGCTTCAAACGCTTAACCAGAATGGCCTAGGGAAAAAATACACATACCGTTGTAATCGGGCGAGTTTCTACTTTCAGATGCGATAGGAATTTTAGGGTTAGGTCAATCCGTTCGCGAGATATGGGACTTTGAAGCTATGAAATGGTTGTCAAGACAACAAATTTTTCGCACTTCTGCTGCTCCAATCGCTTAACCAGAATGGCGTAGGGGAAAAATACACGTACCGTTGTAATCGGGCGAGTTTCTACTATCAAATGCAATAGGAATTTTTGGGTTAGGTCAATCCGTTCGCGAGATATGGGACTTTGAATCTAAGAAATGGTTGTCAAGACAACAAATTTTTCGCAATTCTGCTGCTCCAATCGCTTAACCAGAATGGCCTAGGGGAAAAATACACATACCGTTGTAATCGGGCGAGTTTCTACTTTCAGATGCAATAGGAATTTTTGGGTTAGGTCAATCCGTTCGCGAGATATGGGACTTTGAAGCTAAGAAATGGTTGTCAAGACAACAAATTTTTCGCACTTCTGCTGCTCCAATCGCTTAACCAGAATGGCGTAGGGGAAAAATACACGTACCGTTGTAATCGGGCGAGTTTCTACTATCAAATGCAATAGGAATTTTTGGGTTAGGTCAATCCATTCGCGAGATATGGGAGTTTGAAGCTAAGAAATGGTTGAGGAGACAACAAATTTTTCGCACTTCCGCTGCTCCAAACGCTTAACCAGAATGGCCTAGGGAAAAAATACACATAACGTTGTAATCGGATGAGTTTCTACTTTCAGATGCATTAGGAATTTTTGGGTTAGGTCAATCCGTTCGCGAGATATGGGAGTTTGAAGCCAAGAAATGGTTGAGAAGGCAAAAAATTTTTCGCAATTCTGCTGCTCCAAACGCTTAACCAGAATGGCCTAGGGAAAAAATGCACATACCGTTGTAATCGGGCGAGTTTCTACTTTCAGATGCAATAGGAATTTTTGGGTTAGGTCAATCCGTTCGCGAGATATGGGACTTTGAAGCTACGAAATGGTTGTCAAGACAACAAATTTTTCGCACTTCTGCTGCTCCAATCGCTTAACCAGAATGGCGTAGGGGAAAAATACACGTACCGTTGTAATCGGGCGAGTTTCCACTATCAAATGCAATAGGAATTTTTGGGTTAGGTCAATCCGTTCGCGAGATATGGGAGTTGGAAGCTAAGAAATGGTTGAGAAGAGAACAAATTGTTCGCAATTCTGCTGCTCCAAACGCTTAACCAGAATGGACTAGTGAAAAAATACACGTACCGTTGTAATCGGGCGAGTTTCTACTTTCAGATGCAATAGCAATTTTTGGGTTATGTCAATCCGTTCGCGAGATACGGGAGTTTGAAGACAAGAAATGGTTGAGAAGGCAAAAAATTTGTCGCAATTCTGCTGCTCCAAACGCTTAACCAGAATGGCCTAAGGAAAAAATACACATACCGTTGTAATCGGGCGAGTTTTTACTTTCAGATGCAACCGGAATTCTTGGGTTAGTTCAATCCGTTCGCGAGATATGGGAGTTTGAAGCCAAGAAATGGTAGAGAAGGCAAAAGATTTTTCGCAATTCTGCTGCTCCAAACGTTTAACCAGAATGGCCTAGGGAAAAATACACATACCGTTGTATTCGGGCGAGTTTCTACTGTCAAATGCAATAGGAATTTTTGGTTTAGGTCAATCCGTTCTTGAGATATGGGAGTTGGAAGCTAAGAAATGGTTGAGAAGAGAACAAATTGTTCACAATTCTGCTGCTCCAAACGCTTAACCAGAATGGACTAGGGGAAAAATACACGTACCGTTGTAATCGGGCGAGTTTCTACTTTCAGATGCAACAGGAATTTTTGGGTTAGGTAAATCCGTTCGCGAGATATGGGTGTTTGAAGCCAAGAAATGGTTGATAAGGCAAAAAATTTTTCGCAATTCTGCTGCTCCAAACGCTTAACCAGACTGGCCTAGGGAAAAAATACACATACCGTTGTAATCGGGCGAGTTTCTACTTTCAGATGGGATAGGAATTTTTGGGTTAGGTCAATCCGTTCGCGAGATATGGGAGTTGGAAGCTAAGAAATGGTTGAGAAGAGAACAAATTTTTCGCAATTCTGCTGCTCCAAACGCTTCAGCAGAATGGCCTACGGGGAAAATACGCATACCGTTGTAATCGGTCAAGTTTCTACTTTCAGTTACAATAGGAATTTTTGGGTTAGGTCAATCCGTTCGCGAGATATGGGAGTTTGAAGCCAAGAAATGGTTGAGAAGGCAAAAAATTTTTCGCAATTCTGCTGCTTCAAACGCTTAACCAGAATGGCCTAGGGGAGAAATACACGTACCGTTGTAATCGGGCGAGTTTCTACTTTCAAATGCCATAGGAATGTTTGGGTTAGGTCAATCCGTTCGTGAGATATGATAGTTTGAAGCTAAGAAATGGTTGAGAAGACAACCGTATTTTTCGCACTTCTGCTGCTCCAAACGCTTAACCCGAATGGCCTAGGGACAAAATACACATACTGATGTAATCGGGCGAGTTTCTACTTTCAAATGCCATAGCAATGTTTGGGTTAGGTCAATCCGTTCGCGAGATATGAGAGTTTGCATCTAAGAAATGGTTGAGAAGACAACAAATTTTTCGCGATTCTGCTGCTCCAAACGCTTAACCAGAATGGACTAGGGAAAAAATACGCATACCGTTGTAATCGGGCGAGTTTCTGCTTTCTGATGCAACAGGAATTTGTGGGTTAGGTAAATCCGTTCGCGAGATATGGGAGTTTGAAGCCAAGAAATGGTAGAGAAGAGAACAAATTTTTCGCAATTCTGCTGCTCCAAACGCTTAAGCAGAATGGCCTAGGGAAAAAATACGCATACCGTTGTAATCGGGCGAGTTTCTACTTTCAGTTACAATAGGAATTTTTGGGTTAGGTTAATCCGTTCGCGAGATATGGGACTTTGAAGCTAAGAAATGGTTGACAAGACAACAAATTTTTCGCACTTCTGCTGCTCCAATCGCTTAACCAGAATGGCCTAGGGGAAAAATACACGTACCGTTGTAATCGGGCGAGTTTCTACTTTCAAATGCAATAGGAATTTTTGGGTTAGGTCAATCCGTTCGCGAGATATGGGAGTTGGAAGCTAAGAAATGGTTGAGAAGAGAACAAATTGTTCGCAATTCTGCTGCTCCAAACGCTTAACCAGAATGGCCTAGGGAAAAAATACACATACCGTTGTAATCGGGCGAGTTTCTACTTTCAGATGCAATAGCAATTTTTGGGTTATGTCAATCCGTTCGCGAGATACGGGAGTTTGAAGACAAGAAATGGTTGAGAAGGCAAAAAATTTGTCGCAATTCTGCTGCTCCAAACGCTTAACCAGAATGGCCTAAGGAAAAAATACACATACCGTTGTAATCGGGCGAGTTTTTACTTTCAGATGCAACCGGAATTCTTGGGTTAGTTCAATCCGTTCGCGAGATATGGGAGTTTGAAGCCAAGAAATGGTAGAGAAGGCAAAAATTTTTTCGCAATTCTGCTACTCCAAACGCTTAACGAGAATGACCTAGGGAAAAAATGCACGTACCGCTGTAATCGGGCGAGTTTCTACTTTCAGACGCAGCAGGAATTTTTGCGTTAGGTCAATCCGTTCGCGAGATATGGGAGTTTGAAGCCAAGAAATGGTAGAGAAGGCAAAAAATTTTTCACAATTCTGCTGCTCCAGACGCTTAACCAGAATGGCCTAGGGAGAAAATACACATACCGTTGTAATCGGGCGAGTTTCTCCTTTCAGACGCAGAAGGAATGTTTGGGTTAGGTCAATCCGTTCGTGAGATATGATTGTTTGAAGCTAAGAAATGGTTGAGAAGACAACAAATTTTTCGCAGTTCTGCTGCTCCAAACGCTTAACCCGAATGGCCTAGGGACAAAATACACATACTGATGTAATCGGGCGAGTTTCTACTTTCAAATGCCATAGCAATGTTTGGGTTAGGTCACTCCGTTCGCGAGATATGAGAGTTTGCATCTAAGAAATGGTTGAGAAGACAACAAATTTTTCGCGATTCTGCTGCTCCAAACGCTTAACCAGAATGGCCTAGGGAAAAAATAAACATACCGTTGTAATCGGGCGAGTTTCTAATTTCAGATGCAATAGGAATTTTTGGGTTAGGTAAATCCGTTCGCGAGATATGGGAGTTTGAAGCCAAGGAATGGTTGATAAGGCAAAAAATTTTTCGCAATTCTGCTGCTCCAAACGCTTAACCAGAATATCCTAGGGAAAAAATACACATACCGCTGTAATCGGGCGAGTTTCTACTTTCTGATGCAACAGGAATTTTTGGGTTATGTCAATCCGTTCGCGAGATATGGGAGTTTGAATCCAAGAAATGGTTGTGAAGGAAACAAATTTCTCGCAATTCTGCTGCTCCAAACGCTTAACCAGAATGGCCTAGGGAAAAAATACACATACCGTTGTAATCGGGCGAGTTTCTACTTTCAGATGCAATAGGAATTTTTGGGTTAGGTCAATCCGTTCGCGAGATATGGGACTTTGAACCTAAGAAATGGTTGTCAAGACAACAAATTTTTCGCACTTCTGCTGCTCCAATCGCTTAACCAGAATGGCCTAGGGGAAAAATACACATACCGTTGTAATCGGGCGAGTTTCTACTATCAAATGCAATAGGAATTTTTGGGTTAGGTCAATCCGTTCGCGAGGTATGGGAGTTGGAAGCTAAGAAATGGTTGAGAAGAGAACAAATTGTTCGCAATTCTGCTGCTCCAAACGCTTAACCAGAATGGACTAGGGAAAAAATACACATACCGTTGTAATCGGGCGAGTTTCTACTTTCAGATGCGATAGGAATTTTAGGGTTAGGTCAATCCGTTCGCGAGATATGGGAGTTTGGAGCCAAGAAATGGTTGAGAAGGCAAAAAATTTTTCGCAATTCTGCTGCTTCAAACGCTTAACCAGAATGGCCTAGGGAAAAAATACACATACCGTTGTAATCGGGAGAGTTTCTACTTTCAGATGCAATAGGAATTTTTGGGTTAGGTCAATCCGTTCGCGAGATATGGGAGTTTGAAGCTAAGAAATGGTTGAGAAGGCAAAAAATTTGTCGCAATTCTGCTGCTCCAAACGCTTAACCAGAATGGCCTAGGGCAAAAATACACATACCGTTGTAATCGGGGGAGTTTTTACTTTCAGATGCAATAGGAATTTTTGGGTTAGTTCAATCCGTTCGCGAGATATGGGAGTTTGAAGCCAAGAAATGGTAGAGAAGGCAAAAGATTTTTCGCAATTCTGCTGCTCCAAACGTTTAACCAGAATGGCCTAGGGAAAAATACACATACCGTTGTATTCGGGCGAGTTTCTACTGTCAAATGCAATAGGAATTTTTGGTTTAGGTCAATCCGTTCTTGAGATATGGGAGTTGGAAGCTAAGAAATGGTTGAGAAGAGAACAAATTGTTCACAATTCTGCTGCTCCAAACGCTTAACCAGAATGGACTAGGGGAAAAATACACGTACCGTTGTAATCGGGCGAGTTTCTACTTTCAGATGCAACAGGAATTTTTGGGTTAGGTAAATCCGTTCGCGAGATATGGGTGTTTGAAGCCAAGAAATGGTTGATAAGGCAAAAAATTTTTCGCAATTCTGCTGCTCCAAACGCTTAACCAGACTGGCCTAGGGAAAAAATACACATACCGTTGTAATCGGGCGAGTTTCTACTTTCAGATGGGATAGGAATTTTTGGGTTAGGTCAATCCGTTCGCGAGATATGGGAGTTGGAAGCTAAGAAATGGTTGAGAAGAGAACAAATTTTTCGCAATTCTGCTGCTCCAAACGCTTCAGCAGAATGGCCTACGGGGAAAATACGCATACCGTTGTAATCGGTCAAGTTTCTACTTTCAGTTACAATAGGAATTTTTGGGTTAGGTCAATCCGTTCGCGAGATATGGGAGTTTGAAGCCAAGAAATGGTTGAGAAGGCAAAAAATTTTTCGCAATTCTGCTGCTTCAAACGCTTAACCAGAATGGCCTAGGGGAGAAATACACGTACCGTTGTAATCGGGCGAGTTTCTACTTTCAAATGCCATAGGAATGTTTGGGTTAGGTCAATCCGTTCGTGAGATATGATTGTTTGAAGCTAAGAAATGGTTGAGAAGACAACAAATTTTTCGCACTTCTGCTGCTCCAAACGCTTAACCCGAATGGCCTAGGGACAAAATACACATACTGATGTAATCGGGCGAGTTTCTACTTTCAAATGCCATAGCAATGTTTGGGTTAGGTCAATCAGTTCGCGAGATATGAGAGTTTGCATCTAAGAAATGGTTGAGAAGACAACAAATTTTTCGCGATTCTGCTGCTCCAAACGCTTAACCAGAATGGACTAGGGAAAAAATACGCATACCGTTGTAATCGGGCGAGTTTCTGCTTTCTGATGCAACAGGAATTTGTGGGTTAGGTAAATCCGTTCGCGAGATATGGGAGTTTGAAGCCAAGAAATGGTAGAGAAGAGAACAAATTTTTCGCAATTCTGCTGCTCCAAACGCTTAAGCAGAATGGCCTAGGGAAAAAATACGCATACCGTTGTAATCGGGCGAGTTTCTACTTTCAGTTACAATAGGAATTTTTGGGTTAGGTTAATCCGTTCGCGAGATATGGGACTTTGAAGCTAAGAAATGGTTGACAAGACAACAAATTTTTCGCACTTCTGCTGCTCCAATCGCTTAACCAGAATGGCCTAGGGGAAAAATACACGTACCGTTGTAATCGGGCGAGTTTCTACTTTCAAATGCAATAGGAATTTTTGGGTTAGGTCAATCCGTTCGCGAGATATGGGAGTTGGAAGCTAAGAAATGGTTGAGAAGAGAACAAATTGTTCGCAATTCTGCTGCTCCAAACGCTTAACCAGAATGGCCTAGGGAAAAAATACACATACCGTTGTAATCGGGCGAGTTTCTACTTTCAGATGCAATAGCAATTTTTGGGTTATGTCAATCCGTTCGCGAGATACGGGAGTTTGAAGACAAGAAATGGTTGAGAAGGCAACAAATTTGTCGCAATTCTGCTGCTCCAAACGCTTAACCAGAATGGCCTAAGGAAAAAATACACATACCGTTGTAATCGGGCGAGTTTTTACTTTCAGATGCAACCGGAATTCTTGGGTTAGTTCAATCCGTTCGCGAGATATGGGAGTTTGAAGCCAAGAAATGGTAGAGAAGGCAAAAATTTTTCGCAATTCTGCTACTCCAAACGCTTAACGAGAATGACCTAGGGAAAAAATGCACGTACCGCTGTAATCGGGCGAGTTTCTACTTTCAGACGCAGCAGGAATTTTTGCGTTAGGTCAATCCGTTCGCGAGATATGGGAGTTTGAAGCCAAGAAATGGTAGAGAAGGCAGAAAATTTTTCACAATTCTGCTGCTCCAGACGCTTAACCAGAATGGCCTAGGGAGAAAATACACATACCGTTGTAATCGGGCGAGTTTCTCCTTTCAGACGCAGAAGGAATGTTTGGGTTAGGTCAATCCGTTCGTGAGATATGATTGTTTGAAGCTAAGAAATGGTTGAGAAGACAACAAATTTTTCGCACTTCTGCTGCTCCAAACGCTTAACCCGAATGGCCTAGGGACAAAATACACATACTGATGTAATCGGGCGAGTTTCTACTTTCAAATGCCATAGCAATGTTTGGGTTAGGTCACTCCGTTCGCGAGATATGAGAGTTTGCATCTAAGAAATGGTTGAGAAGACAACAAATTTTTCGCGATTCTGCTGCTCCAAACGCTTAACCAGAATGGCCTAGGGAAAAAATAAACATACCGTTGTAATCGGGCGAGTTTCTACTTTCAGATGCAATAGCAATTTTTGGGTTAGGTAAATCCGTTCGCGAGATATGGGAGTTTGAAGCCAAGGAATGGTTGATAAGGCAAAAAATTTTTCGCAATTCTGCTGCTCCAAACGCTTAACCAGAATGGCCTAGGGAGGAAATACACGTACCGTTGTAATCGGGCGAGTTTCTACTTTCAGATGCAATAGGAATTTTTGGGTTACGTCAATCCGTTCGCGAGATATGGGAGTTTGAAGCCAAGAAATGTTTGAGATGGAAAAAATTTTTCGCAATTCTGCTGCTCCAAACGCTTAACCAGAATATCCTAGGGAAAAAATACACATACCGCTGTAATCGGGCGAGTTTCTACTTTCTGATGCAACAGGAATTTTTGGGTTATGTCAATCCGTTCGCGAGATATGGGAGTTTGAATCCAAGAAATGGTTGTGAAGGAAACAAATTTCTCGCAATTCTGCTGCTCCAAACGCTTAACCAGAATGGCCTAGGGAAAAAATACACATACCGTTGTAATCGGGCGAGTTTCTACTTTCAGATGCAATAGGAATTTTTGGGTTAGGTCAATCCGTTCGCGAGATATGGGACTTTGAACCTAAGAAATGGTTGTCAAGACAACAAATTTTTCGCACTTCTGCTGCTCCAATCGCTTAACCAGAATGGCCTAGGGGAAAAATACACATACCGTTGTAATCGGGCGAGTTTCTACTATCAAATGCAATAGGAATTTTTGGGTTAGGTCAATCCGTTCGCGAGGTATGGGAGTTGGAAGCTAAGAAATGGTTGAGAAGAGAACAAATTGTTCGCAATTCTGCTGCTCCAAACGCTTAACCAGAATGGACTAGGGAAAAAATACACATACCGTTGTAATCGGGCGAGTTTCTACTTTCAGATGCGATAGGAATTTTAGGGTTAGGTCAATCCGTTCGCGAGATATGGGAGTTTGAAGCCAAGAAATGGTTGAGAAGGCAAAAAATTTTTCGCAATTCTGCTGCTTCAAACGCTTAACCAGAATGGCCTAGGGAAAAAATACACATACCGTTGTAATCGGGAGAGTTTCTACTTTCAGATGCAATAGGAATTTTTGGGTTAGGTCAATCCGTTCGCGAGATATGGGAGTTTGAAGCTAAGAAATGGTTGAGAAGGCAAAATATTTTTCGCAATTCTGCTGCTCCAAACGCTTAACCAGAATGGCCTAGGGCAAAAATACACATACCGTTGTAATCGGGCGAGTTTCTACTTTCAGATGCAATAGGAATTTTTGGGTAGGGTCAATCCGTTCGCGAGATATGGGAGTTTGAAGCTAAGAAATGGTTGAGAAGGCAAAAAATTTTTCGCAATTCTGCTGCTCCAAACGCTTATCCAGAATGGCCTAGGGAAAAAATACACATACCGTTGTAATCGGGCGAGTTTCTACTTTCAGATGCGATAGGAATTTTAGGGTTAGGTCAATCCGTTCGCGAGATATGGGAGTTTGAAGCCAAGAAATGGTTGAGAAGGCAAAAAATTTTTCGCAATTCTGCTGCTTCAAACGCTTAACCAGAATGGCCTAGGGAAAAAATACACATACCGTTGTAATCGGGCGAGTTTCTACTTTCAGATGCGATAGGAATTTTAGGGTTAGGTTAATCCGTTCGCGAGATATGGGACTTTGAAGCTATGAAATGGTTGTCAAGACAACAAATTTTTCGCACTTCTGCTGCTCCAATCGCTTAACCAGAATGGCGTAGGGGAAAAATACACGTACCGTTGTAATCGGGCGAGTTTCTACTATCAAATGCAATAGGAATTTTTGGGTTAGGTCAATCCGTTCGCGAGATATGGGACTTTGAATCTAAGAAATGGTTGTCAAGACAACAAATTTTTCGCAATTCTGCTGCTCCAATCGCTTAACCAGAATGGCCTAGGGGAAAAATACACATACCGTTGTAATCGGGCGAGTTTCTACTTTCAGATGCAATAGGAATTTTTGGGTTAGGTCAATCCGTTCGCGAGATATGGGACTTTGAAGCTAAGAAATGGTTGTCAAGACAACAAATTTTTCGCACTTCTGCTGCTCCAATCGCTTAACCAGTATGGCGTAGGGGAAAAATACACGTACCGTTGTAATCGGGCGAGTTTCTACTATCAAATGCAATAGGAATTTTTGGGTTAGGTCAATCCATTCGCGAGATATGGGAGTTTGAAGCTAAGAAATGGTTGAGAAGACAACAAATTTTTCGCACTTCCGCTGCTCCAAACGCTTAACCAGAATGGCCGAGGGAAAAAATACACATACCGTTGTAATCGGGCGAGTTTCTACTTTCAGATGCAATAGGAATTTTTGGGTTAGGTCAATCCATTCGCGAGATATGGGAGTTTGAAGCTAAGAAATGGTTGAGGAGACAACAAATTTTTCGCAATTCCGCTGCTCCAAACGCTTAACCAGAATGGCCTAGGGAAAAAATACACATACCGTTGTAATCGGGCGAGTTTCTACTTTCAGATGCGATAGGAATTTTAGGGTTAGGTCAATCCGTTCGCGAGATATGGGAGTTTGAAGCCAAGAAATGGTTGAGAAGGCAAAAAATTTTTCGCAATTCTGCTGCTTCAAACGCTTAACCAGAATGGCCTAGGGAAAAAATACACATACCGTTGTAATCGGGCGAGTTTCTACTTTCAGATGCGATAGGAATTTTAGGGTTAGGTCAATCCGTTCGCGAGATATGGGACTTTGAAGCTATGAAATGGTTGTCAAGACAACAAATTTTTCGCACTTCTGCTGCTCCAATCGCTTAACCAGAATGGCGTAGGGGAAAAATACACGTACCGTTGTAATCGGGCGAGTTTCTACTATCAAATGCAATAGGAATTTTTGGGTTAGGTCAATCCGTTCGCGAGATATGGGACTTTGAATCTAAGAAATGGTTGTCAAGACAACAAATTTTTCGCAATTCTGCTGCTCCAATCGCTTAACCAGAATGGCCTAGGGGAAAAATACACATACCGTTGTAATCGGGCGAGTTTCTACTTTCAGATGCAATAGGAATTTTTGGGTTAGGTCAATCCGTTCGCGAGATATGGGACTTTGAAGCTAAGAAATGGTTGTCAAGACAACAAATTTTTCGCACTTCTGCTGCTCCAATCGCTTAACCAGAATGGCGTAGGGGTAAAATACACGTACCGTTGTAATCGGGCGAGTTTCTACTATCAAATGCAATAGGAATTTTTGGGTTAGGTCAATCCATTCGCGAGATATGGGAGTTTGAAGCTAAGAAATGGTTGAGGAGACAACAAATTTTTCGCACTTCCGCTGCTCCAAACGCTTAACCAGAATGGCCTAGGGAAAAAATACACATACCGTTGTAATCGGGCGAGTTTCTACTTTCAGATGCAATAGGAATTTTTGGGTTAGGTCAATCCATTCGCGAGATATGGGAGTTTGAAGCTAAGAAATGGTTGAGGAGACAACAAATTTTTCGCACTTCCGCTGCTCCAAACGCTTAACCAGAATGGCCTAGGGAAAAAATACACATACCGTTGTAACCGGGCGTGTTTCTACTTTCAGACGCAACAGGAATTTTTGGGTTAGGTCAATCCGTTCGCGAGATATGGGAGTTTGAAGCCAAGAAATGGTTGAGAAGGCAAAAAATTTTTCGCAATTCTGCTGCTCCAAACGCTTAACCAGAATGGCCTAGGGAAAAAATGCACATACCGTTGTAATCGGGCGAGTTTCTACTTTCAGATGCAATAGGAATTTTTGGGTTAGGTCAATCCGTTCGCGAGATATGGGACTTTGAAGCTACGAAATGGTTGTCAAGACAACAAATTTTTCGCACTTCTGCTGCTCCAATCGCTTAACCAGAATGGCGTAGGGGAAAAATACACGTACCGTTGTAATCGGGCGAGTTTCCACTATCAAATGCAATAGGAATTTTTGGGTTAGGTCAATCCGTTCGCGAGATATGGGAGTTGGAAGCTAAGAAATGGTTGAGAAGAGAACAAATTGTTCGCAATTCTGCTGCTCCAAACGCTTAACCAGAATGGACTAGTGAAAAAATACACGTACCGTTGTAATCGGGCGAGTTTCTACTTTCAGATGCAATAGGAATTTTTGGGTTGGGTCAATCCGTTCGCGAGATGTGGGAGTTGGAAGCTAAGAAATGGTTGAGAAGAGAACAAATTTTTCGCAATTCTGCTGCTCCAATCGCTTAACCAGAATGGCGTAGGGGAAAAATACACGTACCGTTGTAATCGGGCGAGTTTCTACTATCAAATGCAATAGGAATTTTTGGGTTAGGTCAATCCGTTCGCGAGATATGGGAGTTGGAAGCTAAGAAATGGTTGAGAAGAGAACACATTGTTCACATTTCTGCTGCTCCAAACGCTTAACCAGAAAGGACTAGGGAAAAAATACGCATACCGTTGTAATCGGGCGAGTTTCTGCTTTCTGATGCAACAGGAATTTTTGGGTTAGGTAAATCCGTTCGCGAGATATGGGAGTTTGAAGCCAAGAAATGGTTGATAAGGCAAAAAATTTTTCGCAATTCTGCTGCTCCAAACGCTTAACCAGAATGGCCTAGAGAGAAAATACACGTACCGTTGTAATCGGGCGAGTTTCTACTTTCAGATGCAATAGGAATTTTTGGGTTAGGTCAATCTGTTCGCGAGATATGGGAGTTTGAAGCCAAGAAATGGTTGAGATGGAAAAAATTTTTCGCAATTCTGCTGCTCCAAACGCTTAACCAGAATATCCTAGGGAAAAAATACACATACCGCTGTAATCGGGCGAGTTTCTACTTTCTGATGCAACAGGAATTTTTGGGATAGGTCAATCCGTTCGCGAGATATGGGAGTTTGAAGCCAAGAAATGGTTGAGAAGGCAAAAAATTTTTCGCAATTCTGCTGCTTCAAACGCTTAACCAGAATGGCCTAGGGAAAAAATACACATACCGTTGTAATCGGGAGAGTTTCTACTTTCAGATGCAATAGGAATTTTTGGGTTAGGTCAATCCGTTCGCGAGATATGGGAGTTTGAAGCTAAGAAATGGTTGAGAAGGCAAAAAATTTTTCGCAATTCTGCTGTTCCAAACGCTTAACCAGAATGGCCTAGGGAAAAAATGCACATACCGTTGTAATCGGGCGAGTTTCTACTTTCAGATGCAATAGGAATTTTTGGGTTAGGTCAATCCGTTCGCGAGATATGGGACTTTGAAGCTACGAAATGGTTGTCAAGACAACAAATTTTTCGCACTTCTGCTGCTCCAATCGCTTAACCAGAATGGCGTAGGGGAAAAATACACGTACCGTTGTAATCGGGCGAGTTTCCACTATCAAATGCAATAGGAATTTTTGGGTTAGGTCAATCCGTTCGCGAGATATGGGAGTTGGAAGCTAAGAAATGGTTGAGAAGAGAACAAATTGTTCGCAATTCTGCTGCTCCAAACGCTTAACCAGAATGGACTAGTGAAAAAATACACGTACCGTTGTAATCGGGCGAGTTTCTACTTTCAGATGCAATAGGAATTTTTGGGTTGGGTCAATCCGTTCGCGAGATGTGGGAGTTGGAAGCTAAGAAATGGTTGAGAAGAGAACAAATCTTTCGCAATTCTGCTGCTCCAATCGCTTAACCAGAATGGCGTAGGGGAAAAATACACGTACCGTTGTAATCGGGCGAGTTTCTACTATCAAATGCAATAGGAATTTTTGGGTTAGGTCAATCCGTTCGCGAGATATGGGAGTTGGAAGCTAAGAAATGGTTGAGAAGAGAACACATTGTTCACATTTCTGCTGCTCCAAACGCTTAACCAGAAAGGACTAGGGAAAAAATACGCATACCGTTGTAATCGGGCGAGTTTCTGCTTTCTGATGCAACAGGAATTTTTGGGTTAGGTAAATCCGTTCGCGAGATATGGGAGTTTGAAGCCAAGAAATGGTTGATAAGGCAAAAAATTTTTCGCAATTCTGCTGCTCCAAACGCTTAACCAGAATGGCCTAGAGAGAAAATACACGTACCGTTGTAATCGGGCGAGTTTCTACTTTCAGATGCAATAGGAATTTTTGGGTTAGGTCAATCTGTTCGCGAGATATGGGAGTTTGAAGCCAAGAAATGGTTGAGATGGAAAAAATTTTTCGCAATTCTGCTGCTCCAAACGCTTAACCAGAATATCCTAGGGAAAAAATACACATACCGCTGTAATCGGGCGAGTTTCTACTTTCTGATGCAACAGGAATTTTTGGGATAGGTCAATCCGTTCGCGAGATATGGGAGTTTGAAGCCAAGAAATGGTTGAGAAGGCAAAAAATTTTTCGCAATTCTGCTGCTTCAAACGCTTAACCAGAATGGCCTAGGGAAAAAATACACATACCGTTGTAATCGGGAGAGTTTCTACTTTCAGATGCAATAGGAATTTTTGGGTTAGGTCAATCCGTTCGCGAGATATGGGAGTTTGAAGCTAAGAAATGGTTGAGAAGGCAAAATATTTTTCGCAATTCTGCTGCTCCAAACGCTTAACCAGAATGGCCTAGGGCAAAAATACACATACCGTTGTAATCGGGCGAGTTTCTACTTTCAGATGCAATAGGAATTTTTGGGTAGGGTCAATCCGTTCGCGAGATATGGGAGTTTGAAGCTAAGAAATGGTTGAGAAGGCAAAAAATTTTTCGCAATTCTGCTGCTCCAAACGCTTATCCAGAATGGCCTAGGGCAAAAATACACATACCGTTGTAATCGGGCGAGTTTCTACTTTCAGATGCAATAGGAATTTTTGGGATAGGTCAATCCGTTCGCGAGATATGGGAGTTTGAAGCCAAGAAATGGTTGAGAAGGCAAAAAATTTTTCGCAATTCTGCTGCTTCAAACGCTTAACCAGAATGGCCTAGGGAAAAAATACACATACCGTTGTAATCGGGCGAGTTTCTACTTTCAGATGCGATAGGAATTTTAGGGTTAGGTCAATCCGTTCGCGAGATATGGGAGTTTGAAGCCAAGAAATGGTCGAGAAGGCAAAAAATTTTTCGCAATTCTGCTGCTTCAAAAGCTTAACCAGAATGGCCTAGGGAAAAAATACACAAACCGTTGTAATCGGGCGAGTTTCTACTTTCAGTTACAATAGGAATTTTTGGGTTAGGTCAATCCGTTCGCGAGATATGGGAGTTTGAAGCCAAGAAATGGTTGAGAAGGCAAAAAATTTTTCGCAATTCTGCTGCTTCAAACGCTTAACCAGAATGGCCTAGGGAAAAAATACACATACCGTTGTAATCGGGCGAGTTTCTACTTTCAGATGCAATAGGAATTTTTGGGTTAGGTCAATCCGTTCGCGAGATATGGGACTTTGAATCTAAGAAATGGTTGTCAAGACAACAAATTTTTCGCACTTCTGCTGCTCCAATCGCTTAACCAGAATGGCCTAGGGGAAAAATACACATACCGTTGTAATCGGGCGAGTTTCTACTATCAAATGCAATGTGAATTTTTGGGTTAGGTCAATCCGTTCGCGAGATATGGGAGTTGGAAGCTAAGAAATGGTTGAGAAGAGAACAAATTGTTCGCAATTCTGCTGCTCCAAACGCTTAACCAGAATGGACTAGGGAAAAAATACACATACCGTTGTAATCGGGCGAGTTTCTACTTTCAGATGCGATAGGAATTTTAGGGTTAGGTCAATCCGTTCGCGAGATATGGGAGTTTGAAGCCAAGAAATGGTTGAGAAGGCAAAAAATTTTTCGCAATTCTGCTGCTTCAAACGCTTAACCAGAATGGCCTAGGGAAAAAATACACATACCGTTGTAATCGGGCGAGTTTCTACTTTCAGATGCGATAGGAATTTTAGGGTTAGGTCAATCCGTTCGCGAGATATGGGACTTTGAAGCTATGAAATGGTTGTCAAGACAACAAATTTTTCGCACTTCTGCTGCTCCAATCGCTTAACCAGAATGGCGTAGGGGAAAAATACACGTACCGTTGTAATCGGGCGAGTTTCTACTATCAAATGCAATAGGAATTTTTGGGTTAGGTCAATCCGTTCGCGAGATATGGGACTTTGAATCTAAGAAATGGTTGTCAAGACAACAAATTTTTCGCAATTCTGCTGCTCCAATCGCTTAACCAGAATGGCCTAGGGGAAAAATACACATACCGTTGTAATCGGGCGAGTTTCTACTTTCAGATGCAATAGGAATTTTTGGGTTAGGTCAATCCGTTCGCGAGATATGGGACTTTGAAGCTAAGAAATGGTTGTCAAGACAACAAATTTTTCGCACTTCTGCTGCTCCAATCGCTTAACCAGAATGGCGTAGGGGAAAAATACACGTACCGTTGTAATCGGGCGAGTTTCTACTATCAAATGCAATAGGAATTTTTGGGTTAGGTCAATCCATTCGCGAGATATGGGAGTTTGAAGCTAAGAAATGGTTGAGGAGACAACAAATTTTTCGCACTTCCGCTGCTCCAAACGCTTAACCAGAATGGCCTAGGGAAAAAATACACATACCGTTGTAATCGGGCGAGTTTCTACTTTCAGATGCAATAGGAATTTTTGGGTTAGGTCAATCCATTCGCGAGATATGGGAGTTTGAAGCTAAGAAATGGTTGAGGAGACAACAAATTTTTCGCACTTCCGCTGCTCCAAACGCTTAACCAGAATGGCCTAGGGAAAAAATACACATACCGTTGTAATCGGGCGAGTTTCTACTTTCAGATGCGATAGGAATTTTAGGGTTAGGTCAATCCGTTCGCGAGATATGGGAGTTTGAAGCCAAGAAATGGTAGGGAAGGCAAAAAATTTTTCGCAATTCTGCTGCTTCAAACGCTTAACCAGAATGGCCTAGGGAAAAAATACACATACCGTTGTAATCGGGCGAGTTTCTACTTTCAGATGCGATAGGAATTTTAGGGTTAGGTGAATCCGTTCGCGAGATATGGGACTTTGAAGCTATGAAATGGTTGTCAAGACAACAAATTTTTCGCACTTCTGCTGCTCCAATCGCTTAACCAGAATGGCGTAGGGGAAAAATACACGTACCGTTGTAATCGGGCGAGTTTCTACTATCAAATGCAATAGGAATTTTTGGGTTAGGTCAATCCGTTCGCGAGATATGGGACTTTGAATCTAAGAAATGGTTGTCAAGACAACAAATTTTTCGCAATTCTGCTGCTCCAATCGCTTAACCAGAATGGCCTAGGGGAAAAATACACATACCGTTGTAATCGGGCGAGTTTCTACTTTCAGATGCAATAGGAATTTTTGGGTTAGGTCAATCCGTTCGCGAGATATGGGACTTTGAAGCTAAGAAATGGTTGTCAAGACAACAAATTTTTCGCACTTCTGCTGCTCCAATCGCTTAACCAGAATGGCGCAGGGGTAAAATACACGTACCGTTGTAATCGGGCGAGTTTCTACTATCAAATGCAATAGGAATTTTTGGGTTAGGTCAATCCATTCGCGAGATATGGGAGTTTGAAGCTAAGAAATGGTTGAGGAGACAACAAATTTTTCGCACTTCCGCTGCTCCAAACGCTTAACCAGAATGGCCTAGGGAAAAAATACACATACCGTTGTAATCGGGCGAGTTTCTACTTTCAGATGCAATAGGAATTTTTGGGTTAGGTCAATCCATTCGCGAGATATGGGAGTTTGAAGCTAAGAAATGGTTGAGGAGACAACAAATTTTTCGCACTTCCGCTGCTCCAAACGCTTAACCAGAATGGCCTAGGGAAAAAATACACATACCGTTGTAACCGGGCGAGTTTCTACTTTCAGACGCAACAGGAATTTTTGGGTTAGGTCAATCCGTTCGCGAGATATGGGAGTTTGAAGCCAAGAAATGGTTGAGAAGGCAAAAAATTTTTCGCAATTCTGCTGCTCCAAACGCTTAACCAGAATGGCCTAGGGAAAAAATGCACATACCGTTGTAATCGGGCGAGTTTCTACTTTCAGATGCAATAGGAATTTTTGGGTTAGGTCAATCCGTTCGCGAGATATGGGACTTTGAAGCTACGAAATGGTTGTCAAGACAACAAATTTTTCGCACTTCTGCTGCTCCAATCGCTTAACCAGAATGGCGTAGGGGAAAAATACACGTACCGTTGTAATCGGGCGAGTTTCCACTATCAAATGCAATAGGAATTTTTGGGTTAGGTCAATCCGTTCGCGAGATATGGGAGTTGGAAGCTAAGAAATGGTTGAGAAGAGAACAAATTGTTCGCAATTCTGCTGCTCCAAACGCTTAACCAGAATGGACTAGTGAAAAAATACACGTACCGTTGTAATCGGGCGAGTTTCTACTTTCAGATGCAATAGGAATTTTTGGGTTGGGTCAATCCGTTCGCGAGATGTGGGAGTTGGAAGCTAAGAAATGGTTGAGAAGAGAACAAATTTTTCGCAATTCTGCTGCTCCAATCGCTTAACCAGAATGGCGTAGGGGAAAAATACACGTACCGTTGTAATCGGGCGAGTTTCTACTATCAAATGCAATAGGAATTTTTGGGTTAGGTCAATCCGTTCGCGAGATATGGGAGTTGGAAGCTAAGAAATGGTTGAGAAGAGAACACATTGTTCACATTTCTGCTGCTCCAAACGCTTAACCAGAAAGGACTAGGGAAAAAATACGCATACCGTTGTAATCGGGCGAGTTTCTGCTTTCTGATGCAACAGGAATTTTTGGGTTAGGTAAATCCGTTCGCGAGATATGGGAGTTTGAAGCCAAGAAATGGTTGATAAGGCAAAAAATTTTTCGCAATTCTGCTGCTCCAAACGCTTAACCAGAATGGCCTAGGGAGAAAATACACATACCGTTGTAATCGGGCGAGTTTCTACTTTCAGATGCAATAGGAATTTTTGGGTTAGGTCAATCTGTTCGCGAGATATGGGAGTTTGAAGCCAAGAAATGGTTGAGATGGAAAAAATTTTTCGCAATTCTGCTGCTCCAAACGCTTAACCAGAATATCCTAGGGAAAAAATACACATACCGCTGTAATCGGGCGAGTTTCTACTTTCTGATGCAACAGGAATTTTTGGGATAGGTCAATCCGTTCGCGAGATATGGGAGTTTGAAGCCAAGAAATGGTTGAGAAGGCAAAAAATTTTTCGCAATTCTGCTGCTTCAAACGCTTAACCAGAATGGCCTAGGGAAAAAATACACATACCGTTGTAATCGGGAGAGTTTCTACTTTCAGATGCAATAGGAATTTTTGGGTTAGGTCAATCCGTTCGCGAGATATGGGAGTTTGAAGCTAAGAAATGGTTGAGAAGGCAAAATATTTTTCGCAATTCTGCTGCTCCAAACGCTTAACCAGAATGGCCTAGGGCAAAAATACACATACCGTTGTAATCGGGCGAGTTTCTACTTTCAGATGCAATAGGAATTTTTGGGTAGGGTCAATCCGTTCGCGAGATATGGGAGTTTGAAGCTAAGAAATGGTTGAGAAGGCAAAAAATTTTTCGCAATTCTGCTGCTCCAAACGCTTATCCAGAATGGCCTAGGGCAAAAATACACATACCGTTGTAATCGGGCGAGTTTCTACTTTCAGATGCAATAGGAATTTTTGGGATAGGTCAATCCGTTCGCGAGATATGGGAGTTTGAAGCCAAGAAATGGTTGAGAAGGCAAAAAATTTTTCGCAATTCTGCTGCTTCAAACGCTTAACCAGAATGGCCTAGGGAAAAAATACACATACCGTTGTAATCGGGCGAGTTTCTACTTTCAGATGCGATAGGAATTTTAGGGTTAGGTCAATCCGTTCGCGAGATATGGGAGTTTGAAGCCAAGAAATGGTCGAGAAGGCAAAAAATTTTTCGCAATTCTGCTGCTTCAAAAGCTTAACCAGAATGGCCTAGGGAAAAAATACACAAACCGTTGTAATCGGGCGAGTTTCTACTTTCAGTTACAATAGGAATTTTTGGGTTAGGTCAATCCGTTCGCGAGATATGGGAGTTTGAAGCCAAGAAATGGTTGAGAAGGCAAAAAATTTTTCGCAATTCTGCTGCTTCAAACGCTTAACCAGAATGGCCTAGGGAAAAAATACACATACCGTTGTAATCGGGCGAGTTTCTACTTTCAGATGCAATAGGAATTTTTGGGTTAGGTCAATCCGTTCGCGAGATATGGGACTTTGAATCTAAGAAATGGTTGTCAAGACAACAAATTTTTCGCACTTCTGCTGCTCCAATCGCTTAACCAGAATGGCCTAGGGGAAAAATACACATACCGTTGTAATCGGGCGAGTTTCTACTATCAAATGCAATGTGAATTTTTGGGTTAGGTCAATCCGTTCGCGAGATATGGGAGTTGGAAGCTAAGAAATGGTTGAGAAGAGAACAAATTGTTCGCAATTCTGCTGCTCCAAACGCTTAACCAGAATGGACTAGGGAAAAAATACACATACCGTTGTAATCGGGCGAGTTTCTACTTTCAGATGCGATAGGAATTTTAGGGTTAGGTCAATCCGTTCGCGAGATATGGGAGTTTGAAGCCAAGAAATGGTTGAGAAGGCAAAAAATTTTTCGCAATTCTGCTGCTTCAAACGCTTAACCAGAATGGCCTAGGGAAAAAATACACATACCGTTGTAATCGGGCGAGTTTCTACTTTCAGATGCGATAGGAATTTTAGGGTTAGGTCAATCCGTTCGCGAGATATGGGACTTTGAAGCTATGAAATGGTTGTCAAGACAACAAATTTTTCGCACTTCTGCTGCTCCAATCGCTTAACCAGAATGGCGTAGGGGAAAAATACACGTACCGTTGTAATCGGGCGAGTTTCTACTATCAAATGCAATAGGAATTTTTGGGTTAGGTCAATCCGTTCGCGAGATATGGGACTTTGAATCTAAGAAATGGTTGTCAAGACAACAAATTTTTCGCAATTCTGCTGCTCCAATCGCTTAACCAGAATGGCCTAGGGGAAAAATACACATACCGTTGTAATCGGGCGAGTTTCTACTTTCAGATGCAATAGGAATTTTTGGGTTAGGTCAATCCGTTCGCGAGATATGGGACTTTGAAGCTAAGAAATGGTTGTCAAGACAACAAATTTTTCGCACTTCTGCTGCTCCAATCGCTTAACCAGAATGGCGTAGGGGAAAAATACACGTACCGTTGTAATCGGGCGAGTTTCTACTATCAAATGCAATAGGAATTTTTGGGTTAGGTCAATCCATTCGCGAGATATGGGAGTTTGAAGCTAAGAAATGGTTGAGGAGACAACAAATTTTTCGCACTTCCGCTGCTCCAAACGCTTAACCAGAATGGCCTAGGGAAAAAATACACATACCGTTGTAATCGGGCGAGTTTCTACTTTCAGATGCAATAGGAATTTTTGGGTTAGGTCAATCCATTCGCGAGATATGGGAGTTTGAAGCTAAGAAATGGTTGAGGAGACAACAAATTTTTCGCACTTCCGCTGCTCCAAACGCTTAACCAGAATGGCCTAGGGAAAAAATACACATACCGTTGTAATCGGGCGAGTTTCTACTTTCAGATGCGATAGGAATTTTAGGGTTAGGTCAATCCGTTCGCGAGATATGGGAGTTTGAAGCCAAGAAATGGTTGAGAAGGCAAAAAATTTTTCGCAATTCTGCTGCTTCAAACGCTTAACCAGAATGGCCTAGGGAAAAAATACACATACCGTTGTAATCGGGCGAGTTTCTACTTTCAGATGCGATAGGAATTTTAGGGTTAGGTCAATCCGTTCGCGAGATATGGGACTTTGAAGCTATGAAATGGTTGTCAAGACAACAAATTTTTCGCACTTCTGCTGCTCCAATCGCTTAACCAGAATGGCGTAGGGGAAAAATACACGTACCGTTGTAATCGGGCGAGTTTCTACTATCAAATGCAATAGGAATTTTTGGGTTAGGTCAATCCGTTCGCGAGATATGGGACTTTGAATCTAAGAAATGGTTGTCAAGACAACAAATTTTTCGCAATTCTGCTGCTCCAATCGCTTAACCAGAATGGCCTAGGGGAAAAATACACATACCGTTGTAATCGGGCGAGTTTCTACTTTCAGATGCAATAGGAATTTTTGGGTTAGGTCAATCCGTTCGCGAGATATGGGACTTTGAAGCTAAGAAATGGTTGTCAAGACAACAAATTTTTCGCACTTCTGCTGCTCCAATCGCTTAACCAGAATGGCGTAGGGGTAAAAATACACGTACCGTTGTAATCGGGCGAGTTTCTACTATCAAATGCAATAGGAATTTTTGGGTTAGGTCAATCCATTCGCGAGATATGGGAGTTTGAAGCTAAGAAATGGTTGAGGAGACAACAAATTTTTCGCACTTCCGCTGCTCCAAACGCTTAACCAGAATGGCCTAGGGAAAAAATACACATACCGTTGTAATCGGGCGAGTTTCTACTTTCAGATGCAATAGGAATTTTTGGGTTAGGTCAATCCATTCGCGAGATATGGGAGTTTGAAGCTAAGAAATGGTTGCGGAGACAACAAATTTTTCGCACTTCCGCTGCTCCAAACGCTTAACCAGAATGGCCTAGGGAAAAAATACACATACCGTTGTAACCGGGCGAGTTTCTACTTTCAGACGCAACAGGAATTTTTGGGTTAGGTCAATCCGTTCGCGAGATATGGGAGTTTGAAGCCAAGAAATGGTTGAGAAGGCAAAAATTTTTCGCAATTCTGCTGCTCCAAACGCTTAACCAGAATGGCCTAGGGAAAAAATGCACATACCGTTGTAATCGGGCGAGTTTCTACTTTCAGATGCAATAGGAATTTTTGGGTTAGGTCAATCCGTTCGCGAGATATGGGACTTTGAAGCTACGAAATGGTTGTCAAGACAACAAATTTTTCGCACTTCTGCTGCTCCAATCGCTTAACCAGAATGGCGTAGGGGAAAAATACACGTACCGTTGTAATCGGGCGAGTTTCTACTATCAAATGCAATAGGAATTTTTGGGTTAGGTCAATCCGTTCGCGAGATATGGGAGTTGGAAGCTAAGAAATGGTTGAGAAGAGAACACATTGTTCACATTTCTGCTGCTCCAAACGCTTAACCAGAAAGGACTAGGGAAAAAATACGCATACCGTTGTAATCGGGCGAGTTTCTGCTTTCTGATGCAACAGGAATTTTTGGGTTAGGTAAAATCCGTTCGCGAGATATGGGAGTTTGAAGCCAAGAAATGGTTGATAAGGCAAAAAATTTTTCGCAATTCTGCTGCTCCAAACGCTTAACCAGAATGGCCTAGGGAGAAAATACACGTACCGTTGTAATCGGGCGAGTTTCTACTTTCAGATGCAATAGGAATTTTTGGGTTAGGTCAATCTGTTCGCGAGATATGGGAGTTTGAAGCCAAGAAATGGTTGAGATGGAAAAAAATTTTTCGCAATTCTGCTGCTCCAAACGCTTAACCAGAATATCCTAGGGAAAAAATACACATACCGCTGTAATCGGGCGAGTTTCTACTTTCTGATGCAACAGGAATTTTGGGATAGGTCAATCCGTTCGCGAGATATGGGAGTTTGAAGCCAAGAAATGGTTGAGAAGGCAAAAAATTTTTCGCAATTCTGCTGCTTCAAACGCTTAACCAGAATGGCCTAGGGAAAAAAATACACATACCGATGTAATCGGGCGAGTTTCTACTTTCAGATGCGATAGGAATTTTAGGGTTAGGTCAATCCATTCGCGAGATATGGGAGTTTGAAGCCAAGAAATGGTTGAGAAGGCAAAAAATTTTTCGCAATTCTGCTGCTTCAAAAGCTTAAACAGAATGGCCTAGGGAAAAAATACACAAACCGTTGTAATCGGGCGAGTTTCTACTTTCAGTTACAATAGGAATTTTTGGATTAGGTCAATCCGTTCGCGAGATATGGAGTTTGAAGCCAAGAAATGGTTGAGAAGGCAAAAAATTTTTCGCAATTCTGCTGCTTCAAACGCTTAACCAGAATGGCCTAGGGAAAAAATACACATACCGTTGTAATCGGGCGAGTTTCTACTTTCAGATGCAATAGGAATTTTTGGGTTAGGTCAATCCGTTCACGAGATATGGGACTTTGAATCTAAGAAATGGTTGTCAAGACAACAAATTTTTCGCACTTCTGCTGCTCCAATCGCTTAACCAGAATGGCCTAGGGGAAAAATAAGCGTACCGTTGTAATCGGGCGAGTTTCCACTATCAAATGCAATAGGAATTTTTGGGTTAGGTCAATCCGTTCGCGAGATATGGGAGTTGGAAGCTAAGAAATGGTTGAGAAGAGAACAAATTTTTCGCAATTCTGCTGCTCCAAACGCTTAAGCAGAATGGCCAAGGGAAAAAATACGCATACCGTTGTAATCGGGCGAGTTTTTACTATCAAATGCAATAGGAATTTTTGGGTTAGGTCAATCCGTTCGCGAGATATGGGAGTTGGAAGCTAAGAAATGGTTGAGAAGAGAACAAATTGTTCGCAATTCTGCTGCTCCAAACGCTTAACCAGAATGGACTAGGGAAAAAATACGCATACCGTTGTAATCGGGCGAGTTTCTGCTTTCTGATGCAACAGGAATTTTTGGGTTAGGTAAATCCGTTCGCGAGATATGGGAGTTTGAAGCCAAGAAATGGTTGATAAGGCAAAAAATTTTTCGCAATTCTGCTGCTCCAAACGCTTAACCAGAATGGCCTAGGGAAAAAATACACGTACCGTTGTAATCGGGCGAGTTTCTACTTTCAGATGCAATAGGAATTTTTGGGTTAGGTCAATCCGTTCGCGAGATATGGGAGTTGGAAGCTAAGAAATGGTTGAGAAGAGAACAAATTTTTCGCAATTCTGCTGCTCCAAACGCTTAAGCAGAATGGCCAAGGGAAAAAATACGCATACCCTTGTAATCGGGCGAGTTTCTACTTTCAGTTACAATAGGAGTTTTTGGGTTAGGTTAATCCGTTCGCGAGATATGGGACTTTAAAGCTAAGAAATGGTTGACAAGACAACAAATTTTTCGCACTTCTGCTGCTCCAATCGCTTAACCAGAATGGCCTAGGGGAAAAATACACGTACCGTTGTAATCGGGCGAGTTTCTACTTTCAGATGCAATAGGAATTTTTGGGTTAGGTCAATCCGTTCGCGAGATATGGGACTTTGAATCTAAGAAATGGTTGCCAAGACAACAAATTTTTCGCACTTCTGCTGCTCCAATCGCTTAACCAGAATGGCCTAGGGGAAAAATACACGTACCGTTGTAATCGGGCGAGTTTCCACTATCAAATGCAATAGGAATTTTTGGGTTAAGTCAATCCGTTCGCGAGATATGGGAGTTGGAAGCTAAGAAATGGTTGAGAAGAGAACAAATTGTTCGCAATTCTGCTGCCCCAAACGCTTAACCAGAATGGACTAGGGAAAAAATACGCATACCGTTGTTATCGGGCGAGTTTCTGCTTTCTGATGCAACAGGAATTTTTGGGTTAGGTAAATCCGTTCGCGAGATATGGGAGTTTGAAGCCAAGAAATGGTTGATAAGGCAAAAAATTTTTCGCAATTCTGCTGCTCCAAACGCTTAACCAGAATGGCCTAGGGAAAAAATACACGTACCGTTGTAATCGGGCGAGTTTCTACTTTCAGATGCAATAGGAATTTTTGGGTTGGGTCAATCCGTTCGCGAGATATGGGAGTTGGAAGCTAAGAAATGGTTGAGAAGAGAACAAATTTTTCGCAATTCTGCTGCTCCAAACGCTTAAGCAGAGTGGCCAAGGGAAAAAATACGCATACCGTTGTAATCGGGCGAGTTTCTACTATCAAATGCAATAGGAATTTTTGGGTTAGGTCAATCCGTTCGCGAGATATGGGAGTTGGAAGCTAAGAAATGGTTGAGAAGAGAACAAATTTTTCGCAATTCTGCTGCTCCAAACGCTTAAGCAGAATGGCCGAGGGAAAAAATACGCATACCCTTGTAATCGGGCGAGTTTCTACTTTCAGTTACAATAGGAATTTTTGGGTTAGGTTAATCCGTTCGCGAGATATGGGACTTTAAAGCTAAGAAATGGTTGACAAGACAACACATTTTTCGCACTTCTGCTGCTCCAATCGCTTAACCAGAATGGCCTAGGGGAAAAATACACGTACCGTTGTAATCGGGCGAGTTTCTACTTTCAGATGCAATAGGAATTTTTGGGTTAGGTCAATCCGTTCGCGAGATATGGGAGTTTGAAGCCAAGAAATGGTTGACAAGACAACAAATTTTTCGCACTTCTGCTGCTCCAATCGCTTAACCAGAATGGCCTAGGGGAAAAATACACGTACCGTTGTAATCGGGCGAGTTTCTACTTTCAAATGCAATAGGAATTTTTGGGTTAGGTCAATCCGTTCGCGAGATATGGGAGTTGGAAGCTAAGAAATGGTTGAGAAGAGAACAAATTGTTCGCAATTCTGCTGCTCCAAACGCTTAACCAGAATGGCCTAGGGAAAAAATACACGTACCGTTGTAATCGGGCGAGTTTCCACTATCAAATGCAATAGGAATTTTTGGGTTAGGTCAATCCGTTCGCGAGATATGGGAGTTGGAAGCTAAGAAATGGTTGAGAAGAGAACAAATTGTTCGCAATTCTGCTGCTCCAAACGCTTAACCAGAATGGCCTAGGGAAAAAATACACGTACCGTTGTAATCGGGCGAGTTTCTACTTTCAGATGCAATAGGAATTTTTGGGGTAGGTCAATCCGTTCGCGAGATATGGGAGTTGGAAGCTAAGAAATGGTTGAGAAGAGAACAAATTTTTCGCAATTCTGCTGCTCCAAACGCTTAAGCAGAATGGCCAAGGGAAAAAATACGCATACCGTTGTAATCGGGCGAGTTTCTACTATCAAATGCAATAGGAATTTTTGGGTTAGGTCAATCCGTTCGCGAGATATGGGAGTTGGAAGCTAAGAAATGGTTGAGAAGAGAACACATTGTTCACATTTCTGCTGCTCCAAACGCTTAACCAGAAAGGACTAGGGAAAAAATACGCATACCGTTGTAATCGGGCGAGTTTCTGCTTTCTGATGCAACAGGAATTTTTGGGTTAGGTAAATCCGTTCGCGAGATATGGGAGTTTGAAGCCAAGAAATGGTTGATAAGGCAAAAAATTTTTCGCAATTCTGCTGCTCCAAACGCTTAACCAGAATGGCCTAGGGAGAAAATACACGTACCGTTGTAATCGGGCGAGTTTCTACTTTCAGATGCAATAGGAATTTTTGGGTTAGGTCAATCTGTTCGCGAGATATGGGAGTTTGAAGCCAAGAAATGGTTGAGATGGAAAAAATTTTTCGCAATTCTGCTGCGCCAAACGCTTAACCAGAATATCCTAGGGAAAAAATACACATACCGCTGTAATCGGGCGAGTTTCTACTTTCTGATGCAACAGGAATTTTTGGGATAGGTCAATCCGTTCGCGAGATATGGGAGTTTGAAGCCAAGAAATGGTTGAGAAGGCAAAAAATTTTTCGCAATTCTGCTGCTTCAAACGCTTAACCAGAATGGCCTAGGGAAAAAATACACATACCGATGTAATCGGGCGAGTTTCTACTTTCAGATGCGATAGGAATTTTAGGGTTAGGTCAATCCATTCGCGAGATATGGGAGTTTGAAGCCAAGAAATGGTTGAGAAGGCAAAAAATTTTTCGCAATTCTGCTGCTTCAAAAGCTTAAACAGAATGGCCTAGGGAAAAAATACACAAACCGTTGTAATCGGGCGAGTTTCTACTTTCAGTTACAATAGGAATTTTTGGATTAGGTCAATCCGTTCGCGAGATATGGGAGTTTGAAGCCAAGAAATGGTTGAGAAGGCAAAAAATTTTTCGCAATTCTGCTGCTTCAAACGCTTAACCAGAATGGCCTAGGGAAAAAATACACATACCGTTGTAATCGGGCGAGTTTCTACTTTCAGATGCAATAGGAATTTTTGGGTTAGGTCAATCCGTTCACGAGATATGGGACTTTGAATCTAAGAAATGGTTGTCAAGACAACAAATTTTTCGCACTTCTGCTGCTCCAATCGCTTAACCAGAATGGCCTAGGGGAAAAATAAACGTACCGTTGTAATCGGGCGAGTTTCCACTATCAAATGCAATAGGAATTTTTGGGTTAGGTCAATCCGTTCGCGAGATATGGGAGTTGGAAGCTAAGAAATGGTTGAGAAGAGAACAAATTTTTCGCAATTCTGCTGCTCCAAACGCTTAAGCAGAATGGCCAAGGGAAAAAATACGCATACCGTTGTAATCGGGCGAGTTTTTACTATCAAATGCAATAGGAATTTTTGGGTTAGGTCAATCCGTTCGCGAGATATGGGAGTTGGAAGCTAAGAAATGGTTGAGAAGAGAACAAATTGTTCGCAATTCTGCTGCTCCAAACGCTTAACCAGAATGGACTAGGGAAAAAATACGCATACCGTTGTAATCGGGCGAGTTTCTGCTTTCTGATGCAACAGGAATTTTTGGGTTAGGTAAATCCGTTCGCGAGATATGGGAGTTTGAAGCCAAGAAATGGTTGATAAGGCAAAAAATTTTTCGCAATTCTGCTGCTCCAAACGCTTAACCAGAATGGCCTAGGGAAAAAATACACGTACCGTTGTAATCGGGCGAGTTTCTACTTTCAGATGCAATAGGAATTTTTGGGTTAGGTCAATCCGTTCGCGAGATATGGGAGTTGGAAGCTAAGAAATGGTTGAGAAGAGAACAAATTTTTCGCAATTCTGCTGCTCCAAACGCTTAAGCAGAATGGCCAAGGGAAAAAATACGCATACCCTTGTAATCGGGCGAGTTTCTACTTTCAGTTACAATAGGAGTTTTTGGGTTAGGTTAATCCGTTCGCGAGATATGGGACTTTAAAGCTAAGAAATGGTTGACAAGACAACAAATTTTTCGCACTTCTGCTGCTCCAATCGCTTAACCAGAATGGCCTAGGGGAAAAATACACGTACCGTTGTAATCGGGCGAGTTTCTACTTTCAGATGCAATAGGAATTTTTGGGTTAGGTCAATCCGTTCGCGAGATATGGGACTTTGAATCTAAGAAATGGTTGCCAAGACAACAAATTTTTCGCACTTCTGCTGCTCCAATCGCTTAACCAGAATGGCCTAGGGGAAAAATACACGTACCGTTGTAATCGGGCGAGTTTCCACTATCAAATGCAATAGGAATTTTTGGGTTAAGTCAATCCGTTCGCGAGATATGGGAGTTGGAAGCTAAGAAATGGTTGAGAAGAGAACAAATTGTTCGCAATTCTGCTGCCCCAAACGCTTAACCAGAATGGACTAGGGAAAAAATACGCATACCGTTGTTATCGGGCGAGTTTCTGCTTTCTGATGCAACAGGAATTTTTGGGTTAGGTAAATCCGTTCGCGAGATATGGGAGTTTGAAGCCAAGAAATGGTTGATAAGGCAAAAAATTTTTCGCAATTCTGCTGCTCCAAACGCTTAACCAGAATGGCCTAGGGAAAAAATACACGTACCGTTGTAATCGGGCGAGTTTCTACTTTCAGATGCAATAGGAATTTTTGGGTTGGGTCAATCCGTTCGCGAGATATGGGAGTTGGAAGCTAAGAAATGGTTGAGAAGAGAACAAATTTTTCGCAATTCTGCTGCTCCAAACGCTTAAGCAGAGTGGCCAAGGGAAAAAATACGCATACCGTTGTAATCGGGCGAGTTTCTACTATCAAATGCAATAGGAATTTTTGGGTTAGGTCAATCCGTTCGCGAGATATGGGAGTTGGAAGCTAAGAAATGGTTGAGAAGAGAACAAATTGTTCGCAATTCTGCTGCTCCAAACGCTTAACCAGAATGGACTAGGGAAAAAAAACGCATACCGTTGTAATCGGGCGAGTTTCTGCTTTCTGATGCAACAGGAATTTTTGGGTTAGGTAAATCCGTTCGCGAGATATGGGAGTTTGAAGCCAAGAAATGGTTGATAAGGCAAAAAATTTTTCGCAATTCTGCTGCTCCAAACGCTTAACCAGAATGGCCTAGGGAAAAAATACACGTACCGTTGTAATCGGGCGAGTTTCTACTTTCAGATGCAATAGGAATTTTTGGGTTAGGTCAATCCGTTCGCGAGATATGGGAGTTGGAAGCTAAGAAATGGTTGAGAAGAGAACAAATTTTTCGCAATTCTGCTGCTCCAAACGCTTAAGCAGAATGGCCGAGGGAAAAAATACGCATACCCTTGTAATCGGGCGAGTTTCTACTTTCAGTTACAATAGGAATTTTTGGGTTAGGTTAATCCGTTCGCGAGATATGGGACTTTAAAGCTAAGAAATGGTTGACAAGACAACACATTTTTCGCACTTCTGCTGCTCCAATCGCTTAACCAGAATGGCCTAGGGGAAAAATACACGTACCGTTGTAATCGGGCGAGTTTCTACTTTCAGATGCAATAGGAATTTTTGGGTTAGGTCAATCCGTTCGCGAGATATGGGAGTTTGAAGCAAAGAAATGGTTGACAAGACAACAAATTTTTCGCACTTCTGCTGCTCCAATCGCTTAACCAGAATGGCCTAGGGGAAAAATACACGTACCGTTGTAATCGGGCGAGTTTCTACTTTCAAATGCAATAGGAATTTTTGGGTTAGGTCAATCCGTTCGCGAGATATGGGAGTTGGAAGCTAAGAAATGGTTGAGAAGAGAACAAATTGTTCGCAATTCTGCTGCTCCAAACGCTTAACCAGAATGGCCTAGGGAAAAAATACACGTACCGTTGTAATCGGGCGAGATTCCACTATCAAATGCAATAGGAATTTTTGGGTTAGGTCAATCCGTTCGCGAGATATGGGAGTTGGAAGCTAAGAAATGGTTGAGAAGAGAACAAATTGTTCGCAATTCTGCTGCTCCAAACGCTTAACCAGAATGGCCTAGGGAAAAAATACACGTACCGTTGTAATCGGGCGAGTTTCTACTTTCAGATGCAATAGGAATTTTTGGGTTAGGTCAATCCGTTCGCGAGATATGGGAGTTGGAAGCTAAGAAATGGTTGAGAAGAGAACAAATTTTTCGCAATTCTGCTGCTCCAAACGCTTAAGCAGAATGGCCAAGGGAAAAAATACGCATACCGTTGTAATCGGGCGAGTTTCTACTATCAAATGCAATAGGAATTTTTGGGTTAGGTCAATCCGTTCGCGAGATATAGGAGTTGGAAGCTAAGAAATGGTTGAGAAGAGAACAAATTGTTCGCAATTCTGCTGCTCCAAACGCTTAACCAGAATGGACTAGGGAAAAAAAACGCATACCGTTGTAATCGGGCGAGTTTCTGCTTTCTGATGCAACAGGAATTTTTGGGTTAGGTAAATCCGTTCGCGAGATATGGGAGTTTGAAGCCAAGAAATGGTTGATAAGGCAAAAAATTTTCGCAATTCTGCTGCTCCAAACGCTTAACCAGAATGGCCTAGGGAAAAAATACACGTACCGTTGTAATCGGGCGAGTTTCTACTTTCAGATGCAATAGGAATTTTTGGGTTAGGTCAATCCGTTCGCGAGATATGGGAGTTGGAAGCTAAGAAATGGTTGAGAAGAGAACAAATTTTTCGCAATTCTGCTGCTCCAAACGCTTAAGCAGAATGGCCGAGGGAAAAAATACGCATACCCTTGTAATCGTGCGAGTTTCTACTTTCAGTTACAATAGGAATTTTTGGGTTAGGTTAATCCGTTCGCGAGATATGGGACTTTAAAGCTAAGAAATGGTTGACAAGACAACACATTTTTCGCACTTCTGCTGCTCCAATCGCTTAAGCAGAATGGCCAAGGGAAAAAATACGCGTACCCTTGTAATCGGGCGAGTTTCTACTTTCAGTTACAATAGGAGTTTTTGGGTTAGGTTAATCCGTTCGCGAGATATGGGACTTTAAAGCTAAGAAATGGTTGACAAGACAACAAATTTTTCGCACTTCTGCTGCTCCAATCGCTTAACCAGAATGGCCTAGGGGAAAAATACACGTACCGTTGTAATCGGGCGAGTTTCTACTTTCAGATGCAATAGGAATTTTTGGGTTAGGTCAATCCGTTCGCGAGATATGGGACTTTGAATCTAAGAAATGGTTGCCAAGACAACAAATTTTTCGCACTTCTGCTGCTCCAATCGCTTAACCAGAATGGCCTAGGGGAAAAATACACGTACCGTTGTAATCGGGCGAGTTTCCACTATCAAATGCAATAGGAATTTTTGGGTTAAGTCAATCCGTTCGCGAGATATGGGAGTTGGAAGCTAAGAAATGGTTGAGAAGAGAACAAATTGTTCGCAATTCTGCTGCCCCAAACGCTTAACCAGAATGGACTAGGGAAAAAATACGCATACCGTTGTTATCGGGCGAGTTTCTGCTTTCTGATGCAACAGGAATTTTTGGGTTAGGTAAATCCGTTCGCGAGATATGGGAGTTTGAAGCCAAGAAATGGTTGATAAGGCAAAAAATTTTTCGCAATTCTGCTGCTCCAAACGCTTAATCAGAATGGCCTAGGGAAAAAATACACGTACCGTTGTAATCGGGCGAGTTTTCTACTTTCAGATGCAATAGGAATTTTTGGGTTGGGTCAATCCGTTCGCGAGATATGGGAGTTGGAAGCTAAGAAATGGTTGAGAAGAGAACAAATTTTTCGCAATTCTGCTGCTCCAAACGCTTAAGCAGAGTGGCCAAGGGAAAAAATACGCATACCGTTGTAATCGGGCGAGTTTCTACTATCAAATGCAATAGGAATTTTTGGGTTAGGTCAATCCGTTCGCGAGATATGGGAGTTGGAAGCTAAGAAATGGTTGAGAAGAGAACAAATTGTTCGCAATTCTGCTGCTCCAAACGCTTAACCAGAATGGACTAGGGAAAAAAAACGCATACCGTTGTAATCGGGCGACTTTCTGCTTTCTGATGCAACAGGAATTTTTGGGTTAGGTAAATCCGTTCGCGAGATATGGGAGTTTGAAGCCAAGAAATGGTTGATAAGGCAAAAAATTTTTCGCAATTCTGCTGCTCCAAACGCTTAACCAGAATGGCCTAGGGAAAAAATACACGTACCGTTGTAATCGGGCGAGTTTCTTCTTTCAGATGCAATAGGAATTTTTGGGTTAGGTCAATCCGTTCGCGAGATATGGGAGTTGGAAGCTAAGAAATGGTTGAGAAGAGAACAAATTTTTCGCAATTCTGCTGCTCCAAACGCTTAAGCAGAATGGCCGAGGGAAAAAATACGCATACCCTTGTAATCGGGCGAGTTTCTACTTTCAGTTACAATAGGAATTTTTGGGTTAGGTTAATCCGTTCGCGAGATATGGGACTTTAAAGCTAAGAAATGGTTGACAAGACAACACATTTTTCGCACTTCTGCTGCTCCAATCGCTTAACCAGAATGGCCTAGGGGAAAAATACACGTACCGTTGTAATCGGGCGAGTTTCTACTTTCAGATGCAATAGGAATTTTTGGGTTAGGTCAATCCGTTCGCGAGATATGGGAGTTTGAAGCCAAGAAATGGTTGACAAGACAACAAATTTTTCGCACTTCTGCTGCTCCAATCGCTTAACCAGAATGGCCTAGGGGAAAAATACACGTACCGTTGTAATCGGGCGAGTTTCTACTTTCAAATGCAATAGGAATTTTTGGGTTAGGTCAATCCGTTCGCGAGATAGGGGAGTTGGAAGCTAAGAAATGGTTGAGAAGAGAACAAATTGTTCGCAATTCTGCTGCTCCAAACGCTTAAACCAGAATGGCCAAGGGAAAAAATACACATACCGTTGTAATCGGGCGAGTTTCTACTTTCAGATGCAATAGGAATTTTTGGGTTAGGTCAATCCGTTCGCGAGATATGGGAGTTTGAAGCTAAGAAATGGTTGAGGAGACAACAAATTTTTCGCACTTCCGCTGCTCCAAACGCTTAACCAGAATGGCCTAGGGAAAAAATACACATACCGTTGTAACCGGGCGAGTGTCTACTTTCAGACGCAACAGGAATTTTTGGGTTAGGTCAATCCGTTCGCGAGATATGGAAGTTGGAAGCTAAGAAATGGTTGAGAAGAGAACAAATTTTTCGCAATTCTGCTGCTCCAAACGCTTCAGCAGAATGGCCTAGGGGGAAAATACGCATACCGTTGTAATCGGTCGAGTTTCTACTTTCAGTTACAATAGGAATTTTTGGGTTAGGTCAATCCGTTCGCGAGATATGGGAGTTTGAAGCCAAGAAATGGTTGAGAAGGCAAAAAATTTTTCGCAATTCTGCTGTTTCAAACGCTTAACCAGAATGGCCTAGGGGAAAAATACACGTACCGTTGTAATCGGGCGAGTTTCTACTTTCAAATGCCATAGGAATGTTTGGGTTAGGTCAATCCGTTCGCGAGATATGGGACTATGAAGCTAAGAAATGGTTGCCAAGACAACAAATTTTTCGCACTTCTGCTGCTCCAATCGCTTAACCAGAATGGCGTAGGTGAAAAATAGACGTACCGTTGTAATCGGGCGAGTTTCTACTATCAAATGCAATAGGAATTTTTGGGTTAGGACAATCCATTCGCGAGATATGGGAGTTTGAAGCTAAGAAATGGTTGAGGAGACAACAAATTTTTCGCAATTCCGCTGCTCCAAACGCTTAACCAGAATGGCCTAGGGAAAAAATACACATACCGTTGTAACCGGGCGAGTTTCTACTTTCAGACGCAACAGGAATTTTTGGGTTAGGTCAATCCGTTGGCGAGATATGGGAGTTTGAAGCCAAGAAATAGTTGAGAAGGCAAAACATTTTTCGCAATTCTGCTGCTCCAAACGCTTAACCAGAATGGCCTAGGGAAAAAATGCACATACCGTGGTAATCGGGCGAGTTTCTACTATCAAATGCAATAGGAATTTTTGGGTTAGGTCAATCCGTTCGCGAGATATAGGAGTTGGAAGCTAAGAAATGGTTGAGAAGAGAACAAATTGTTCGCAATTCTGCTGCTCCAAACGCTTAACCAGAATGGACTAGGGAAAAAAAACGCATACCGTTGTAATCGGGCGAGTTTCTGCTTTCTGATGCAACAGGAATTTTTGGGTTAGGTAAATCCGTTCGCGAGATATGGGAGTTTGAAGCCAAGAAATGGTTGATAAGGCAAAAAATTTTCGCAATTCTGCTGCTCCAAACGCTTAACCAGAATGGCCTAGGGAAAAAATACACGTACCGTTGTAATCGGGCGAGTTTCTACTTTCAGATGCAATAGGAATTTTTGGGTTAGGTCAATCCGTTCGCGAGATATGGGAGTTGGAAGCTAAGAAATGGTTGAGAAGAGAACAAATTTTTCGCAATTCTGCTGCTCCAAACGCTTAAGCAGAATGGCCGAGGGAAAAAATACGCATACCCTTGTAATCGGGCGAGTTTCTACTTTCAGTTACAATAGGAATTTTTGGGTTAGGTTAATCCGTTCGCGAGATATGGGACTTTAAAGCTAAGAAATGGTTGACAAGACAACACATTTTTCGCACTTCTGCTGCTCCAATCGCTTAAGCAGAATGGCCAAGGGAAAAAATACGCGTACCCTTGTAATCGGGCGAGTTTCTACTTTCAGTTACAATAGGAGTTTTTGGGTTAGGTTAATCCGTTCGCGAGATATGGGACTTTAAAGCTAAGAAATGGTTGACAAGACAACAAATTTTTCGCACTTCTGCTGCTCCAATCGCTTAACCAGAATGGCCTAGGGGAAAAATACACGTACCGTTGTAATCGGGCGAGTTTCTACTTTCAGATGCAATAGGAATTTTTGGGTTAGGTCAATCCGTTCGCGAGATATGGGACTTTGAATCTAAGAAATGGTTGCCAAGACAACAAATTTTTCGCACTTCTGCTGCTCCAATCGCTTAACCAGAATGGCCTAGGGGAAAAATACACGTACCGTTGTAATCGGGCGAGTTTCCACTATCAAATGCAATAGGAATTTTTGGGTTAAGTCAATCCGTTCGCGAGATATGGGAGTTGGAAGCTAAGAAATGGTTGAGAAGAGAACAAATTGTTCGCAATTCTGCTGCCCCAAACGCTTAACCAGAATGGACTAGGGAAAAAATACGCATACCGTTGTTATCGGGCGAGTTTCTGCTTTCTGATGCAACAGGAATTTTTGGGTTAGGTAAATCCGTTCGCGAGATATGGGAGTTTGAAGCCAAGAAATGGTTGATAAGGCAAAAAATTTTTCGCAATTCTGCTGCTCCAAACGCTTAACCAGAATGGCCTAGGGAAAAAATACACGTACCGTTGTAATCGGGCGAGTTTCTACTTTCAGATGCAATAGGAATTTTTGGGTTGGGTCAATCCGTTCGCGAGATATGGGAGTTGGAAGCTAAGAAATGGTTGAGAAGAGAACAAATTTTTCGCAATTCTGCTGCTCCAAACGCTTAAGCAGAATGGCCAAGGGAAAAAATACGCATACCGTTGTAATCGGGTGAGTTTCTACTATCAAATGCAATAGGAATTTTTGGGTTAGGTCAATCCGTTCGCGAGATATGGGAGTTGGAAGCTAAGAAATGGTTGAGAAGAGAACAAATTGTTCGCAATTCTGCTGCTCCAAACGCTTAACCAGAATGGACTAGGGAAAAAAAACGCATACCGTTGTAATCGGGCGACTTTCTGCTTTCTGATGCAACAGGAATTTTTGGGTTAGGTAAATCCGTTCGCGAGATATGGGAGTTTGAAGCCAAGAAATGGTTGATAAGGCAAAAAATTTTTCGCAATTCTGCTGCTCCAAACGCTTAACCAGAATGGCCTAGGGAAAAAATACACGTACCGTTGTAATCGGGCGAGTTTCTTCTTTCAGATGCAATAGGAATTTTTGGGTTAGGTCAATCCGTTCGCGAGATATGGGAGTTGGAAGCTAAGAAATGGTTGAGAAGAGAACAAATTTTTCGCAATTCTGCTGCTCCAAACGCTTAAGCAGAATGGCCGAGGGAAAAAATACGCATACCCTTGTAATCGGGCGAGTTTCTACTTTCAGTTACAATAGGAATTTTTGGGTTAGGTTAATCCGTTCGCGAGATATGGGACTTTAAAGCTAAGAAATGGTTGACAAGACAACACATTTTTCGCACTTCTGCTGCTCCAATCGCTTAACCAGAATGGCCTAGGGGAAAAATACACGTACCGTTGTAATCGGGCGAGTTTCTACTTTCAGATGCAATAGGAATTTTTGGGTTAGGTCAATCCGTTCGCGAGATATGGGAGTTTGAAGCCAAGAAATGGTTGACAAGACAACAAATTTTTCGCACTTCTGCTGCTCCAATCGCTTAACCAGAATGGCCTAGGGGAAAAATACACGTACCGTTGTAATCGGGCGAGTTTCTACTTTCAAATGCAATAGGAATTTTTGGGTTAGGTCAATCCGTTCGCGAGATATGGGAGTTTGAAGCTAAGAAATGGTTGAGGAGACAACAAATTTTTCGCACTTCCGCTGCTCCAAACGCTTAACCAGAATGGCCTAGGGAAAAAATACACATACCGTTGTAACCGGGCGAGTGTCTACTTTCAGACGCAACAGGAATTTTTGGGTTAGGTCAATCCGTTCGCGAGATATGGAAGTTGGAAGCTAAGAAATGGTTGAGAAGAGAACAAATTTTTCGCAATTCTGCTGCTCCAAACGCTTCAGCAGAATGGCCTAGGGGGAAAATACGCATACCGTTGTAATCGGTCGAGTTTCTACTTTCAGTTACAATAGGAATTTTTGGGTTAGGTCAATCCGTTCGCGAGATATGGGAGTTTGAAGCCAAGAAATGGTTGAGAAGGCAAAAAATTTTTCGCAATTCTGCTGTTTCAAACGCTTAACCAGAATGGCCTAGGGGAAAAATACACGTACCGTTGTAATCGGGCGAGTTTCTACTTTCAAATGCCATAGGAATGTTTGGGTTAGGTCAATCCGTTCGCGAGATATGGGACTATGAAGCTAAGAAATGGTTGCCAAGACAACAAATTTTTCGCACTTCTGCTGCTCCAATCGCTTAACCAGAATGGCGTAGGTGAAAAATAGACGTACCGTTGTAATCGGGCGAGTTTCTACTATCAAATGCAATAGGAATTTTTGGGTTAGGACAATCCATTCGCGAGATATGGGAGTTTGAAGCTAAGAAATGGTTGAGGAGACAACAAATTTTTCGCAATTCCGCTGCTCCAAACGCTTAAACAGAATGGCCTAGGGAAAAAATACACATACCGTTGTAACCGGGCGAGTTTCTACTTTCAGACGCAACAGGAATTTTTGGGTTAGGTCAATCCGTTGGCGAGATATGGGAGTTTGAAGCCAAGAAATAGTTGAGAAGGCAAAACATTTTTCGCAATTCTGCTGCTCCAAACGCTTAACCAGAATGGCCTAGGGAAAAAATGCACATACCGTGGTAATCGGGCGAGTTTCTACTTTCAGATGCAATAGGAATTTTTGGGTTAGGTCAATCCGTTCGCGAGATATGGGTGTTTGAAGCCAAGAAATGGTAGAGGAGGCAAAAAATTTTTCACAATTCTGCGGCTCCAAACGTTTAACCAGAATGGCCTAGGGAAAAAATACACATACCGTTGTAATCGGCCGAATTTCTACTTTCAGATGCAATAGGAATTTTTGGGTTAGGTCAATCCGTTCGCGAGATATGGGACTTTGAAGCTAAGAAATGGTTGTCAAGACAACAAATTTTTCGCACTTCTGCTGCTCCAATCGCTTAACCAGAATGGCGTAGAGGAAAAATACACGTACCGTTGTAATCGGGCGAGTTTCTACTATCAAATGCAATAGGAATTTTTGGGTTAGGTCAATCCATTCGCGAGATATGGGAGTTGGAAGCTAAGAAATGGTTGAGAAGAGAACAAATTGTTCACATTTCTGCTGCTCCAAACGCTTCAGCAGAATGGCCTAGGGGGAAAATACGCATACCGTTGTAATCGGTCGAGTTTCTACTTTCAGTTACAATAGGAATTTTTGGGTTAGGTCAATCCGTTCGCGAGATATGGGACTTTGAATCTAAGAAATGGTTGCCAAGACAACAAATTTTTCGCACTTCTGCTGCTCCAATCGCTTAACCAGAATGGCCTAGGGGAAAAATACACGTACCGTTTTAATCGGGCGAGTTTCTACTTTCAAATGCAATAGGAATTTTTGGGTTAGGTCAATCCGTTCGCGAGATAGGGGAGTTGGAAGCTAAGAAATGGTTGAGAAGAGAACAAATTGTTCGCAATTCTGCTGCTCCAAACGCTTAACCAGAATGGCCTAGGGAAAAAATACACATACCGTTGTAATCGGGCGAGTTTCTACTTTCAGATGCAATAGGAATTTTTGGGTTAGGTCAATCCGTTCGCGAGATATGGGAGTTTGAAGCTAAGAAATGGTTGAGGAGACAACAAATTTTTCGCACTTCCGCTGCTCCAAACGCTTAACCAGAATGGCCTAGGGAAAAAATACACATACCGTTGTAACCGGGCGAGTTTCTACTTTCAGACGCAACAGGAATTTTTGGGTTAGGTCAATCCGTTCGCGAGATATGGAAGTTGGAAGCTAAGAAATGGTTGAGAAGAGAACAAATTTTTCGCAATTCTGCTGCTCCAAACGCTTCAGCAGAATGGCCTAGGGGGAAAATACGCATACCGTTGTAATCGGTCGAGTTTCTACTTTCAGTTACAATAGGAATTTTTGGGTTAGGTCAATCCGTTCGCGAGATATGGGAGTTTGAAGCCAAGAAATGGTTGAGAAGGCAAAAAATTTTTCGCAATTCTGCTGTTTCAAACGCTTAACCAGAATGGCCTAGGGGAAAAATACACGTACCGTTGTAACCGGGCGAGTTTCTACTTTCAGACGCAACAGGAATTTTTGGGTTAGGTCAATCCGTTGGCGAGATATGGGAGTTTGAAGCCAAGAAATGGTTGAGAAGGCAAAAAATTTTTCGCAATTCTGCTGCTCCAAACGCTTAACCAGAATGGCCTAGGGAAAAAATGCACATACCGTTGTAATCGGGCGAGTTTCTACTTTCAGATGCAATAGGAATTTTTGGGTTAGGTCAATCCGTTCGCGAGATATGGGTGTTTGAAGCCAAGAAATGGTAGAGAAGGCAAAAAATTTTTCACAATTCTGCGGCTCCAAACGTTTAACCAGAATGGCCTAGGGAAAAAATACACATACCGTTGTAATCGGGCGAATTTCTACTTTCAGATGCAATAGGAATTTTTGGGTTAGGTCAATCCGTTCGCGAGATATGGGACTTTGAAGCTAAGAAATGGTTGTCAAGACAACAAATTTTTCGCACTTCTGCTGCTCCAATCGCTTAACCAGAATGGCGTAGAGGAAAAATACACCTACCGTTGTAATCGGGCGAGTTTCTACTATCAAATGCAATAGGAATTTTTGGGTTAGGTCAATCCATTCGCGAGATATGGGAGTTGGAAGCTAAGAAATGGTTGAGAAGAGAACAAATTGTTCACATTTCTGCTGCTCCAAACGCTTCAGCAGAATGGCCTAGGGGGAAAATACGCATACCGTTGTAATCGGTCGAGTTTCTACTTTCAGTTACAATAGGAATTTTTGGGTTAGGTCAATCCGTTCGCGAGATATGGGACTTTGAATCTAAGAAATGGTTGCCAAGACAACAAATTTTTCGCACTTCTGCTGCTCCAATCGCTTAACCAGAATGGCCTAGGGGAAAAATACACGTACCGTTGTAATCGCGCGAGTTTCCACTATCAAATGCAATAGGAATTTTTGGGTTAGGTCAATCCGTTCGCGAGATATGGGAGTTGGAAGCTAAGAAATGGTTGAGAAGAGAACAAATTGTTCGCAATTCTGCTGCCCCAAACGCTTAACCAGAATGGACTAGGGAAAAAATACGCATACCGTTGTAATCGGGCGAGTTTCTGCTTTCTGATGCAACAGGAATTTTTGGGTTAGGTAAATCCGTTCGCGAGATATGGGAGTTTGAAGCCAAGAAATGGTTGATAAGGCAAAAAATTTTTCGCAATTCTGCTGCTCCAAACGCTTAACCAGAATGGCCTAGGGAAAAAATACACGTACCGTTGTAATCGGGCGAGTTTCTACTTTCAGATGCAATAGGAATTTTTGGGTTGGGTCAATCCGTTCGCGAGATATGGGAGTTGGAAGCTAAGAAATGGTTGAGAAGAGAACAAATTTTTCGCAATTCTGCTGCTCCAAACGCTTAAGCAGAATGGCCAAGGGAAAAAATACGCATACCGTTGTAATCGGGCGAGTTTCTACTATCAAATGCAATAGGAATTTTTGGGTTAGGTCAATCCGTTCGCGAGATATGGGAGTTGGAAGCTAAGAAATGGTTGAGAAGAGAACAAATTGTTCGCAATTCTGCTGCTCCAAACGCTTAACCAGAATGGACTAGGGAAAAAATACGCATACCGTTGTAATCGGGCGAGTTTCTGCTTTCTGATGCAACAGGAATTTTTGGGTTAGGTAAATCCGTTCGCGAGATATGGGAGTTTGAAGCCAAGAAATGGTTGATAAGGCAAAAACTTTTTCGCAATTCTGCTGCTCCAAACGCTTAACCAGAATGGCCTAGGGAAAAAATACACGTACCGTTGTAATCGGGCGAGTTTCTACTTTCAGATGCAATAGGAATTTTTGGGTTAGGTCAATCCGTTCGCGAGATATGGGAGTTGGAAGCTAAGAAATGGTTGAGAAGAGAACAAATTTTTCGCAATTCTGCTGCTCCAAACGCTTAAGCAGAATGGCCAAGGGAAAAAATACGCATACCCTTGTAATCGGGCGAGTTTCTACTTTCAGTTACAATAGGAATTTTTGGGTTAGGTTAATCCGTTCGCGAGATATGGGACTTTAAAGCTAAGAAATGGTTGACAAGACAACACATTTTTCGCACTTCTGCTGCTCCAATCGCTTAACCAGAATGGCCTAGGTGAAAAATACACGTACCGTTTTAATCGGGCGAGTTTCTACTTTCAAATGCAATAGGAATTTTTGGGTTAGGTCAATCCGTTCGCGAGATAGGGGAGTTGGAAGCTAAGAAATGGTTGAGAAGAGAACAAATTGTTCGCAATTCTGCTGCTCCAAACGCTTAACCAGAATGGCCTAGGGAAAAAATACACATACCGTTGTAACCGGGCGAGTTTCTACTTTCAGTTACAATAGGAATTTTTGGGTTAGGTCAATCCGTTCGCGAGATATGGGAGTTTGAAGCCAAGAAATGGTTGAGAAGGCAAAAAATTTTTCGCAATTCTGCTGTTTCAAACGCTTAACCAGAATGGCCTAGGGGAAAAATACACGTACCGTTGTAACCGGGCGAGTTTCTACTTTCAGACGCAACAGGAATTTTTGGGTTAGGTCAATCCGTTGGCGAGATATGGGAGTTTGAAGCCAAGAAATGGTTGAGAAGGCAAAAAATTTTTCGCAATTCTGCTGCTCCAAACGCTTAACCAGAATGGCCTAGGGAAAAAATGCACATACCGTTGTAATCGGGCGAGTTTCTACTTTCAGATGCAATAGGAATTTTTGGGTTAGGTCAATCCGTTCGCGAGATATGGGTGTTTGAAGCCAAGAAATGGTAGAGAAGGCAAAAAATTTTTCACAATTCTGCGGCTCCAAACGTTTAACCAGAATGGCCTAGGGAAAAAATACACATACCGTTGTAATCGGGCGAATTTCTACTTTCAGATGCAATAGGAATTTTTGGGTTAGGTCAATCCGTTCGCGAGATATGGGACTTTGAAGCTAAGAAATGGTTGTCAAGACAACAAATTTTTCGCACTTCTGCTGCTCCAATCGCTTAACCAGAATGGCGTAGAGGAAAAATACACGTACCGTTGTAATCGGGCGTGTTTCTACTATCAAATGCAATAGGAATTTTTGGGTTAGGTCAATCCATTCGCGAGATATGGGAGTTGGAAGCTAAGAAATGGTTGAGAAGAGAACAAATTGTTCACATTTCTGCTGCTCCAAACGCTACAGCAGAATGGCCTAGGGGGAAAATACGCATACCGTTGTAATCGGTCGAGTTTCTACTTTCAGTTACAATAGGAATTTTTGGGTTAGGTCAATCCGTTCGCGAGATATGGGACTTTGAATCTAAGAAATGGTTGCCAAGACAACAAATTTTTCGCACTTCTGCTGCTCCAATCGCTTAACCAGAATGGCCTAGGGGAAAAATACACGTACCGTTTTAATCGGGCGAGTTTCTACTTTCAAATGCAATAGGAATTTTTGGGTTAGGTCAATCCGTTCGCGAGATAGGGGAGTTGGAAGCTAAGAAATGGTTGAGAAGAGAACAAATTGTTCGCAATTCTGCTGCTCCAAACGCTTAACCAGAATGGCCTAGGGAAAAAATACACATACCGTTGTAATCGGGCGAGTTTCTACTTTCAGATGCAATAGGAATTTTTGGGTTAGGTCAATCCGTTCGCGAGATATGGGAGTTTGAAGCTAAGAAATGGTTGAGGAGACAACAAATTTTTCGCACTTCCGCTGCTCCAAACGCTTAACCAGAATGGCCTAGGGAAAAAATACACATACCGTTGTAACCGGGCGAGTTTCTACTTTCAGACGCAACAGGAATTTTTGGGTTAGGTCAATCCGTTCGCGAGATATGGAAGTTGGAAGCTAAGAAATGGTTGAGAAGAGAACAAATTTTTCGCAATTCTGCTGCTCCAAACGCTTCAGCAGAATGGCCTAGGGGGAAAATACGCATACCGTTGTAATCGGTCGAGTTTCTACTTTCAGTTACAATAGGAATTTTTGGGTTAGGTCAATCCGTTCGCGAGATATGGGAGTTTGAAGCCAAGAAATGGTTGAGAAGGCAAAAAATTTTTCGCAATTCTGCTGTTTCAAACGCTTAACCAGAATGGCCTAGGGGAAAAATACACGTACCGTTGTAACCGGGCGAGTTTCTACTTTCAGACGCAACAGGAATTTTTGGGTTAGGTCAATCCGTTGGCGAGATATGGGAGTTTGAAGCCAAGAAATGGTTGAGAAGGCAAAAAATTTTTCGCAATTCTGCTGCTCCAAACGCTTAACCAGAATGGCCTAGGGAAAAAATGCACATACCGTTGTAATCGGGCGAGTTTCTACTTTCAGATGCAATAGGAATTTTTGGGTTAGGTCAATCCGTTCGCGAGATATGGGTGTTTGAAGCCAAGAAATGGTAGAGAAGGCAAAAAATTTTTCACAATTCTGCGGCTCCAAACGTTTAACCAGAATGGCCTAGGGAAAAAATACACATACCGTTGTAATCGGGCGAATTTCTACTTTCAGATGCAATAGGAATTTTTGGGTTAGGTCAATCCATTCGCGAGATATGGGAGTTGGAAGCTAAGAAATGGTTGAGAAGAGAACAAATTGTTCACATTTCTGCTGCTCCAAACGCTTCAGCAGAATGGCCTAGGGGGAAAATACGCATACCGTTGTAATCGGTCGAGTTTCTACTTTCAGTTACAATAGGAATTTTTGGGTTAGGTCAATCCGTTCGCGAGATATGGGACTTTGAATCTAAGAAATGGTTGCCAAGACAACAAATTTTTCGCACTTCTGCTGCTCCAATCGCTTAACCAGAATGGCCTAGGGGAAAAATACACGTACCGTTGTAATCGCGCGAGTTTCCACTATCAAATGCAATAGGAATTTTTGGGTTAGGTCAATCCGTTCGCGAGATATGGGAGTTGGAAGCTAAGAAATGGTTGAGAAGAGAACAAATTGTTCGCAATTCTGCTGCCCCAAACGCTTAACCAGAATGGACTAGGGAAAAAATACGCATACCGTTGTAATCGGGCGAGTTTCTGCTTTCTGATGCAACAGGAATTTTTGGGTTAGGTAAATCCGTTCGCGAGATATGGGAGTTTGAAGCCAAGAAATGGTTGATAAGGCAAAAAATTTTTCGCAATTCTGCTGCTCCAAACGCTTAACCAGAATGGCCTAGGGAAAAAATACACGTACCGTTGTAATCGGGCGAGTTTCTACTTTCAGATGCAATAGGAATTTTTGGGTTGGGTCAATCCGTTCGCGAGATATGGGAGTTGGAAGCTAAGAAATGGTTGAGAAGAGAACAAATTTTTCGCAATTCTGCTGCTCCAAACGCTTAAGCAGAATGGCCAAGGGAAAAAATACGCATACCGTTGTAATCGGGCGAGTTTCTACTATCAAATGCAATAGGAATTTTTGGGTTAGGTCAATCCGTTCGCGAGATATGGGAGTTGGAAGCTAAGAAATGGTTGAGAAGAGAACAAATTGTTCGCAATTCTGCTGCTCCAAACGCTTAACCAGAATGGACTAGGGAAAAAATACGCATACCGTTGTAATCGGGCGAGTTTCTGCTTTCTGATGCAACAGGAATTTTTGGGTTAGGTAAATCCGTTCGCGAGATATGGGAGTTTGAAGCCAAGAAATGGTTGATAAGGCAAAAACTTTTTCGCAATTCTGCTGCTCCAAACGCTTAACCAGAATGGCCTAGGGAAAAAATACACGTACCGTTGTAATCGGGCGAGTTTCTACTTTCAGATGCAATAGGAATTTTTGGGTTAGGTCAATCCGTTCGCGAGATATGGGAGTTGGAAGCTAAGAAATGGTTGAGAAGAGAACAAATTTTCGCAATTCTGCTGCTCCAAACGCTTAAGCAGAATGGCCAAGGGAAAAAATACGCATACCCTTGTAATCGGGCGAGTTTCTACTTTCAGTTACAATAGGAATTTTTGGGTTAGGTTAATCCGTTCGCGAGATATGGGACTTTAAAGCTAAGAAATGGTTGACAAGACAACACATTTTTCGCACTTCTGCTGCTCCAATCGCTTAACCAGAATGGCCTAGGTGAAAAATACACGTACCGTTTTAATCGGGCGAGTTTCTACTTTCAAATGCAATAGGAATTTTTGGGTTAGGTCAATCCGTTCGCGAGATAGGGGAGTTGGAAGCTAAGAAATGGTTGAGAAGAGAACAAATTGTTCGCAATTCTGCTGCTCCAAACGCTTAACCAGAATGGCCTAGGGAAAAAATACACATACCGTTGTAATCGGGCGAGTTTCTACTTTCAGATGCAATAGGAATTTTTGGGTTAGGTCAATCCGTTCGCGAGATATGGGAGTTTGAAGCTAAGAAATGGTTGAGGAGACAACAAATTTTTCGCACTTCCGCTGCTCCAAACGCTTAACCAGAATGGCCTAGGGAAAAAATACACGTACCGTTGTAACCGGGCGAGTTTCTACTTTCAGTTACAATAGGAATTTTTGGGTTAGGTCAATCCGTTCGCGAGATATGGGAGTTTGAAGCCAAGAAATGGTTGAGAAGGCAAAAAATTTTTCGCAATTCTGCTGTTTCAAACGCTTAACCAGAATGGCCTAGGGGAAAAATACACGTACCGTTGTAACCGGGCGAGTTTCTACTTTCAGACGCAACAGGAATTTTTGGGTTAGGTCAATCCGTTGGCGAGATATGGGAGTTTGAAGCCAAGAAATGGTTGAGAAGGCAAAAAATTTTTCGCAATTCTGCTGCTCCAAACGCTTAACCAGAATGGCCTAGGGAAAAAATGCACATACCGTTGTAATCGGGCGAGTTTCTACTTTCAGATGCAATAGGAATTTTTGGGTTAGGTCAATCCGTTCGCGAGATATGGGTGTTTGAAGCCAAGAAATGGTAGAGAAGGCAAAAAATTTTTCACAATTCTGCGGCTCCAAACGTTTAACCAGAATGGCCTAGGGAAAAAATACACATACCGTTGTAATCGGGCGAATTTCTACTTTCAGATGCAATAGGAATTTTTGGGTTAGGTCAATCCGTTCGCGAGATATGGGACTTTGAAGCTAAGAAATGGTTGTCAAGACAACAAATTTTTCGCACTTCTGCTGCTCCAATCGCTTAACCAGAATGGCGTAGAGGAAAAATACACGTACCGTTGTAATCGGGCGTGTTTCTACTATCAAATGCAATAGGAATTTTTGGGTTAGGTCAATCCATTCGCGAGATATGGGAGTTGGAAGCTAAGAAATGGTTGAGAAGAGAACAAATTGTTCACATTTCTGCTGCTCCAAACGCTTCAGCAGAATGGCCTAGGGGGAAAATACGCATACCGTTGTAATCGGTCGAGTTTCTACTTTCAGTTACAATAGGAATTTTTGGGTTAGGTCAATCCGTTCGCGAGATATGGGAGTTTGAAGCCAAGAAATGGTTGAGAAGGCAAAAGATTTTTCGCAATTCTGCTGCTCCAAACGTTTAACCAGAATGGCCTAGGGAAAAAATACACATACCGTTGTATTCGGGCGAGTTTCTACTATCAAATGCAATAGGAATTTTTGGGTTAGGTCAATCCGTTCGCGAGATATGGGAGTTGGAAGCTAAGAAATGGTTGAGAAGAGAACAAATTGTTCACAATTCTGCTGCTCCAAACGCTTAACCAGAATGGACTAGGGGAAAAATACACGTACCGTTGTAATCGGGCGAGTTTCTACTTTCAGATGCAACAGGAATTTTTGGGTTAGGTAAATCCGTTCGCGAGATATGGGAGTTTGAAGCCAAGAAATGGTTGATAAGGCAAAAAATTTTTCGCAATTCTGCTGCTCCAAACGCTTAACCAGAATGGCCTAGGGAAAAAATACACATACCGTTGTAACCGGGCGAGTTTCTACTTTCAGACGCAACAGGAATTTTTGGGTTAGGTAAATCCGTTCGCGAGATATGGGAGTTTGAAGCCAAGAAATGGTTGATAAGGCAAAAAATTTTTCGCAATTCTGCTGCTCCAAACGCTTAACCAGAATGGACTAGGGGAAAAATACACGTACCGTTGTAATCGGGCGAGTTTCTACTTTCAGATGCAACAGGAATTTTTGGGTTAGGTAAATCCGTTCGCGAGATATGGGAGTTTGAAGCCAAGAAATGGTTGATAAGGCAAAAAATTTTTCGCAATTCTGCTGCTCCAAACGCTTAACCAGACTGGCCTAGGGAAAAAATACACATACCGTTGTAATCGGGCGAGTTTCTACTTTCAGATGGGATAGGAATTTTTGGGTTAGGTCAATCCGTTCGCGAGATATGGGAGTTTGAAGCCAAGAAATGGTTGAGAAGAGAACAAATTTTTCGCATTTCTGCTGCTCCAAACGCTTCAGCAGAATGGCCTAGGGGGAAAATACGCATACCGTTGTAATCGGTCGAGTTTCTACTTTCAGTTACAATAGGAATTTTTGGGTTAGGTCAATCCGTTCGCGAGATATGGGAGTTTGAAGCCAAGAAATGGTTGAGAAGGCAAAAGATTTTTCGCAATTCTGCTGCTCCAAACGTTTAACCAGAATGGCCTAGGGAAAAAATACACATACCGTTGTATTCGGGCGAGTTTCTACTGTCAAATGCAATAGGAATTTTTGGGTTAGGTCAAACCGTTCGCGAGATATGGGAGTTGGAAGCAAAGAAATGGTTGAGAAGAGAACAAATTGTTCACAATTCTGCTGCTCCAAACGCTTAACCAGAATGGACTAGGGGAAAAATACACGTACCGTTGTAATCGGGCGAGTTTCTACTTTCAGATGCAACAGGAATTTTTGGGTTAGGTAAATCCGTTCGCGAGATATGGGAGTTTGAAGCCAAGAAATGGTTGATAAGGCAAAAAATTTTTCGCAATTCTGCTGCTCCAAACGCTTAACCAGAATGGCCTAGGGAAAAAATACACATACCGTTGTAACCGGGCGAGTTTCTACTTTCAGACGCAACAGGAATTTTTGGGTTAGGTAAATCCGTTCGCGAGATATGGGAGTTTGAAGCCAAGAAATGGTTGATAAGGCAAAAAATTTTTCGCAATTCTGCTGCTCCAAACGCTTAACCAGAATGGACTAGGGGAAAAATACACGTACCGTTGTAATCGGGCGAGTTTCTACTTTCAGATGCAACAGGAATTTTTGGGTTAGGTAAATCCGTTCGCGAGATATGGGAGTTTGAAGCCAAGAAATGGTTGATAAGGCAAAAAATTTTTCGCAATTCTGCTGCTCCAAACGCTTAACCAGAATGGCCTAGGGAAAAAATACACATACCGTTGTAACCGGGCGAGATTCTACTTTCAGACGCAACAGGAATTTTTGGGTTAGGTAAATCCGTTCGCGAGATATGGGAGTTTGAAGCCAAGAAATGGTTGATAAGGCAAAAAATTTTTCGCAATTCTGCTGCTCCAAACGCTTAACCAGAATGGACTAGGGGAAAAATACACGTACCGTTGTAATCGGGCGAGTTTCTACTTTCAGATGCAACAGGAATTTTTGGGTTAGGTAAATCCGTTCGCGAGATATGGGAGTTCGAAGCCAAGAAATGGTTGATAAGGCAAAAAATTTTTCGCTATTCTGCTGCTCCAAACGCTTAACCAGACTGGCCTAGGGAAAAAATACACATACCGTTGTAATCGGGCGAGTTTCTACTTTCAGATGGGATAGGAATTTTTGGGTTAGGTCAATCCGTTCGCGAGATATGGGAGTTTGAAGCCAAGAAATGGTTGAGAAGAGAACAAATTTTTCGCAATTCTGCTGCTCCAAACGCTTCAGCAGAATGGCCTAGGGGGAAAATACGCATACCGTTGTAATCGGTCGAGTTTCTACTTTCAGTTACAATAGGAATTTTTGGGTTAGGTCAATCCGTTCGCGAGATATGGGAGTTTGAAGCCAAGAAATGGTTGAGAAGGCAAAAGATTTTTCGCAATTCTGCTGCTCCAAACGTTTAACCAGAATGGCCTAGGGAAAAAATACACATACCGTTGTATTCGGGCGAGTTTCTACTGTCAAATGCAATAGGAATTTTTGGGTTAGGTCAAACCGTTCGCGAGATATGGGAGTTGGAAGCAAAGAAATGGTTGAGAAGAGAACAAATTGTTCACAATTCTGCTGCTCCAAACGCTTAACCAGAATGGACTAGGGGAAAAATACACGTACCGTTGTAATCGGGCGAGTTTCTACTTTCAGATGCAACAGGAATTTTTGGGTTAGGTAAATCCGTTCGCGAGATATGGGAGTTTGAAGCCAAGAAATGGTTGATAAGGCAAAAAATTTTTCGCAATTCTGCTGCTCCAAACGCTTAACCAGAATGGCCTAGGGAAAAAATACACATACCGTTGTAACCGGGCGAGTTTCTACTTTCAGACGCAACAGGAATTTTTGGGTTAGGTAAGTCCGTTCGCGAGATATGGGAGTTTGAAGCCAAGAAATGGTTGATAAGGCAAAAAATTTTTCGCAATTCTGCTGCTCCAAACGCTTAACCAGAATGGACTAGGGGAAAAATACACGTACCGTTGTAATCGGGCGAGTTTCTACTTTCAGATGCAACAGGAATTTTTGTGTTAGGTAAATCCGTTCGCGAGATATGGGAGTTTGAAGCCAAGAAATGGTTGAGAAGGCAAAAGATTTTTCGCAATTCTGCTGCTCCAAACGTTTAACCAGACTGGCCTAGGGAAAAAATACACATACCGTTGTAATCGGGCGAGTTTCTACTTTCAGATGGGATAGGCATTTTTGGGTTAGGTCAATCCGTTCGCGAGATATGGGAGTTGGAAGCTAAGAAATGGTTGAGAACAGAACAAATTGTTCACATTTCTGCTGCTCCAAACGCTTCAGCAGAATGGCCTAGGGGGAAAATACGCATACCGTTGTAATCGGTCGAGTTTCTACTTTCAGTTGCAATAGGAATTTTTGGGTTAGGTCAATCCGTTCGCGAGATATGGGAGTTTGAAGCCAAGAAATGGTTGAGAAGGCAAAAGATTTTTCGCAATTCTGCTGCTCCAAACGTTTAACCAGAATGGCCTAGGGAAAAATACACATACCGTTGTATTCGGGCGAGTTTCTACTGTCAAATGCAATAGGAATTTTTGGTTTAGGTCAATCCGTTCTTGAGATATTGGAGTTGGAAGCTAAGAAATGGTTGAGAAGAGAACAAATTGTTCACAATTCTGCTGCTCCAAACGCTTAACCAGAATGGACTAGGGGAAAAATACACGTACCGTTGTAATCGGGCGAGTTTCTACTTTCAGATGCAACAGGAATTTTTGGGTTAGGTAAATCCGTTCGCGAGATATGGGTGTTTGAAGCCAAGAAATGGTTGATAAGGCAAAAAATTTTTCGCAATTCTGCTGCTCCAAACGCTTAACCAGACTGGCCTAGGGAAAAAATACACATACCGTTGTAATCGGGCGAGTTTCTACTTTCAGATGGGATAGGAATTTTTGGGTTAGGACAATCCGTTCGCGAGATATGGGAGTTTGAAGCCAAGAAATGGTTGAGAAGAGAACAAATTTTTCGCAATTCTGCTGCTCCAAACGCTTCAGCAGACTGGCCTAGGGGGAAAATACGCATACCGTTGTAATCGGTCGAGTTTCTACTTTCAGTTACAATAGGAATTTTTGGGTTAGGTCAATCCGTTCGCGAGATATGTGAGTTTGAAGCCAAGGAATGGTTGAGAAGGCAAAAGATTTTTCGCAATTCTGCTGCTTCAAACGTTTAACCAGAATGGCCTAGGGAAAAAATACACATACCGTTGTATTCGGGCGAGTTTCTACTATCAAATGCAATAGGAATTTTTGGGTTAGGTCAATCCGTTCGCGAGATATGGGAGTTGGAAGCTAAGAAATGGTTGAGAAGAGAACAAATTTTTCGCAATTCTGCTGCTCCAAACGCTTCAGCAGAATGGCCTACGGGGAAAATACGCATACCGTTGTAATCGGTCAAGTTTCTACTTTCAGTTACAATAGGAATTTTTGGGTTAGGTCAATCCGTTCGCGAGATATGGGACTTTGAAGCCAAGAAATGGTTGAGAAGGCAAAAAATTTTTCGCAATTCTGCTGCTTCAAACGCTTAACCAGAATGGCCTAGGGGAGAAATACACGTACCGTTGTAATCGGGCGAGTTTCTACTTTCAAATGCCATAGGAATGTTTGGGTTAGGTCAATCCGTTCGTGAGATATGATTTTTTGAAGCTAAGAAATGGTTGAGAAGACAACAAATTTTTCGCACTTCTGCTGCTCCAAACGCTTAACCCGAATGGCCTAGGGACAAAATACACATACTGATGTAATCGGGCGAGTTTCTACTTTCAAATGCCATAGCAATGTTTGGGTTAGGTCAATCCGTTCGCGAGATATGAGAGTTTGCATCTAAGAAATGGTTGAGAAGACAACAAATTTTTCGCGATTCTGCTGCTCCAAACGCTTAACCAGAATGGACTAGGGAAAAAATACGCATACCGTTGTAATCGGGCGAGTTTCTGCTTTCTGATGCAACAGGAATTTGTGGGTTAGGTAAATCCGTTCGCGAGATATGGGAGTTTGAAGCCAAGAAATGGTAGAGAAGAGAACAAATTTTTCGCAATTCTGCTGCTCCAAACGCTTAACCAGAATGGGCTAGGGAAAAAATACACATACCGTTGAAATCGGGCGAGTTTCTACTTTCAAATGCAATAGGAAATTTTGGGTTAGGTCAATCCGTTCGCGAGATATGAGAGTTTGAAGCTAAGATATGGTTGAGAAGACAACAAATTTTTCGCAAATCCGCTGCTCCAAACGCTTAACCAGAAGGGCCTAGGGTAAAATGGACATACCGTTGTAATCGGGCGAGTTTCTACTTTCAGTTACAATAGGATTTTTTGGGTTAGGTCAATCCCTTCGCGAGATATGGGACTTTGAAGCTAAGAAATGGTTGTCAAGACAACAAATTTTTCGCAATTCTGCTGCAACAATCGCTTAACCAGAATCGCCTAGGGGAAAAATACACGTACCGCTGTAATCGGGCGAGTTTCTACTTTCAGATGCAATAGGAATTTTTGGGTTAGGTCAATCCGTTCGCGAGATATGGGAGCTTGAAGCCAAGAAATGGTTGAGAAGGCAAAAAATTTTTCGCACTTCTGCTGCTCCAATCGCTTAACCAGAATGGCCTAGGGGAAAAATACGCGTACCGTTGTAAACGGGCGAGTTTCTACTTTCAAAATGCAATAGGAATTTTTGGGTTGAGTCAATCCGTTCGCGAGATATGGGAGTTGGAAGCTAAGAAATGATTGAGAAGAGAACAAACTGTTCGCAATTCTGCTGCTCCAAACGCATAACCAGAACGGGCTAGGGAAAAAATACACATACCGTTGTAATCGGTCGAGTTTCTACTTTCAGACGCACCAGGAATTTTTGGGTTAGGTCAATCCGTTAGCGAGATGTGGGAGTTTGAAGCCAAGAAATGGTTGAGAAGGCAAAAAATTTTTCGCAATTCTGCTGCTCCAAACGCTTAACCAGAATGGCCTAGGGAAAAAATACACATACCGTTGTATTCGGGCGAGTTTCTACTATCAAATGCAATAGGAATTTTTGGGTTAGGTCAATCCGTTCGCGAGATATGGGAGTTGGAAGCTAAGAAATGGTTGAGAAGAGAACAAATTGTTCACAATTCTGCTGCTCCAAACGCTTAACCAGAATGGACTAGGGGAAAAATACGCATACCGTTGTAATCGGGCGAGTTTCTGCTTTCTGATGCAACAGGAATTTTTGAGTTAGGTAAATCCGTTCGCGAGATATGGGAGTTTGAAGCCAAGAAATGGTTGACAAGGCAAAAAATTTTTCGCAATTCTGCTGCTCCAAACGCTTAACCAGAATGGCCTAGGGAAAAAATACACGTACCGTTGTAATCGGGCGAGTTTCTACTTTCAGATGCAATAGGAATTTTTGGGTTAGGTCAATCCGTTCGCGAGATATGGGAGTTGGAAGCTAAGAAATGGTTGAGAAGAGAACAAATTTTTTCGCAATTCTGCTGCTCCAAACGCTTCAGCAGAATGGCCTAGGGGGAAAATACGCATACCGTTGTAATCGGTCGAGTTCTTCTACTTTCAGTTACAATAGGAATTTTTGGGTTAGGTCAATCCGTTCGCGAGATATGGGAGTTTGAAGCCAAGAAATGGTAGAGAAGGCAAAAAATTTTTCACAATTCTGCTGCTCCAGACGCTTAACCTGAATGGCCTAGGGGAGAAAATACACATACCGTTGTAATCGGGCGAGTTTCTACTTTCAGATGCCATAGCAATTTTTGGGTTATGTCAATCCGTTCGCGAGATACGGGAGTTTGAAGACAAGAAATGGTTGAGAAGGCAAAAAATTTGTCGCAATTCTGCTGCTCCAAACGCTTAAACCAGAATGGCCTAAGGAAAAATACACATACCGTTTGTAATCGCGGGAGTTTTTACTTTCAGATGCAACCGGAATTCTTGGGTTATGTCAATCCGTTCGCAAGGTATGGGAGTTTGAAGCCAAGAAATGGTTGAGAAGGCAAAAATTTTTTCGCAATTCTGCTACTCCAAACGCTTAACGAGAATGACCTAGGAAAAAATGCACGTACCGCTGTAATCGGGCGAGTTTCTACTTTCAGACGCAGCAGGAATTTTTGGGTTAGGTCAATCCGTTCGTGAGATATGATTGTTTGAAGCTAAGAAATGGTTGAGAAGACAACAAATTTTTTCGCACTTCTGCTGCTCCAATCGCTTAACCCGAATGGCCTAGGGACAAAAATACACATACTGATGTAATCGGGCGAGTTTCTACTTTCAAATGCCATAGCAATGTTTGGGTTAGGTCAATCCGTTCGCGAGATATGAGAGTTTGCATCTAAGAAATGGTTGAGAAGACAACAAATTTGGCGATTCTGCTGCTCCAAACGCTTAACCAGAATGGACTAGGAAAAAATACGCATACCGTTGTAATCGGGCGAGTTTCTGCTTTCTGATGCAACAGGAATTTGTGGGTTAGGTAAATCCGTTCGCGAGATATGGAGTTTGAAGCCAAGAAATGGTAGAGAAGAGAACAAATTTTTCGCAATTCTGCTGCTCCAAACGCTTAAGCAGAATGGCCTAGGGAAAAAATACGCATACCGTTGTAATCGGGCGAGTTTCGTACTTTCAGTTACAATAGGAATTTTTGGGTTAGGTTAATCCGTTCGCGAGATATGGGACTTTGAAGCTAAGAAATGGTTGACAAGACAACAAATTTTTCGCACTTCTGCTGCTCCAATCGCTTAACCAGAATGGCCTAGGGGAAAAATACACGTACCGTTGTAATCGGGCGAGTTTCTACTTTCAAATGCAATAGAATTTTTGGGTTAGGTCAATCCGTTCGCGAGATATGGAGTTGGAAGCTAAGAAATGGTTGAGAAGAGAACAAATTGTTCGCAATTCTGCTGCTCCAAACGCTTAACCAGAATGGCCTAGGGAAAAAATACACATACCGTTGTAATCGGGCGAGTTTCTGCTTTCTGATGCAGCAGGAATTTTTGGGTTAGGTCAATCCGTTCGCGAGATATGGGACTTTGAAGCTAAGAAATGGTTGTCAAGACAACAAATTTTTCGCACTTCTGCTGCTCCAATCGCTTAACCAGAATGGCCTAGGGGAAAAATACACGTACCGTTGTAATCGGGCGAGTTTCTACTATCAAATGCAATAGGAATTTTTGGGTTAGGTCAATCCGTTCGCGAGATATGGGGGTTGGAAGCTAAGAAATGGTTGAGAAGAGAACACATTGTTCGCAATTCTGCTGCTCCAAACGCTTAACCAGAATGGACTAGGGAAAAAATACGCATACAGTTGTAATCGGGCGAGTTTCTGCTTTTCTGATGCAACAGGAATTTTTTGGGTTAGGTCAATCCGTTCACGAGATATGGGAGTTTGAAGCCAAGAAATGGTTGAGAAGGCAAAAAATTTTTCACAATTCTGCTGCTGCAAACGCTTAACCAGAATGGCCTAGGGAAAAAATACACATACCGTTGTAACCGGGCGAGTTTCTACTTTCAGAAGCAACAGGAATTTTTGGGTTAGGTCAATCCGTTCGCGAGATATGGGAGTTTGAAGCCAAGAAATGGTTGAGAAGGGCAACAAATTTTCGCAAATCTGCTGCTCCAAACGCTTAACCAGAATGTCCTAGGGAAAAAATACGGGTACCGTTGTAATCGGGCGAGTTTCCACTTTCAGTTACAATAGGAATTTTTGGGTTAGGTCAATCCGTTCGCGAGATATGGACTTTGAAACTAAGAAATGGTTGAGAAGACAACAAATTTTTCGCACTTCTGCTGCACCAAACGCTTAACCATAATGGCCTAGGGAAAAAATACACATACCGTTGTAACCGGGCGAGTTTCTACTTTCAGACGCAACAGGAATTTTTTGGTTTGGTCAATCGGTTCGTGAGATATGGCAAATTGATGCTAAGAAATGGTTGAGAAGACAACAAATTTTTCGCAATTCTGCTGCTCCAAACGCTTAACCAGAATGGGCTAGGGAAAAAATACACATACCGTTGAAATCGGGCGAGTTTCTACTTTCAAATGCAATAGGAAATATTGGGTTAGGTCAATCCGTTCGCGAGATATGAGAGTTTGAAGCTAAGATATGGTTGAGAAGACAACAAATTTTTCGCAAATCCGCTGCTCCAAACGCTTAACCAGAATGGCCTAGGGAAAAAATGGACATACCGTTGTAATCGGGCGAGTTTCTACTTTCAAATGCAATAGGAATTTTTGGGTTAGGTCAATCGGTTCGCGAGATATGGGAGTTTCAAGCTAAGAAATGGTTGAGAAGACAACAAATTTTCGCAAATCTGCGGCTCCAAACGCTTAACCAGAATGTCCTAGGGAAAAAATACGGGTACCGTTGTAATCGGGCGAGTTTCCACTTTCAGTTACAATAGGAATTTTTGGGTTAGGTCAATCCGTTCGCGAGATATGGGACTTTGAAGCCAAGAAATGGTTGAGAAGACATCAAATTTTTCGCACTTCTGCTGCTCCAATCGCTTAACCAGAATGGCATAGGGGAAAAATACACGTACCGTTGTAATCGGGCGAGTTTCTACTTTCAGTTACAATAGGAATGTTTGGGTTAGGTCAATCCGTTCGCGAGATATGGGAGCTTGAAGCCAAGAAATGGTTGAGAAGACAAAAAATTTTTCGCAATTCTGCTGCTCCAAACGCTTAACCAGAATGGCCTAGGGAAAAAACACACATACCGTTGTAATCGGGCGAGTTTCTACTTTCAGTTACAATAGGATTTTTTGGGTTAGGTCAATCCCTTCGCGAGATATGGGACTTTGAAGCTAAGAAATGGTTGTCAAGACAACAAATTTTTCGCACTTCTGCTGCTCCAATCGCTTAACCAGAATGGCCTAGGGAAAAAATACACATACCGTTGAAATCGGGCGAGTTTCTACTTTCAAATGCAATAGGAAATTTTGGGTTAGGTCAATCCGTTCGCGAGATATGAGAGTTTGGAAGCTAAGATATGGTTGAGAAGACAACAAATTTTTCGCAAATCCGCTGCTCCAAACGCTTAACCAGAATGGCCTAGAGGAAAAATACACATACCGTTGTAATCGGGCGAGTTTCTACTTTCAAATGCAATAGGAATTTTTGGGTTAGGTCATACCGTTCGCGAGATATGGGAGTTTGAAGCTAAGAAATGGTTGAGAAGACAAAAAATTTTTCGCAATTCTGCTGCTCCAAACGCTTAACCAGAATGGCCTAGGGAAAAAACACTCATACCGTTGTAATCGGGCGAGTTTCTATTTTCAGACGCAACAGGAATTTTTTGGTTTGGTCAATCGGTTCGTGAGATATGGCAAATTGATGCTAAGAAATGGTTGAGAAGACAACAAATTTTTTCGCACTTCTGCTGCTCCAATCGCTTAACCCAGAATCGCCTAGGGGAAAAATACACGTACCGTTGTAATCCGGCGAGTTTCTACTTTCAAATGCAATAGGAATTTTTGGGTTAGGTCAATCGGTTCGCGAGATATGGGAGTTTCAAGCTAAGAAATGGTTGAGAAGACAACAAATTTTCGCAAATCTGCTGCTCCAAACGCTTAACCAGAATGTCCTAGGGAAAAAATACGGGTACCGTTGTAATCGGGCGAGTTTCCACTTTCAGTTACAATAGGAATTTTTGGGTTAGGTCAATCCGTCCGCGAGATATGGGACTTTGAATCTAAGAAATGGTTGAGAAGACAACAAATTTTTCGCAATTCTGCTGCTCCAATCGCTTAACCAGAATGGCCTAGGGGAAAAATACACGTACCGTTGTAATCGGGCGAGTTTCTACTTTCAGACGCAACAGGAATTTTGGGGTTAGGTCAATCCGTTCGCGAGATATGGGAGTTTGAAGCCAAGAAATGGTTGAGAAGACAACAAATTTTTCGCACTTCTGCTGCTCCAATCGCTTAACCAGAATGGCCTAGTGAAAAAATACACATACCGTTGTAATCGGGCGAGTTTCTACTTTCAGACGCAGCAGGAATTTTTGGGTTAGGTCAATCCGTTCGCGAGATATGGGACTTTGAAGCTAAGAAATGGTTGTCAAGACAACAAATTTTTCGCACTTCTGCTGCTCCAATCGCTTAACCAGAATGGCCTAGGGGAAAAATACACGTACCGTTGTAATCGGGCGAGTTTCTACTTTCAGTTACAATAGGAATTTTTGGGTTAGGTCAATCCGTTCGCGAGATGTGGGACTTTGAAGCTAAGAAATGGTTGACAAGACAACAAATTTTTCGCACTTCTGCTGCTCCAATCGCTTAACCAGAATGGCCTACGGAAGAAATACGCATACCGTTGTAATCGGGGGAGTTTCTTCTTTCAGATGCAATAGGAACTTTTGGGTTAGGTCAACCCGTTCACGAGATATGGGAGTTTGAAGGCAAGAAATGGTTGAGAAGGCAAAAAATTTTTCACAATTTTGCTGCTCCAAACGCTTAACCAGAATGGCCTAGGGAAAAAATACTCATACCGTTGTAACCGGGCGAGTTTCATCTTTCAGACGCAACAGGAATTTTTGGGTTAGGTCAATCCTTTCGCGAGATATGGGAGTTTGAAGCCAAGAAATGGTTGAGAAGGCAAAAAATTTTTCGCAATTCGGCTGCTCCAAACGCTCAACCAGAATTGCCTTGGGAAGAAATACACATACCGTTGTAATCGGGCGAGTTTCTACTTTCAGATGCAATAGCAATTTTTGGGTTAGGTCAATCCGTTCGCGAGATGTGGGAGTTTGAAGACAAGAAATGGTTGAGAAGGCAAAAAATTTGTGGCAATTCTGCTGCTCCAAACGCTTAACCAGAATGGCCTAAGGAAAAAATACACATACCGTTGTAATCGGGCGAGTTTCTACTTTCAGATGCAACCGGAATTCTTGGGTTAGGTCAATCCGTTCGCGAGATATGGGAGTTTGAAACCAAGAAATGGTTGAGAAGGCAAAAATTTTTTCGCAATTCTGCTGCTCCAAACGCTTAACGAGAATGGCCTAGGGAAAAAATGCACGTACCGCTGTAATCGGGCGAGTTGCTACTTTCAGATGTAATAGGAATTTTTGGGTTAGGTCAATCCGTTCGCGAGATATGGGAGCTTGAAGCCAAGAAATGGTTGAGAAGGCAAAAAATTTTTCGCAATTCTGCTCCTTCAAACGCTTAACCAGAATGACCTAGGGGAAAAATACACGTACCGTTGTAATCGGGCGAGTTTCTACTATCAAATGCAATAGGAATTTTTGGGTTAGGTCAATCCGTTCGCGAGGTATGGGACTTTGAAGCTAAGAAATGGTTGAGAAGACAACAAATTTTTCGCACTTCTGCTGCACCAAAGACTTAACCATAATGGCCTAGGGAAAAAATACACATACCGTTGTAACCGGGCGAGTTTCTACTTTCAGACGCAACAGGAATTTTTTGGTTTGGTCAATCGGTTCGTGAGATATGGCAAATTGATGCTAAGAAATGGTTGAGAAGACAACAAATTTTTCGCAATTCTGCTGCTCCAAACGCTTAACCAGAATGGGCTAGGGAAAAAATACACATACCGTTGAAATCGGGCGAGTTTCTACTTTCAAATGCAATAGGAAATTTTGGGTTAGGTCAATCCGTTCGCGAGATATGAGAGTTTGAAGCTAAGATATGGTTGAGAAGACAACAAATTTTTCGCAAATCCGCTGCTCCAAACGCTTAACCAGAATGGCCTAGGGAAAAAATGGACATACCGTTGTAATCGGGCGAGTTTCTACTTTCAGTTACAATAGGATTTTTTGGGTTAGGTCAATCCCTTCGCGAGATATGGGACTTTGAAGCTAAGAAATGGTTGTCAAGACAACAAATTTTTCGCACTTCTGCAACAATCGCTTAACCAGAATCGCCTAGGGGAAAAATACACGTACCGTTGTAATCGGGCGAGTTTCTACTTTCAAATGCAATAGGAATTTTTGGGTTAGGTCAAACCGTTCGCGAGATATGGGAGTTTGAAGCTAAGAAATGGTTGAGAAGACAAAAAATTTTTCGCAATTCTGCTGCTCCAAACGCTTAACCAGAATGGCCTAGGGAAAAAACACACATACCGTTGAAATCGGGCGAGTTTCTAGTTTCAGATGCAGTAGGAATTTTTGGATTAGGTCAATCCGTTCGCGGGATATGGGAGTTTAAAGCCAAGAAATGGTAGAGAAGCCAAAAAATTTGTCACAATTCTGCTGCTACAAACGCTTAACCAGAATGGCCTAGAGGAAAAATACACATACCGTTGTAATCGGGCGAGTTTCTACTTTCAGACGCAACAGGAATTTTTTGGTTTGGTCAATCGGTTCGTGAGATATGGCAAATTGATGCTAAGAAATGGTTGAGAAGACAACAAATTTTTCGCAACTCTGCTGCTCCAATCGCTTAACCAGAATGGCCTAGGGGAAAAATACAGGTACCGTTGTAATCGGGCGAGTTTCTACTTTCAGACGCAACAGGAATTTTGGGGTTAGGTCAATCCGTTCGCGAGATATGGGAGTTTGAAGCCAAGAAATGGTTGAGAAGACAACAAATTTTTCGCACTTCTGCTGCTCCAATCGCTTAACCAGAATCGCCTAGGGGAAAAATACACGTACCGTTGTAATCCGGCGAGTTTCTACTTTCAAATGCAATAGGAATTTTTGGGTTAGGTCAATCGGTTCGCGAGATATGGGAGTTTCAAGCTAAGAAATGGTTGAGAAGACAACAAATTTTCGCAAATCTGCTGCTCCAAACGCTTAACCAGAATGTCCTAGGGAAAAAATACGGGTACCGTTGTAATCGGGCGAGTTTCCACTTTCAGTTACAATAGGAATTTTTGGGTTAGGTCAATCCGTTCGCGAGATATGGGACTTTGAATCTAAGAAATGGTTGAGAAGACAACAAATTTTTCGCAATTCTGCTGCTCCAATCGCTTAACCAGAATGGCCTAGGGGAAAAATACACGTACCGTTGTAATCGGGCGAGTTTCTACTTTCAGACGCAACAGGAATTTTGGGGTTAGGTCAATCCGTTCGCGAGATATGGGAGTTTGAAGCCAAGAAATGGTTGAGAAGACAACAAATTTTTCGCACTTCTGCTGCTCCAATCGCTTAACCAGAATGGCCTAGGGAAAAAATACACATACCGTTGTAATCGGGCGAGTTTCTACTTTCAGACGCAGCAGGAATTTTTGGGTTAGGTCAATCCGTTCGCGAGATATGGGACTTTGAAGCTAAGAAATGGTTGTCAAGACAACAAATTTTTCGCACTTCTGCTGCTCCAATCGCTTAACCAGAATGGCCTAGGGAAAAAATACACATACCGTTGAAATCGGGCGAGTTTCTACTTTCAAATGCAATAGGAAATTTTGGGTTAGGTCAATCCGTTCGCGAGATATGAGAGTTTGAAGCTAAGATATGGTTGAGAAGACAACAAATTTTTCGCAAATCCGCTGCTCCAAACGCTTAACCAGAATGGCCTAGGGAAAAAATGGACATACCGTTGTAATCGGGCGAGTTTCTACTTTCAGTTACAATAGGATTTTTTGGGTTAGGTCAATCCCTTCGCGAGATATGGGACTTTGAAGCTAAGAAATGGTTGTCAAGACAACAAATTTTTCGCACTTCTGCTGCAACAATCGCTTAACCAGAATCGCCTAGGGGAAAAATACACGTACCGTTGTAATCGGGCGAGTTTCTACTTTCAAATGCAATAGGAATTTTTGGGTTAGGTCAAACCGTTCGCGAGATATGGGAGTTTGAAGCTAAGAAATGGTTGAGAAGACAAAAAATTTTTCGCAATTCTGCTGCTCCAAACGCTTAACCAGAATGGCCTAGGGAAAAAAACACACATACCGTTGAAATCGGGCGAGTTTCTAGTTTCAGATGCAGTAGGAATTTTTGGATTAGGTCAATCCGTTCGCGGGATATGGGAGTTTAAAGCCAAGAAATGGTAGAGAAGCCAAAAAATTTGTCACAATTCTGCTGCTACAAACGCTTAACCAGAATGGCCTAGAGGAAAAATACACATACCGTTGTAATCGGGCGAGTTTCTACTTTCAGATGCAATAGGAATTTTTGGGTTAGGTCAATCCGTTCGCGAGATATGGGAGTTTGAATCCAAGAAATGGTAGAGAAGGCAATAAATTTTTCACAATTCTGCTGCTCCAAACGCTTAACCAGAATGGCCTAGGGAAAAAACACACATAACGTTGTAATCGGGCGAGTTTCTAGTTTCAGATGCAATAGGAATTTTTGGATTAGGTCAATCCGTTCGCGGGATATGGGAGTTTAAAGCCAAGAAATGGTAGAGAAGCCAAAAAATTTGTCACAATTCTGCTGCTTACAAACGCTTAACCAGAATGGCCTAGAGGAAAAATACACATACCGTTGTAATCGGGGCGAGTTTCTACTTTCAAATGCAATAGGAATTTTTGGGTTAGGTCAAACCGTTCGCGAGATATGGGAGTTTGAAGCTAAGAAATGGTTGAGAAGACAAAAAATTTTTCGCAATTCTGCTGCTCCAAACGCTTAACCAGAATGGCCTAGGGAAAAAAACACACATACCGTTGTAATCGGGCGAGTTTCTACTTTCAGACGCAACAGGAATTTTTTGGTTTGGTCAATCGGTTCGTGAGATATGGCAAATTGATGCTAAGAAATGGTTGAGAAGACAACAAATTTTTCGCAACTCTGCTGCTCCAATCGCTTAACCAGAATGGCCTAGGGGAAAAATACAGGTACCGTTGTAATCGGGCGAGTTTCTACTTTCAGACGCAACAGGAATTTTGGGGTTAGGTCAATCCGTTCGCGAGATATGGGAGTTTGAAGCCAAGAAATGGTTGAGAAGACAACAAATTTTTCGCAATTCTGCTGCTCCAATCGCTTAACCAGAATGGCCTAGGGAAAAAATACACATACCGTTGTAATCGGGCGAGTTTCTACTTTCAGACGCAGAAGGAATTTTTGGGTTAGGTCAATCCGTTCGCGAGATATGGGACTTTGAAGCTAAGAAATGGTTGTCAAGACAACAAATTTTTCGCACTTCTGCTGCTCCAATCGCTTAACCAGAATGGCCTAGGGAAAAAATACACATACCGTTGAAATCGGGCGAGTTTCTACTTTCAAATGCAATAGGAAATTTTGGGTTAGGTCAATCCGTTCGCGAGATATGAGAGTTTGAAGCTAAGATATGGTTGAGAAGACAACAAATTTTTCGCAAATCCGCTGCTCCAAACGCTTAACCAGAATGGCCTAGGGAAAAAATGGACATACCGTTGTAATCGGGCGAGTTTCTACTTTCAGTTACAATAGGATTTTTTGGGTTAGGTCAATCCCTTCGCGAGATATGGGACTTTGAAGCTAAGAAATGGTTGTCAAGACAACAAATTTTTCGCACTTCTGCTGCAACAATCGCTTAACCAGAATCGCCTAGGGGAAAAATACACGTACCGTTGTAATCGGGCGAGTTTCTACTTTCAAATGCAATAGGAATTTTTGGGTTAGGTCAAACCGTTCGCGAGATATGGGAGTTTGAAGCTAAGAAATGGTTGAGAAGACAAAAAATTTTTCGCAATTCTGCTGCTCCAAACGCTTAACCAGAATGGCCTAGGGAAAAAACACACATACCGTTGAAATCGGGCGAGTTTCTAGTTTCAGATGCAGTAGGAATTTTTGGATAAGGACAATCCGTTCGCGGGATATGGGAGTTTAAAGCCAAGAAATGGTAGAGAAGCCAAAAAATTTGTCACAATTCTGCTGCTACAAACGCTTAACCAGAATGGCCTAGAGGAAAAATACACATACCGTTGTAATCGGGCGAGTTTCTACTTTCAGATGCAATAGGAATTTTTGGGTTAGGTCAATCCGTTCGCGAGATATGGGAGTTTGAAGCCAAGAAATGGTAGAGAAGGCAATAAATTTTTCACAATTCTGCTGCTCCAAACGCTTAACCAGAATGGCCTAGGGAAAAAACACACATACCGTTGTAATCGGGCGAGTTTCTAGTTTCAGATGCAATAGGAATTTTTGGATTAGGTAAATCCGTTCGCGGGATATGGGAGTTTAAAGCCAAGAAATGGTAGAGAAGCCAAAAAATTTGTCACAATTCTGCTGCTACAAACGCTTAACCAGAATGGCCTAGAGGAAAAATACACATACCGTTGTAATCGGGCGAGTTTCTACTTTCAGATGCAATAGGAATTTTTGGGTTAGGTCAATCCGTTCGCGAGATATGGGAGTTTGAAGCCAAGAAATGGTAGAGAAGGCAATAAATTTTTCACAATTCTGCTGCTCCAAACGCTTAACCAGAATGGCCTAGGGAAAAAACACACATACCGTTGTAATCGGGCGAGTTTCTACTTTCAGACGCAACAGGAATTTTTTGGTTTGGTCAATCGGTTCGTGAGATATGGCAAATTGATGCTAAGAAATGGTTGAGAAGACAACAAATTTTTCGCAACTCTGCTGCTCCAATCGCTTAACCAGAATGGCCTAGGGGAAAAATACAGGTACCGTTGTAATCGGGCGAGTTTCTACTTTCAGACGCAACAGGAATTTTGGGGTTAGGTCAATCCGTTCGCGAGATATGGGAGTTTGAAGCCAAGAAATGGTTGAGAAGACAACAAATTTTTCGCACTTCTGCTGCTCCAATCGCTTAACCAGAATCGCCTAGGGGAAAAATACACGTACCGTTGTAATCCGGCGAGTTTCTACGTTCAAATGCAATAGGAATTTTTGGGTTAGGTCAATCGGTTCGCGAGATATGGGAGTTTCAAGCTAAGAAATGGTTGAGAAGACAACAAATTTTCGCAAATCTGCTGCTCCAAACGCTTAACCAGAATGTCCTAGGGAAAAAATACGGGTACCGTTGTAATCGGGCGAGTTTCCACTTTCAGTTACAATAGGAATTTTTGGGTTAGGTCAATCCGTTCGCGAGATATGGGACTTTGAATCTAAGAAATGGTTGAGAAGACAACAAATTTTTCGCAATTCTGCTGCTCCAATCGCTTAACCAGAATGGCCTAGGGGAAAAATACACGTACCGTTGTAATCGGGCGAGTTTCTACTTTCAGACGCAACAGGAATTTTGGGGTTAGGTCAATCCGTTCGCGAGATATGGGAGCTTGAAGCCAAGAAATGGTTGAGAAGACAACAAATTTTTCGCACTTCTGCTGCTCCAATCGCTTAACCAGAATGGCCTAGGGAAAAAATACACATACCGTTGTAATCGGGCGAGTTTCTACTTTCAGACGCAGCAGGAATTTTTGGGTTAGGTCAATCCGTTCGCGAGATATGGGACTTTGAAGCTAAGAAATGGTTGAGAAGACAACAAATTTTTCGCACTTCTGCTGCTCCAATCGCTTAACCAGAATGGCCTAGGGAAAAAATACACATACCGTTGTAATCGGGCGAGTTTCTACTTTCAGATGCAACCGGAATTCTTGGGTTAGGTCAATCCGTTCGCGAGATATGGGAGTTTGAAGCTAAGAAATGGTTGAGAAGGCAAAAATTTTTTCGCAATTCTGCTGCTCCAAACGCTTAACGAGAATGGCCTAGGGAAAAAATGCACGTACCGCTGTAATCGGGCGAGTTGCTACTTTCAGATGTAATAGGAATTTTTGGGTTAGGTCAATCCGTTCGCGAGATATGGGAGCTTGAAGCCAAGAAATGGTTGAGAAGGCAAAAAATTTTTCGCAATTCTGCTCCTTCAAACGCTTAACCAGAATGGCCTAGGGGAAAAATACACGTACCGTTGTAATCGGGCGAGTTTCTACTATCAAATGCAATAGGAATTTTTGGGTTAGGTCAATCCGTTCGCGAGATATGGGACTTTGAAGCTAAGAAATGGTTGAGAAGACAACAAATTTTTCGCACTTCTGCTGCACCAAACGCTTAACCATAATGGCCTAGGGAAAAAATACACATACCGTTGTAACCGGGCGAGTTTCTACTTTCAGACGCAACAGGAATTTTTTGGTTTGGTCAATCGGTTCGTGAGATATGGCAAATTGATGCTAAGAAATGGTTGAGAAGACAACAAATTTTTCGCACTTCTGCTGCTCCAAACGCTTAACCAGAATGGTCTAGGGAAAAAATGGACATACCGTTGTAATCGGGCGAGTTTCTACTTTCAGTTACAATAGGATTTTTTGGGTTAGGTCAATCCCTTCGCGAGATATGGGACTTTGAAGCTAAGAAATGGTTGTCAAGAGAACAAATTTTTCGCACTTCTACTGCAACAATCGCTTAACCAGAATCGCCTAGGGGAAAAATACACGTACCGTTGTAATCGGGCGAGTTTCTACTTTCAAATGCAATAGGAATTTTTGGGTTAGGTCAAACCGTTCGCGAGATATGGGAGTTTGAAGCTAAGAAATGGTTGAGAAGACAAAAAATTTTTCGCAATTCTGCTGCTCCAAACGCTTAACCAGAATGGCCTAGGGAAAAAACACACATACCGTTGTAATCGGGCGAGTTTCTAGTTTCAGATGCAATAGGAATTTTTGGATTAGGTCAATCCGTTCGCGGGATATGGGAGTTTAAAGCCAAGAAATGGTAGAGAAGCCAAAAAATTTGTCACAATTCTGCTGCTACAAACGCTTAACCAGAATGGCCTAGAGGAAAAATACACATACCGTTGTAATCGGGCGAGTTTCTGCTTTCAGATGCAATAGGAATTTTTGGATTAGGTCAATCCGTTCGCGAGATATGGGAGTTTAAAGCCAAGAAATGGTAGAGAAGCCAAAAAATTTGTCACAATTCTGCTGCTACAAACGCTTAACCAGAATGGCCTAGAGGAAAAATACACATACCGTTGTAATCGGGCGAGTTTCTGCTTTCAGATGCAATAGGAATTTTTGGGTTAGGTCAATCCGTTCGCGAGATATGGGAGTTTGAAGCCAAGAAATGGTTGAGAAGAGAACAAATTTTTCGCAAATCTGCTGCTCCAAACGCTTAACCAGAATGTCCTAGGGAGAAAATACGCGTACCGTTGTAATCGGGCGAGTTTCTACTTTCAGTTGCAATAGGAATTTTTGGGTTTGGTCAATCCGTTCGCGAGATATGGGACTTTGAAGCTAAGAAATGGTTGAGAAGGCAAAAAATTTTTCACAATTCTGCTGCTCCAGACGCTTAACCAGAATGGCCTAGGGAGAAAATACACATACCGTTGTAATCGGGCGAGTTTCTACTATCAAATGCAATGTGAATTTTTGGGTTAGGTCAATCCGTTCGCGAGATATGGGAGTTGGAAGCTAAGAAATGGTTGAGAAGAGAACAAATTGTTCGCAATTCTGCTGCTCCAAACGCTTAACCAGAATGGACTAGGGAAAAAATACACATACCGTTGTAATCGGGCGAGTTTCTACTTTCAGATGCGATAGGAATTTTAGGGTTAGGTCAATCCGTTCGCGAGATATGGGAGTTTGAAGCCAAGAAATGGTTGAGAAGGCAAAAAATTTTTCGCAATTCTGCTGCTTCAAACGCTTAACCAGAATGGCCTAGGGAAAAAATACACATACCGTTGTAATCGGGCGAGTTTCTACTTTCAGATGCGATAGGAATTTTAGGGTTAGGTCAATCCGTTCGCGAGATATGGGACTTTGAAGCTATGAAATGGTTGTCAAGACAACAAATTTTTCGCACTTCTGCTGCTCCAATCGCTTAACCAGAATGGCGTAGGGGAAAAATACACGTACCGTTGTAATCGGGCGAGTTTCTACTATCAAATGCAATAGGAATTTTTGGGTTAGGTCAATCCGTTCGCGAGATATGGGACTTTGAATCTAAGAAATGGTTGTCAAGACAACAAATTTTTCGCAATTCTGCTGCTCCAATCGCTTAACCAGAATGGCCTAGGGGAAAAATACACATACCGTTGTAATCGGGCGAGTTTCTACTTTCAGATGCAATAGGAATTTTTGGGTTAGGTCAATCCGTTCGCGAGATATGGGACTTTGAAGCTAAGAAATGGTTGTCAAGACAACAAATTTTTCGCACTTCTGCTGCTCCAATCGCTTAACCAGAATGGCGTAGGGGAAAAATACACGTACCGTTGTAATCGGGCGAGTTTCTACTATCAAATGCAATAGGAATTTTTGGGTTAGGTCAATCCATTCGCGAGATATGGGAGTTTGAAGCTAAGAAATGGTTGAGGAGACAACAAATTTTTCGCACTTCCGCTGCTCCAAACGCTTAACCAGAATGGCCTAGGGAAAAAATACACATACCGTTGTAACCGGGCGAGTTTCTACTTTCAGACGCAACAGGAATTTTTGGGTTAGGTCAATCCGTTCGCGAGATATGGGACTTTGAATCTAAGAAATGGTTGTCAAGACAACAAATTTTTCGCAATTCTGCTGCTCCAATCGCTTAACCAGAATGGCCTAGGGAGAAAATACGCGTACCGTTGTAATCGGGCGAGTTTCTACTTTCAGTTGCAATAGGAATTTTTGGGTTAGGTCAATCCGTTCGCGAGATATGGGAGTTTGAAGCCAAGAAATGGTTGAGAAGAGAACAAATTTTTCGCAAATCTGCTGCTCCAAACGCTTAACCAGAATGTCCTAGGGAGAAAATACGCGTACCGTTGTAATCGGGCGAGTTTCTACTTTCAGTTGCAATAGGAATTTTTGGGTTTGGTCAATCCGTTCGCGAGATATGGGACTTTGAAGCTAAGAAATGGTTGAGAAGGCAAAAAATTTTTCACAATTCTGCTGCTCCAGACGCTTAACCAGAATGGCCTAGGGAGAAAATACACATACCGTTGTAATCGGGCGAGTTTCTACTATCAAATGCAATGTGAATTTTTGGGTTAGGTCAATCCGTTCGCGAGATATGGGAGTTGGAAGCTAAGAAATGGTTGAGAAGAGAACAAATTGTTCGCAATTCTGCTGCTCCAAACGCTTAACAGAATGGACTAGGGAAAAAATACACATACCGTTGTAATCGGGCGAGTTTCTACTTTCAGATGCGATAGGAATTTTAGGGTTAGGTCAATCCGTTCGCGAGATATGGGAGTTTGAAGCCAAGAAATGGTTGAGAAGGCAAAAAATTTTTCGCAATTCTGCTGCTTCAAACGCTTAACCAGAATGGCCTAGGGAAAAAATACACATACCGTTGTAATCGGGCGAGTTTCTACTTTCAGATGCGATAGGAATTTTAGGGTTAGGTCAATCCGTTCGCGAGATATGGGACTTTGAAGCTATGAAATGGTTGTCAAGACAACAAATTTTTCGCACTTCTGCTGCTCCAATCGCTTAACCAGAATGGCGTAGGGGAAAAATACACGTACCGTTGTAATCGGGCGAGTTTCTACTATCAAATGCAATAGGAATTTTTGGGTTAGGTCAATCCGTTCGCGAGATATGGGACTTTGAATCTAAGAAATGGTTGTCAAGACAACAAATTTTTCGCAATTCTGCTGCTCCAATCGCTTAACCAGAATGGCCTAGGGGAAAAATACACATACCGTTGTAATCGGGCGAGTTTCTACTTTCAGATGCAATAGGAATTTTTGGGTTAGGTCAATCCGTTCGCGAGATATGGGACTTTGAAGCTAAGAAATGGTTGTCAAGACAACAAATTTTTCGCACTTCTGCTGCTCCAATCGCTTAACCAGAATGGCGTAGGGGAAAAATACACGTACCGTTGTAATCGGGCGAGTTTCTACTTTCAGATGCGATAGGAATTTTAGGGTTAGGTCAATCCGTTCGCGAGATATGGGAGTTTGAAGCCAAGAAATGGTTGAGAAGGCAAAAAATTTTTCGCAATTCTGCTCCTTCAAACGCTTAACCAGAATGACCTAGGGGAAAAATACACGTACCGTTGTAATCGGGCGAGTTTCTACTATCAAATGCAATAGGAATTTTTGGGTTAGGTCAATCCGTTCGCGAGGTATGGGACTTTGAAGCTAAGAAATGGTTGAGAAGACAACAAATTTTTCGCACTTCTGCTGCACCAAAGACTTAACCATAATGGCCTAGGGAAAAAATACACATACCGTTGTAACCGGGCGAGTTTCTACTTTCAGACGCAACAGGAATTTTTTGGTTTGGTCAATCGGTTCGTGAGATATGGCAAATTGATGCTAAGAAATGGTTGAGAAGACAACAAATTTTTCGCAATTCTGCTGCTCCAAACGCTTAACCAGAATGGGCTAGGGAAAAAATACACATACCGTTGAAATCGGGCGAGTTTCTACTTTCAAATGCAATAGGAAATTTTGGGTTAGGTCAATCCGTTCGCGAGATATGAGAGTTTGAAGCTAAGATATGGTTGAGAAGACAACAAATTTTTCGCAAATCCGCTGCTCCAAACGCTTAACCAGAATGGCCTAGGGAAAAAATGGACATACCGTTGTAATCGGGCGAGTTTCTACTTTCAGTTACAATAGGATTTTTTGGGTTAGGTCAATCCCTTCGCGAGATATGGGACTTTGAAGCTAAGAAATGGTTGTCAAGACAACAAATTTTTCGCACTTCTGCTGCAACAATCGCTTAACCAGAATCGCCTAGGGGAAAAATACACGTACCGTTGTAATCGGGCGAGTTTCTACTTTCAAATGCAATAGGAATTTTTGGGTTAGGTCAAACCGTTCGCGAGATATGGGAGTTTGAAGCTAAGAAATGGTTGAGAAGACAAAAAATTTTTCGCAATTCTGCTGCTCCAAACGCTTAACCAGAATGGCCTAGGGAAAAAACACACATACCGTTGAAATCGGGCGAGTTTCTAGTTTCAGATGCAGTAGGAATTTTTGGATTAGGTCAATCCGTTCGCGGGATATGGGAGTTTAAAGCCAAGAAATGGTAGAGAAGCCAAAAAATTTGTCACAATTCTGCTGCTACAAACGCTTAACCAGAATGGCCTAGAGGAAAAATACACATACCGTTGTAATCGGGCGAGTTTCTACTTTCAGACGCAACAGGAATTTTTTGGTTTGGTCAATCGGTTCGTGAGATATGGCAAATTGATGCTAAGAAATGGTTGAGAAGACAACAAATTTTTCGCAACTCTGCTGCTCCAATCGCTTAACCAGAATGGCCTAGGGGAAAAATACAGGTACCGTTGTAATCGGGCGAGTTTCTACTTTCAGACGCAACAGGAATTTTGGGGTTAGGTCAATCCGTTCGCGAGATATGGGAGTTTGAAGCCAAGAAATGGTTGAGAAGACAACAAATTTTTCGCACTTCTGCTGCTCCAATCGCTTAACCAGAATCGCCTAGGGGAAAAATACACGTACCGTTGTAATCCGGCGAGTTTCTACTTTCAAATGCAATAGGAATTTTTGGGTTAGGTCAATCGGTTCGCGAGATATGGGAGTTTCAAGCTAAGAAATGGTTGAGAAGACAACAAATTTTCGCAAATCTGCTGCTCCAAACGCTTAACCAGAATGTCCTAGGGAAAAAATACGGGTACCGTTGTAATCGGGCGAGTTTCCACTTTCAGTTACAATAGGAATTTTTGGGTTAGGTCAATCCGTTCGCGAGATATGGGACTTTGAATCTAAGAAATGGTTGAGAAGACAACAAATTTTTCGCAATTCTGCTGCTCCAATCGCTTAACCAGAATGGCCTAGGGGAAAAATACACGTACCGTTGTAATCGGGCGAGTTTCTACTTTCAGACGCAACAGGAATTTTGGGGTTAGGTCAATCCGTTCGCGAGATATGGGAGTTTGAAGCCAAGAAATGGTTGAGAAGACAACAAATTTTTCGCACTTCTGCTGCTCCAATCGCTTAACCAGAATGGCCTAGGGAAAAAATACACATACCGTTGTAATCGGGCGAGTTTCTACTTTCAGACGCAGCAGGAATTTTTGGGTTAGGTCAATCCGTTCGCGAGATATGGGACTTTGAAGCTAAGAAATGGTTGTCAAGACAACAAATTTTTCGCACTTCTGCTGCTCCAATCGCTTAACCAGAATGGCCTAGGGAAAAAATACACATACCGTTGAAATCGGGCGAGTTTCTACTTTCAAATGCAATAGGAAATTTTGGGTTAGGTCAATCCGTTCGCGAGATATGAGAGTTTGAAGCTAAGATATGGTTGAGAAGACAACAAATTTTTCGCAAATCCGCTGCTCCAAACGCTTAACCAGAATGGCCTAGGGAAAAAATGGACATACCGTTGTAATCGGGCGAGTTTCTACTTTCAGTTACAATAGGATTTTTTGGGTTAGGTCAATCCCTTCGCGAGATATGGGACTTTGAAGCTAAGAAATGGTTGTCAAGACAACAAATTTTTCGCACTTCTGCTGCAACAATCGCTTAACCAGAATCGCCTAGGGGAAAAATACACGTACCGTTGTAATCGGGCGAGTTTCTACTTTCAAATGCAATAGGAATTTTTGGGTTAGGTCAAACCGTTCGCGAGATATGGGAGTTTGAAGCTAAGAAATGGTTGAGAAGACAAAAAATTTTTCGCAATTCTGCTGCTCCAAACGCTTAACCAGAATGGCCTAGGGAAAAAACACACATACCGTTGAAATCGGGCGAGTTTCTAGTTTCAGATGCAGTAGGAATTTTTGGATTAGGTCAATCCGTTCGCGGGATATGGGAGTTTAAAGCCAAGAAATGGTAGAGAAGCCAAAAAATTTGTCACAATTCTGCTGCTACAAACGCTTAACCAGAATGGCCTAGAGGAAAAATACACATACCGTTGTAATCGGGCGAGTTTCTACTTTCAGATGCAATAGGAATTTTTGGGTTAGGTCAATCCGTTCGCGAGATATGGGAGTTTGAATCCAAGAAATGGTAGAGAAGGCAATAAATTTTTCACAATTCTGCTGCTCCAAACGCTTAACCAGAATGGCCTAGGGAAAAAACACACATAACGTTGTAATCGGGCGAGTTTCTAGTTTCAGATGCAATAGGAATTTTTGGATTAGGTCAATCCGTTCGCGGGATATGGGAGTTTAAAGCCAAGAAATGGTAGAGAAGCCAAAAAATTTGTCACAATTCTGCTGCTACAAACGCTTAACCAGAATGGCCTAGAGGAAAAATACACATACCGTTGTAATCGGGCGAGTTTCTACTTTCAAATGCAATAGGAATTTTTGTGTTAGGTCAAACCGTTCGCGAGATATGGGAGTTTGAAGCTAAGAAATGGTTGAGAAGACAAAAAATTTTTCGCAATTCTGCTGCTCCAAACGCTTAACCAGAATGGCCTAGGGAAAAAACACACATACCGTTGTAATCGGGCGAGTTTCTACTTTCAGACGCAACAGGAATTTTTTGGTTTGGTCAATCGGTTCGTGAGATATGGCAAATTGATGCTAAGAAATGGTTGAGAAGACAACAAATTTTTCGCAACTCTGCTGCTCCAATCGCTTAACCAGAACGGCCTAGGGGAAAAATACAGGTACCGTTGTAATCGGGCGAGTTTCTACTTTCAGACGCAACAGGAATTTTGGGGTTAGGTCAATCCGTTCGCGAGATATGGGAGTTTGAAGCCAAGAAATGGTTGAGAAGACAACAAATTTTTCGCAATTCTGCTGCTCCAATCGCTTAACCAGAATGGCCTAGGGAAAAAATACACATACCGTTGTAATCGGGCGAGTTTCTACTTTCAGACGCAGCAGGAATTTTTGGGTTAGGTCAATCCGTTCGCGAGATATGGGACTTTGAAGCTAAGAAATGGTTGTCAAGACAACAAATTTTTCGCACTTCTGCTGCTCCAATCGCTTAACCAGAATGGCCTAGGGAAAAAATACACATACCGTTGAAATCGGGCGAGTTTCTACTTTCAAATGCAATAGGAAATTTTGGGTTAGGTCAATCCGTTCGCGAGATATGAGAGTTTGAAGCTAAGATATGGTTGAGAAGACAACAAATTTTTCGCAAATCCGCTGCTCCAAACGCTTAACCAGAATGGCCTAGGGAAAAAATGGACATACCGTTGTAATCGGGCGAGTTTCTACTTTCAGTTACAATAGGATTTTTTGGGTTAGGTCAATCCCTTCGCGAGATATGGGACTTTGAAGCTAAGAAATGGTTGTCAAGACAACAAATTTTTCGCACTTCTGCTGCAACAATCGCTTAACCAGAATCGCCTAGGGGAAAAATACACGTACCGTTGTAATCGGGCGAGTTTCTACTTTCAAATGCAATAGGAATTTTTGGGTTAGGTCAAACCGTTCGCGAGATATGGGAGTTTGAAGCTAAGAAATGGTTGAGAAGACAAAAAATTTTCGCAATTCTGCTGCTCCAAACGCTTAACCAGAATGGCCTAGGGAAAAAACACACATACCGTTGAAATCGGGCGAGTTTCTAGTTTCAGATGCAGTAGGAATTTTTGGATTAGGACAATCCGTTCGCGGGATATGGGAGTTTAAAGCCAAGAAATGGTAGAGAAGCCAAAAAATTTGTCACAATTCTGCTGCTACAAACGCTTAACCAGAATGGCCTAGAGGAAAAATACACATACCGTTGTAATCGGGCGAGTTTCTACTTTCAGATGCAATAGGAATTTTTGGGTTAGGTCAATCCGTTCGCGAGATATGGGAGTTTGAAGCCAAGAAATGGTAGAGAAGGCAATAAATTTTTCACAATTCTGCTGCTCCAAACGCTTAACCAGAATGGCCTAGGGAAAAAACACACATACCTTTGTAATCGGGCGAGTTTCTAGTTTCAGATGCAATAGGAATTTTTGGATTAGGTAAATCCGTTCGCGGGATATGGGAGTTTAAAGCCAAGAAATGGTAGAGAAGCCAAAAAATTTGTCACAATTCTGCTGCTACAAACGCTTAACCAGAATGGCCTAGAGGAAAAATACACATACCGTTGTAATCGGGCGAGTTTCTACTTTCAAATGCAATAGGAATTTTTGGGTTAGGTCAAACCGTTCGCGAGATATGGGAGTTTGAAGCTAAGAAATGGTTGAGAAGACAAAAAATTTTTCGCAATTCTGCTGCTCCAAACGCTTAACCAGAATGGCCTAGGGAAAAAACACACATACCGTTGTAATCGGGCGAGTTTCTACTTTCAGACGCAACAGGAATTTTTTGGTTTGGTCAATCGGTTCGTGAGATATGGCAAATTGATGCTAAGAAATGGTTGAGAAGACAACAAATTTTTCGCAACTCTGCTGCTCCAATCGCTTAACCAGAATGGCCTAGGGGAAAAATACAGGTACCGTTGTAATCGGGCGAGTTTCTACTTTCAGACGCAACAGGAATTTTGGGGTTAGGTCAATCCGTTCGCGAGATATGGGAGTTTGAAGCCAAGAAATGGTTGAGAAGACAACAAATTTTTCGCACTTCTGCTGCTCCAATCGCTTAACCAGAATCGCCTAGGGGAAAAATACACGTACCGTTGTAATCCGGCGAGTTTCTACGTTCAAATGCAATAGGAATTTTTGGGTTAGGTCAATCGGTTCGCGAGATATGGGAGTTTCAAGCTAAGAAATGGTTGAGAAGACAACAAATTTTCGCAAATCTGCTGCTCCAAACGCTTAACCAGAATGTCCTAGGGAAAAAATACGGGTACCGTTGTAATCGGGCGAGTTTCCACTTTCAGTTACAATAGGAATTTTTGGGTTAGGTCAATCCGTTCGCGAGATATGGGACTTTGAATCTAAGAAATGGTTGAGAAGACAACAAATTTTTCGCAATTCTGCTGCTCCAATCGCTTAACCAGAATGGCCTAGGGGAAAAATACACGTACCGTTGTAATCGGGCGAGTTTCTACTTTCAGACGCAACAGGAATTTTGGGGTTAGGTCAATCCGTTCGCGAGATATGGGAGCTTGAAGCCAAGAAATGGTTGAGAAGACAACAAATTTTTCGCACTTCTGCTGCTCCAATCGCTTAACCAGAATGGCCTAGGGAAAAAATACACATACCGTTGTAATCGGGCGAGTTTCTACTTTCAGACGCAGCAGGAATTTTTGGGTTAGGTCAATCCGTTCGCGAGATATGGGACTTTGAAGCTAAGAAATGGTTGAGAAGACAACAAATTTTTCGCACTTCTGCTGCTCCAATCGCTTAACCAGAATGGCCTAGGGAAAAAATACACATACCGTTGTAATCGGGCGAGTTTCTACTTTCAGATGCAACCGGAATTCTTGGGTTAGGTCAATCCGTTCGCGAGATATGGGAGTTTGAAGCTAAGAAATGGTTGAGAAGGCAAAAATTTTTTCGCAATTCTGCTGCTCCAAACGCTTAACGAGAATGGCCTAGGGAAAAAATGCACGTACCGCTGTAATCGGGCGAGTTGCTACTTTCAGATGTAATAGGAATTTTTGGGTTAGGTCAATCCGTTCGCGAGATATGGGAGCTTGAAGCCAAGAAATGGTTGAGAAGGCAAAAAATTTTTCGCAATTCTGCTCCTTCAAACGCTTAACCAGAATGGCCTAGGGGAAAAATACACGTACCGTTGTAATCGGGCGAGTTTCTACTATCAAATGCAATAGGAATTTTTGGGTTAGGTCAATCCGTTCGCGAGATATGGGACTTTGAAGCTAAGAAATGGTTGAGAAGACAACAAATTTTTCGCACTTCTGCTGCACCAAACGCTTAACCATAATGGCCTAGGGAAAAAATACACATACCGTTGTAACCGGGCGAGTTTCTACTTTCAGACGCAACAGGAATTTTTTGGTTTGGTCAATCGGTTCGTGAGATATGGCAAATTGATGCTAAGAAATGGTTGAGAAGACAACAAATTTTTCGCACTTCTGCTGCTCCAAACGCTTAACCAGAATGGTCTAGGGAAAAAATGGACATACCGTTGTAATCGGGCGAGTTTCTACTTTCAGTTACAATAGGATTTTTTGGGTTAGGTCAATCCCTTCGCGAGATATGGGACTTTGAAGCTAAGAAATGGTTGTCAAGAGAACAAATTTTTCGCACTTCTACTGCAACAATCGCTTAACCAGAATCGCCTAGGGGAAAAATACACGTACCGTTGTAATCGGGCGAGTTTCTACTTTCAAATGCAATAGGAATTTTTGGGTTAGGTCAAACCGTTCGCGAGATATGGGAGTTTGAAGCTAAGAAATGGTTGAGAAGACAAAAAATTTTTCGCAATTCTGCTGCTCCAAACGCTTAACCAGAATGGCCTAGGGAAAAAACACACATACCGTTGTAATCGGGCGAGTTTCTAGTTTCAGATGCAATAGGAATTTTTGGATTAGGTCAATCCGTTCGCGGGATATGGGAGTTTAAAGCCAAGAAATGGTAGAGAAGCCAAAAAATTTGTCACAATTCTGCTGCTACAAACGCTTAACCAGAATGGCCTAGAGGAAAAATACACATACCGTTGTAATCGGGCGAGTTTCTGCTTTCAGATGCAATAGGAATTTTTGGATTAGGTCAATCCGTTCGCGAGATATGGGAGTTTAAAGCCAAGAAATGGTAGAGAAGCCAAAAAATTTGTCACAATTCTGCTGCTACAAACGCTTAACCAGAATGGCCTAGAGGAAAAATACACATACCGTTGTAATCGGGCGAGTTTCTGCTTTCAGATGCAATAGGAATTTTTGGGTTAGGTCAATCCGTTCGCGAGATATGGGAGTTTGAAGCCAAGAAATGGTTGAGAAGAGAACAAATTTTTCGCAAATCTGCTGCTCCAAACGCTTAACCAGAATGTCCTAGGGAGAAAATACGCGTACCGTTGTAATCGGGCGAGTTTCTACTTTCAGTTGCAATAGGAATTTTTGGGTTTGGTCAATCCGTTCGCGAGATATGGGACTTTGAAGCTAAGAAATGGTTGAGAAGGCAAAAAATTTTTCACAATTCTGCTGCTCCAGACGCTTAACCAGAATGGCCTAGGGAGAAAATACACATACCGTTGTAATCGGGCGAGTTTCTACTATCAAATGCAATGTGAATTTTTGGGTTAGGTCAATCCGTTCGCGAGATATGGGAGTTGGAAGCTAAGAAATGGTTGAGAAGAGAACAAATTGTTCGCAATTCTGCTGCTCCAAACGCTTAACCAGAATGGACTAGGGAAAAAATACACATACCGTTGTAATCGGGCGAGTTTCTACTTTCAGATGCGATAGGAATTTTAGGGTTAGGTCAATCCGTTCGCGAGATATGGGAGTTTGAAGCCAAGAAATGGTTGAGAAGGCAAAAAATTTTTCGCAATTCTGCTGCTTCAAACGCTTAACCAGAATGGCCTAGGGAAAAAATACACATACCGTTGTAATCGGGCGAGTTTCTACTTTCAGATGCGATAGGAATTTTAGGGTTAGGTCAATCCGTTCGCGAGATATGGGACTTTGAAGCTATGAAATGGTTGTCAAGACAACAAATTTTTCGCACTTCTGCTGCTCCAATCGCTTAACCAGAATGGCGTAGGGGAAAAATACACGTACCGTTGTAATCGGGCGAGTTTCTACTATCAAATGCAATAGGAATTTTTGGGTTAGGTCAATCCGTTCGCGAGATATGGGACTTTGAATCTAAGAAATGGTTGTCAAGACAACAAATTTTTCGCAATTCTGCTGCTCCAATCGCTTAACCAGAATGGCCTAGGGGAAAAATACACATACCGTTGTAATCGGGCGAGTTTCTACTTTCAGATGCAATAGGAATTTTTGGGTTAGGTCAATCCGTTCGCGAGATATGGGACTTTGAAGCTAAGAAATGGTTGTCAAGACAACAAATTTTTCGCACTTCTGCTGCTCCAATCGCTTAACCAGAATGGCGTAGGGGAAAAATACACGTACCGTTGTAATCGGGCGAGTTTCTACTATCAAATGCAATAGGAATTTTTGGGTTAGGTCAATCCATTCGCGAGATATGGGAGTTTGAAGCTAAGAAATGGTTGAGGAGACAACAAATTTTTCGCACTTCCGCTGCTCCAAACGCTTAACCAGAATGGCCTAGGGAAAAAATACACATACCGTTGTAATCGGGCGAGTTTCTACTTTCAGATGCAATAGGAATTTTTGGGTTAGGTCAATCCATTCGCGAGATATGGGAGTTTGAAGCTAAGAAATGGTTGAGGAGACAACAAATTTTTCGCACTTCCGCTGCTCCAAACGCTTAACCAGAATGGCCTAGGGAAAAAATACACATACCGTTGTAATCGGGCGAGTTTCTACTTTCAGATGCGATAGGAATTTTAGGGTTGGGTCAATCCGTTCGCGAGATATGGGAGTTGGAAGCTAAGAAATGGTTGAGAAGAGAACAAATTTTTCGCAATTCTGCTGCTCCAAACGCTTAAGCAGAATGGCCAAGGGAAAAAATACGCATACCGTTGTAATCGGGCGAGTTTTTACTATCAAATGCAATAGGAATTTTTGGGTTAGGTCAATCCGTTCGCGAGATATGGGAGTTGGAAGCTAAGAAATGGTTGAGAAGAGAACAAATTGTTCGCAATTCTGCTGCTCCAAACGCTTAACCAGAATGGACTAGGGAAAAAATACGCATACCGTTGTAATCGGGCGAGTTTCTGCTTTCTGATGCAACAGGAATTTTTGGGTTAGGTAAATCCGTTCGCGAGATATGGGAGTTTGAAGCCAAGAAATGGTTGATAAGGCAAAAAATTTTTCGCAATTCTGCTGCTCCAAACGCTTAACCAGAATGGCCTAGGGAAAAAATACACGTACCGTTGTAATCGGGCGAGTTTCTACTTTCAGATGCAATAGGAATTTTTGGGTTAGGTCAATCCGTTCGCGAGATATGGGAGTTGGAAGCTAAGAAATGGTTGAGAAGAGAACAAATTTTTCGCAATTCTGCTGCTCCAAACGCTTAAGCAGAATGGCCAAGGGAAAAAATACGCATACCCTTGTAATCGGGCGAGTTTCTACTTTCAGTTACAATAGGAGTTTTTGGGTTAGGTTAATCCGTTCGCGAGATATGGGACTTTAAAGCTAAGAAATGGTTGACAAGACAACAAATTTTTCGCACTTCTGCTGCTCCAATCGCTTAACCAGAATGGCCTAGGGGAAAAATACACGTACCGTTGTAATCGGGCGAGTTTCTACTTTCAGATGCAATAGGAATTTTTGGGTTAGGTCAATCCGTTCGCGAGATATGGGACTTTGAATCTAAGAAATGGTTGCCAAGACAACAAATTTTTCGCACTTCTGCTGCTCCAATCGCTTAACCAGAATGGCCTAGGGGAAAAATACACGTACCGTTGTAATCGGGCGAGTTTCCACTATCAAATGCAATAGGAATTTTTGGGTTAAGTCAATCCGTTCGCGAGATATGGGAGTTGGAAGCTAAGAAATGGTTGAGAAGAGAACAAATTGTTCGCAATTCTGCTGCCCCAAACGCTTAACCAGAATGGACTAGGGAAAAAATACGCATACCGTTGTTATCGGGCGAGTTTCTGCTTTCTGATGCAACAGGAATTTTTGGGTTAGGTAAATCCGTTCGCGAGATATGGGAGTTTGAAGCCAAGAAATGGTTGATAAGGCAAAAAATTTTTCGCAATTCTGCTGCTCCAAACGCTTAACAGAATGGCCTAGGGAAAAAATACACGTACCGTTGTAATCGGGCGAGTTTCTACTTTCAGATGCAATAGGAATTTTTGGGTTGGGTCAATCCGTTCGCGAGATATGGGAGTTGGAAGCTAAGAAATGGTTGAGAAGAGAACAAATTTTTCGCAATTCTGCTGCTCCAAACGCTTAAGCAGAGTGGCCAAGGGAAAAAATACGCATACCGTTGTAATCGGGCGAGTTTCTACTATCAAATGCAATAGGAATTTTTGGGTTAGGTCAATCCGTTCGCGAGATATGGGAGTTGGAAGCTAAGAAATGGTTGAGAAGAGAACAAATTGTTCGCAATTCTGCTGCTCCAAACGCTTAACCAGAATGGACTAGGGAAAAAAAACGCATACCGTTGTAATCGGGCGAGTTTCTGCTTTCTGATGCAACAGGAATTTTTGGGTTAGGTAAATCCGTTCGCGAGATATGGGAGTTTGAAGCCAAGAAATGGTTGATAAGGCAAAAAATTTTTCGCAATTCTGCTGCTCCAAACGCTTAACCAGAATGGCCTAGGGAAAAAATACACGTACCGTTGTAATCGGGCGAGTTTCTACTTTCAGATGCAATAGGAATTTTTGGGTTAGGTCAATCCGTTCGCGAGATATGGGAGTTGGAAGCTAAGAAATGGTTGAGAAGAGAACAAATTTTTCGCAATTCTGCTGCTCCAAACGCTTAAGCAGAATGGCCGAGGGAAAAAATACGCATACCCTTGTAATCGGGCGAGTTTCTACTTTCAGTTACAATAGGAATTTTTGGGTTAGGTTAATCCGTTCGCGAGATATGGGACTTTAAAGCTAAGAAATGGTTGACAAGACAACACATTTTTCGCACTTCTGCTGCTCCAATCGCTTAACCAGAATGGCCTAGGGGAAAAATACACGTACCGTTGTAATCGGGCGAGTTTCTACTTTCAGATGCAATAGGAATTTTTGGGTTAGGTCAATCCGTTCGCGAGATATGGGAGTTTGAAGCCAAGAAATGGTTGACAAGACAACAAATTTTTCGCACTTCTGCTGCTCCAATCGCTTAACCAGAATGGCCTAGGGGAAAAATACACGTACCGTTGTAATCGGGCGAGTTTCTACTTTCAAATGCAATAGGAATTTTTGGGTTAGGTCAATCCGTTCGCGAGATATGGGAGTTGGAAGCTAAGAAATGGTTGAGAAGAGAACAAATTGTTCGCAATTCTGCTGCTCCAAACGCTTAACCAGAATGGCCTAGGGAAAAAATACACGTACCGTTGTAATCGGGCGAATTTCCACTATCAAATGCAATAGGAATTTTTGGGTTAGGTCAATCCGTTCGCGAGATATGGGAGTTGGAAGCTAAGAAATGGTTGAGAAGAGAACAAATTGTTCGCAATTCTGCTGCTCCAAACGCTTAACCAGAATGGCCTAGGGAAAAAATACACGTACCGTTGTAATCGGGCGAGTTTCTACTTTCAGATGCAATAGGAATTTTTGGGTTAGGTCAATCCGTTCGCGAGATATGGGAGTTTGAAGCCAAGAAATGGTTGACAAGACAACAAATTTTTCGCACTTCTGCTGCTCCAATCGCTTAACCAGAATGGCCTAGGGGAAAAATACACGTACCGTTGTAATCGGGCGAGTTTCTACTTTCAAATGCAATAGGAATTTTTGGGTTAGGTCAATCCGTTCGCGAGATATGGGAGTTGGAAGCTAAGAAATGGTTGAGAAGAGAACAAATTGTTCGCAATTCTGCTGCTCCAAACGCTTAACCAGAATGGCCTAGGGAAAAAATACACGTACCGTTGTAATCGGGCGAGTTTCCACTATCAAATGCAATAGGAATTTTTGGGTTAGGTCAATCCGTTCGCGAGATATGGGAGTTGGAAGCTAAGAAATGGTTGAGAAGAGAACAAATTGTTCGCAATTCTGCTGCTCCAAACGCTTAACCAGAATGGCCTAGGGAAAAAATACACGTACCGTTGTAATCGGGCGAGTTTCTACTTTCAGATGCAATAGGAATTTTTGGGTTAGGTCAATCCGTTCGCGAGATATGGGAGTTGGAAGCTAAGAAATGGTTGAGAAGAGAACAAATTTTTCGCAATTCTGCTGCTCCAAACGCTTAAGCAGAATGGCCAAGGGAAAAAATACGCATACCGTTGTAATCGGGCGAGTTTCTACTATCAAATGCAATAGGAATTTTTGGGTTAGGTCAATCCGTTCGCGAGATATAGGAGTTGGAAGCTAAGAAATGGTTGAGAAGAGAACAAATTGTTCGCAATTCTGCTGCTCCAAACGCTTAACCAGAATGGACTAGGGAAAAAAAACGCATACCGTTGTAATCGGGCGAGTTTCTGCCTTCTGATGCAACAGGAATTTTTGGGTTAGGTAAATCCGTTCGCGAGATATGGGAGTTTGTAGCCAAGAAATGGTTGATAAGGCAAAAAATTTTCGCAATTCTGCTGCTCCAAACGCTTAACCAGAATGGCCTAGGGAAAAAATACACGTACCGTTGTAATCGGGCGAGTTTCTACTTTCAGATGCAATAGGAATTTTTGGGTTAGGTCAATCCGTTCGCGAGATATGGGAGTTGGAAGCTAAGAAATGGTTGAGAAGAGAACAAATTTTTCGCAATTCTGCTGCTCCAAACGCTTAAGCAGAATGGCCGAGGGAAAAAATACGCATACCCTTGTAATCGGGCGAGTTTCTACTTTCAGTTACAATAGGAATTTTTGGGTTAGGTTAATCCGTTCGCGAGATATGGGACTTTAAAGCTAAGAAATGGTTGACAAGACAACACATTTTTCGCACTTCTGCTGCTCCAATCGCTTAAGCAGAATGGCCAAGGGAAAAAATACGCGTACCCTTGTAATCGGGCGAGCTTCTACTTTCAGTTACAATAGGAGTTTTTGGGTTAGGTTAATCCGTTCGCGAGATATGGGACTTTAAAGCTAAGAAATGGTTGACAAGACAACAAATTTTTCGCACTTCTGCTGCTCCAATCGCTTAACCAGAATGGCCTAGGGGAAAAATACACGTACCGTTGTAATCGGGCGAGTTTCTACTTTCAGATGCAATAGGAATTTTTGGGTTAGGTCAATCCGTTCGCGAGATATGGGACTTTGAATCTAAGAAATGGTTGCCAAGACAACAAATTTTTCGCACTTCTGCTGCTCCAATCGCTTAACCAGAATGGCCTAGGGGAAAAATACACGTACCGTTGTAATCGGGCGAGTTTCCACTATCAAATGCAATAGGAATTTTTGGGTTAAGTCAATCCGTTCGCGAGATATGGGAGTTGGAAGCTAAGAAATGGTTGAGAAGAGAACAAATTGTTCGCAATTCTGCTGCCCCAAACGCTTAACCAGAATGGACTAGGGAAAAAATACGCATACCGTTGTTATCGGGCGAGTTTCTGCTTTCTGATGCAACAGGAATTTTTGGGTTAGGTAAATCCGTTCGCGAGATATGGGAGTTTGAAGCCAAGAAATGGTTGATAAGGCAAAAAATTTTTCGCAATTCTGCTGCTCCAAACGCTTAACCAGAATGGCCTAGGGAAAAAATACACGTACCGTTGTAATCGGGCGAGTTTCTACTTTCAGATGCAATAGGAATTTTTGGGTTGGGTCAATCCGTTCGCGAGATATGGGAGTTGGAAGCTAAGAAATGGTTGAGAAGAGAACAAATTTTTCGCAATTCTGCTGCTCCAAACGCTTAAGCAGAGTGGCCAAGGGAAAAAATACGCATACCGTTGTAATCGGGCGAGTTTCTACTATCAAATGCAATAGGAATTTTTGGGTTAGGTCAATCCGTTCGCGAGATATGGGAGTTGGAAGCTAAGAAATGGTTGAGAAGAGAACAAATTTTTCGCACTTCTGCTGCTCCAATCGCTTAACCAGAATGGCCTAGGGGAAAAATACACGTACCGTTGTAATCGGGCGAGTTTCTACTTTCAGATGCAATAGGAATTTTTGGGTTAGGTCAATCCGTTCGCGAGATATGGGACTTTGAATCTAAGAAATGGTTGCCAAGACAACAAATTTTTCGCACTTCTGCTGCTCCAATCGCTTAACCAGAATGGCCTAGGGGAAAAATACACGTACCGTTGTAATCGGGCGAGTTTCCACTATCAAATGCAATAGGAATTTTTGGGTTAAGTCAATCCGTTCGCGAGATATGGGAGTTGGAAGCTAAGAAATGGTTGAGAAGAGAACAAATTGTTCGCAATTCTGCTGCCCCAAACGCTTAACCAGAATGGACTAGGGAAAAAATACGCATACCGTTGTTATCGGGCGAGTTTCTGCTTTCTGATGCAACAGGAATTTTTGGGTTAGGTAAATCCGTTCGCGAGATATGGGAGTTTGAAGCCAAGAAATGGTTGATAAGGCAAAAAATTTTTCGCAATTCTGCTGCTCCAAACGCTTAACCAGAATGGCCTAGGGAAAAAATACACGTACCGTTGTAATCGGGCGAGTTTCTACTTTCAGATGCAATAGGAATTTTTGGGTTGGGTCAATCCGTTCGCGAGATATGGGAGTTGGAAGCTAAGAAATGGTTGAGAAGAGAACAAATTTTTCGCAATTCTGCTGCTCCAAACGCTTAAGCAGAGTGGCCAAGGGAAAAAATACGCATACCGTTGTAATCGGGCGAGTTTCTACTATCAAATGCAATAGGAATTTTTGGGTTAGGTCAATCCGTTCGCGAGATATGGGAGTTGGAAGCTAAGAAATGGTTGAGAAGAGAACAAATTTTTCGCAATTCTGCTGCTCCAAACGCTTAAGCAGAATGGCCGAGGGAAAAAATACGCATACCCTTGTAATCGGGCGAGTTTCTACTTTCAGTTACAATAGGAATTTTTGGGTTAGGTTAATCCGTTCGCGAGATATGGGACTTTAAAGCTAAGAAATGGTTGACAAGACAACACATTTTTCGCACTTCTGCTGCTCCAATCGCTTAACCAGAATGGCCTAGGGGAAAAATACACGTACCGTTGTAATCGGGCGAGTTTCTACTTTCAGATGCAATAGGAATTTTTGGGTTAGGTCAATCCGTTCGCGAGATATGGGAGTTTGAAGCCAAGAAATGGTTGACAAGACAACAAATTTTTCGCACTTCTGCTGCTCCAATCGCTTAACCAGAATGGCCTAGGGGAAAAATACACGTACCGTTGTAATCGGGCGAGTTTCTACTTTCAAATGCAATAGGAATTTTTGGGTTAGGTCAATCCGTTCGCGAGATAGGGGAGTTGGAAGCTAAGAAATGGTTGAGAAGAGAACAAATTGTTCGCAATTCTGCTGCTCCAAACGCTTAACCAGAATGGCCAAGGGAAAAAATACACATACCGTTGTAATCGGGCGAGTTTCTACTTTCAGATGCAATAGGAATTTTTGGGTTAGGTCAATCCGTTCGCGAGATATGGGAGTTTGAAGCTAAGAAATGGTTGAGGAGACAACAAATTTTTCGCACTTCCGCTGCTCCAAACGCTTAACCAGAATGGCCTAGGGAAAAAATACACATACCGTTGTAACCGGGCGAGTGTCTACTTTCAGACGCAACAGGAATTTTTGGGTTAGGTCAATCCGTTCGCGAGATATGGAAGTTGGAAGCTAAGAAATGGTTGAGAAGAGAACAAATTTTTCGCAATTCTGCTGCTCCAAACGCTTCAGCAGAATGGCCTAGGGGGAAAATACGCATACCGTTGTAATCGGTCGAGTTTCTACTTTCAGTTACAATAGGAATTTTTGGGTTAGGTCAATCCGTTCGCGAGATATGGGAGTTTGAAGCCAAGAAATGGTTGAGAAGGCAAAAAATTTTTCGCAATTCTGCTGTTTCAAACGCTTAACCAGAATGGCCTAGGGGAAAAATACACGTACCGTTGTAATCGGGCGAGTTTCTACTTTCAAATGCAATAGGAATTTTTGGGTTAGGTCAATCCATTCGCGAGATATGGGAGTTGGAAGCTAAGAAATGGTTGAGAAGAGAACAAATTGTTCACATTTCTGCTGCTCCAAACGCTTCAGCAGAATGGCCTAGGGGGAAAATACGCATACCGTTGTAATCGGTCGAGTTTCTACTTTCAGTTACAATAGGAATTTTTGGGTTAGGTCAATCCGTTCGCGAGATATGGGACTTTGAATCTAAGAAATGGTTGCCAAGACAACAAATTTTTCGCACTTCTGCTGCTCCAATCGCTTAACCAGAATGGCCTAGGGGAAAAATACACGTACCGTTGTAATCGCGCGAGTTTCCACTATCAAATGCAATAGGAATTTTTGGGTTAGGTCAATCCGTTCGCGAGATATGGGAGTTGGAAGCTAAGAAATGGTTGAGAAGAGAACAAATTGTTCGCAATTCTGCTGCCCCAAACGCTTAACCAGAATGGACTAGGGAAAAAATACGCATACCGTTGTAATCGGGCGAGTTTCTGCTTTCTGATGCAACAGGAATTTTTGGGTTAGGTAAATCCGTTCGCGAGATATGGGAGTTTGAAGCCAAGAAATGGTTGATAAGGCAAAAAATTTTTCGCAATTCTGCTGCTCCAAACGCTTAACCAGAATGGCCTAGGGAAAAAATACACGTACCGTTGTAATCGGGCGAGTTTCTACTTTCAGATGCAATAGGAATTTTTGGGTTGGGTCAATCCGTTCGCGAGATATGGGAGTTGGAAGCTAAGAAATGGTTGCGGAGAGAACAAATTTTTCGCAATTCTGCTGCTCCAAACGCTTAAGCAGAATGGCCAAGGGAAAAAATACGCATACCCTTGTAATCGGGCGAGTTTCTACTATCAAATGCAATAGGAATTTTTGGGTTAGGTCAATCCGTTCGCGAGATATGGGAGTTGGAAGCTAAGAAATGGTTGAGAAGAGAACAAATTGTTCGCAATTCTGCTGCTCCAAACGCTTAACCAGAATGGACTAGGGAAAAAATACGCATACCGTTGTAATCGGGCGAGTTTCTGCTTTCTGATGCAACAGGAATTTTTGGGTTAGGTAAATCCGTTCGCGAGATATGGGAGTTTGAAGCCAAGAAATGGTTGATAAGGCAAAAACTTTTTCGCAATTCTGCTGCTCCAAACGCTTAACCAGAATGGCCTAGGGAAAAAATACACGTACCGTTGTAATCGGGCGAGTTTCTACTTTCAGATGCAATAGGAATTTTTGGGTTAGGTCAATCCGTTCGCGAGATATGGGAGTTGGAAGCTAAGAAATGGTTGAGAAGAGAACAAATTTTTCGCAATTCTGCTGCTCCAAACGCTTAAGCAGAATGGCCAAGGGAAAAAATACGCATACCCTTGTAATCGGGCGAGTTTCTACTTTCAGTTACAACAGGAATTTTTGGGTTAGGTTAATCCGTTCGCGAGATATGGGACTTTAAAGCTAAGAAATGGTTGACAAGACAACACATTTTTCGCACTTCTGCTGCTCCAATCGCTTAACCAGAATGGCCTAGGTGAAAAATACACGTACCGTTTTAATCGGGCGAGTTTCTACTTTCAAATGCAATAGAAATTTTTGGGTTAGGTCAATCCGTTCGCGAGATAGGGGAGTTGGAAGCTAAGAAATGGTTGAGAAGAGAACAAATTGTTCGCAATTCTGCTGCTCCAAACGCTTAACCAGAATGGCCTAGGGAAAAAATACACATACCGTTGTAATCGGGCGAGTTTCTACTTTCAGATGCAATAGGAATTTTTGGGTTAGGTCAATCCGTTCGCGAGATATGGGAGTTTGAAGCTAAGAAATGGTTGAGGAGACAACAAATTTTTCGCACTTCCGCTGCTCCAAACGCTTAACCAGAATGGCCTAGGGAAAAAATACACATACCGTTGTAACCGGGCGAGTTTCTACTTTCAGACGCAACAGGAATTTTTGGGTTAGGTCAATCCGTTCGCGAGATATGGAAGTTGGAAGCTAAGAAATGGTTGAGAAGAGAACAAATTTTTCGCAATTCTGCTGCTCCAAACGCTTCAGCAGAATGGCCTAGGGGGAAAATACGCATACCGTTGTAATCGGTCGAGTTTCTACTTTCAGTTACAATAGGAATTTTTGGGTTAGGTCAATCCGTTCGCGAGATATGGGAGTTTGAAGCCAAGAAATGGTTGAGAAGGCAAAAAATTTTTCGCAATTCTGCTGTTTCAAACGCTTAACCAGAATGGCCTAGGGGAAAAATACACGTACCGTTGTAACCGGGCGAGTTTCTACTTTCAGACGCAACAGGAATTTTTGGGTTAGGTCAATCCGTTGGCGAGATATGGGAGTTTGAAGCCAAGAAATGGTTGAGAAGGCAAAAAATTTTTCGCAATTCTGCTGCTCCAAACGCTTAACCAGAATGGCCTAGGGAAAAAATGCACATACCGTTGTAATCGGGCGAGTTTCTACTTTCAGATGCAATAGGAATTTTTGGGTTAGGTCAATCCGTTCGCGAGATATGGGTGTTTGAAGCCAAGAAATGGTAGAGAAGGCAAAAAATTTTTCACAATTCTGCGGCTCCAAACGTTTAACCAGAATGGCCTAGGGAAAAAAAACACATACCGTTGTAATCGGGCGAATTTCTACTTTCAGATGCAATAGGAATTTTTGGGTTAGGTCAATCCGTTCGCGAGATATGGGACTTTGAAGCTAAGAAATGGTTGTCAAGACAACAAATTTTTCGCACTTCTGCTGCTCCAATCGCTTAACCAGAATGCCGTAGAGGAAAAATACACGTACCGTTGTAATCGGGCGTGTTTCTACTATCAAATGCAATAGGAATTTTTGGGTTAGGTCAATCCATTCGCGAGATATGGGAGTTGGAAGCTAAGAAATGGTTGAGAAGAGAACAAATTGTTCACATTTCTGCTGCTCCAAACGCTTCAGCAGAATGGCCTAGGGGGAAAATACGCATACCGTTGTAATCGGTCGAGTTTCTACTTTCAGTTACAATAGGAATTTTTGGGTTAGGTCAATCCGTTCGCGAGATATGGGAGTTTGAAGCCAAGTAATGGTTGAGAAGGCAAAAGATTTTTCGCAATTCTGCTGCTCCAAACGTTTAACCAGAATGGCCTAGGGAAAAATACACATACCGTTGTATTCGGGCGAGTTTCTACTGTCAAATGCAATAGGAATTTTTGGGTTAGGTCAATCCGTTCGCGAGATATGGGAGTTGGAAGCTAAGAAATGGTTGAGAAGAGAACAAATTTTTCGCAATTCTGCTGCTCCAAACGCTTCAGCAGAATGGCCTAGGGGGAAAATACGCATACCGTTGTAATCGGTCGAGTTTCTACTTTCAGTTACAATAGGAATTTTTGGGTTAGGTCAATCCGTTCGCGAGATATGGGAGTTTGAAGCCAAGAAATGGTTGAGAAGGCAAAAGATTTTTCGCAATTCTGCTGCTCCAAACGTTTAACCAGAATGGCCTAGGGAAAAAATACACATACCGTTGTATTCGGGCGAGTTTCTACTATCAAATGCAATAGGAATTTTTGGGTTAGGTCAATCCGTTCGCGAGATATGGGAGTTGGAAGCTAAGAAATGGTTGAGAAGAGAACAAATTGTTCACAATTCTGCTGCTCCAAACGCTTAACCAGAATGGACTAGGGGAAAAATACACGTACCGTTGTAATCGGGCGAGTTTCTACTTTCAGATGCAACAGGAATTTTTGGGTTAGGTAAATCCGTTCGCGAGATATGGGAGTTTGAAGCCAAGAAATGGTTGATAAGGCAAAAAATTTTTCGCAATTCTGCTGCTCCAAACGCTTAACCAGAATGGCCTAGGGAAAAAATACACATACCGTTGTAACCGGGCGAGTTTCTACTTTCAGACGCAACAGGAATTTTTGGGTTAGGTAAATCCGTTCGCGAGATATGGGAGTTTGAAGCCAAGAAATGGTTGATAAGGCAAAAAATTTTTCGCAATTCTGCTGCTCCAAACGCTTAACCAGAATGGACTAGGGGAAAAATACACGTACCGTTGTAATCGGGCGAGTTTCTACTTTCAGATGCAACAGGAATTTTTGGGTTAGGTAAATCCGTTCGCGAGATATGGGAGTTTGAAGCCAAGAAATGGTTGATAAGGCAAAAAATTTTTCGCAATTCTGCTGCTCCAAACGCTTAACCAGACTGGCCTAGGGAAAAAATACACATACCGTTGTAATCGGGCGAGTTTCTACTTTCATATGGGATAGGAATTTTTGGGTTAGGTCAATCCGTTCGCGAGATATGGGAGTTTGAAGCCAAGAAATGGTTGAGAAGAGAACAAATTTTTCGCAATTCTGCTGCTCCAAACGCTTCAGCAGAATGGCCTAGGGGGAAAATACGCATACCGTTGTAATCGGTCGAGTTTCTACTTTCAGTTACAATAGGAATTTTTGGGTTAGGTCAATCCGTTCGCGAGATATGGGAGTTTGAAGCCAAGAAATGGTTGAGAAGGCAAAAGATTTTTCGCAATTCTGCTGCTCCAAACGTTTAACCAGAATGGCCTAGGGAAAAAATACACATACCGTTGTATTCGGGCGAGTTTCTACTGTCAAATGCAATAGGAATTTTTGGGTTAGGTCAAACCGTTCGCGAGATATGGGAGTTGGAAGCAAAGAAATGGTTGAGAAGAGAACAAATTGTTCACAATTCTGCTGCTCCAAACGCTTAACCAGAATGGACTAGGGGAAAAATACACGTACCGTTGTAATCGGGCGAGTTTCTACTTTCAGATGCAACAGGAATTTTTGGGTTAGGTAAATCCGTTCGCGAGATATGGGAGTTTGAAGCCAAGAAATGGTTGATAAGGCAAAAAATTTTTCGCAATTCTGCTGCTCCAAACGCTTAACCAGAATGGCCTAGGGAAAAAATACACATACCGTTGTAACCGGGCGAGTTTCTACTTTCAGACGCAACAGGAATTTTTGGGTTAGGTAAATCCGTTCGCGAGATATGGGAGTTTGAAGCCAAGAAATGGTTGATAAGGCAAAAAATTTTTCGCAATTCTGCTGCTCCAAACGCTTAACCAGAATGGACTAGGGGAAAAATACACGTACCGTTGTAATCGGGCGAGTTTCTACTTTCAGATGCAACAGGAATTTTTGGGTTAGGTAAATCCGTTCGCGAGATATGGAAGTTTGAAACCAAGAAATGGTTGATAAGGCAAAAAATTTTTCGCAATTCTGCTGCTCCAAACGCTTAACCAGAATGGCCTAGGGAAAAAATACACATACCGTTGTAACCGGGCGAGTTTCTACTTTCAGACGCAACAGGAATTTTTGGGTTAGGTAAATCCGTTCGCGAGATATGGGAGTTTGAAGCCAAGAAATGGTTGATAAGGCAAAAAATTTTTCGCAATTCTGCTGCTCCAAACGCTTAACCAGAATGGACTAGGGGAAAAATACACGTACCGTTGTAATCGGGCGAGTTTCTACTTTCAGATGCAACAGGAATTTTTGGGTTAGGTAAATCCGTTCGCGAGATATGGGAGTTTGAAGCCAAGAAATGGTTGATAAGGCAAAACATTTTTCGCTATTCTGCTGCTCCAAACGCTTAACCAGACTGGCCTAGGGAAAAAATACACATACCGTTGTAATCGGGCGAGTTTCTACTTTCAGATGGGATAGGAATTTTTGGGTTAGCTCAATCCGTTCGCGAGATATGGGAGTTTGAAGCCAAGAAATGGTTGAGAAGAGAACAAATTTTTCGCAATTCTGCTGCTCCAAACGCTTCAGCAGAATGGCCTAGGGGGAAAATACGCATACCGTTGTAATCGGTCGAGTTTCTACTTTCAGTTACAATAGGAATTTTTGGGTTAGGTCAATCCGTTCGCGAGATATGGGAGTTTGAAGCCAAGAAATGGTTGAGAAGGCAAAAGATTTTTCGCAATTCTGCTGCTCCAAACGTTTAACCAGAATGGCCTAGGGAAAAAATACACATACCGTTGTATTCGGGCGAGTTTCTACTGTCAAATGCAATAGGAATTTTTGGGTTAGGTCAAACCGTTCGCGAGATATGGGAGTTGGAAGCAAAGAAATGGTTGAGAAGAGAACAAATTGTTCACAATTCTGCTGCTCCAAACGCTTAACCAGAATGGACTAGGGGAAAAATACACGTACCGTTGTAATCGGGCGAGTTTCTACTTTCAGATGCAACAGGAATTTTTGGGTTAGGTAAATCCGTTCGCGAGATATGGGAGTTTGAAGCCAAGAAATGGTTGATAAGGCAAAAAATTTTTCGCAATTCTGCTGCTCCAAACGCTTAACCAGAATGGCCTAGGGAAAAAATACACATACCGTTGTAACCGGGCGAGTTTCTACTTTCAGACGCAACAGGAATTTTTGGGTTAGGTAAATCCGTTCGCGAGATATGGGAGTTTGAAGCCAAGAAATGGTTGATAAGGCAAAAAATTTTTCGCAATTCTGCTGCTCCAAACGCTTAACCAGAATGGACTAGGGGAAAAATACACGTACCGTTGTAATCGGGCGAGTTTCTACTTTCAGATGCAACAGGAATTTTTGGGTTAGGTAAATCCGTTCGCGAGATATGGGAGTTTGAAGCCAAGAAATGGTTGATAAGGCAAAAAATTTTTCGCAATTCTGCTGCTCCAAACGCTTAACCAGAATGGCCTAGGGAAAAAATACACATACCGTTGTAATCGGGCGAGTTTCTACTTTCAGATGGGATAGGAATTTTTGGGTTAGGTCAATCCGTTCGCGAGATATGGGAGTTGGAAGCTAAGAAATGGTTGAGAAGAGAACAAATTGTTCACATTTCTGCTGCTCCAAACGCTTCAGCAGAATGGCCTAGGGGGAAAATACGCATACCGTTGTAATCGGTCGAGTTTCTACTTTCAGTTGCAATAGGAATTTTTGGGTTAGGTCAATCCGTTCGCGAGATATGTGAGTTTGAAGCCAAGAAATGGTTGAGAAGGCAAAAGATTTTTCGCAATTCTGCTGCTCCAAACGTTTAACCAGAATGGCCTAGGGAAAAAATACACATACCGTTGTATTCGGGCGAGTTTCTACTATCAAATGCAATAGGAATTTTTGGGTTAGGTCAATCCGTTCGCGAGATATGGGAGTTGGAAGCTAAGAAATGGTTGAGAAGAGAACAAATTTTTCGCAATTCTGCTGCTCCAAACGCTTCAGCAGAATGGCCTACGGGGAAAATACGCATACCGTTGTAATCGGTCAAGTTTCTACTTTCAGTTACAATAGGAATTTTTGGGTTAGGTCAATCCGTTCGCGAGATATGGGACTTTGAAGCCAAGAAATGGTTGAGAAGGCAAAAAATTTTTCGCAATTCTGCTGCTTCAAACGCTTAACCAGAATGGCCTAGGGGAGAAATACACGTACCGTTGTAATCGGGCGAGTTTCTACTTTCAAATGCCATAGGAATGTTTGGGTTAGGTCAATCCGTTCGTGAGATATGATTGTTTGAAGCTAAGAAATGGTTGAGAAGACAACAAATTTTTCGCACTTCTGCTGCTCCAAACGCTTAACCCGAATGGCCTAGGGACAAAATACACATACTGATGTAATCGGGCGAGTTTCTACTTTCAAATGCCATAGCAATGTTTGGGTTAGGTCAATCCGTTCGCGAGATATGAGAGTTTGCATCTAAGAAATGGTTGAGAAGACAACAAATTTTTCGCGATTCTGCTGCTCCAAACGCTTAACCAGAATGGACTAGGGAAAAAATACGCATACCGTTGTAATCGGGCGAGTTTCTGCTTTCTGATGCAACAGGAATTTGTGGGTTAGGTAAATCCGTTCGCGAGATATGGGAGTTTGAAGCCAAGAAATGGTAGAGAAGAGAACAAATTTTTCGCAATTCTGCTGCTCCAAACGCTTAACCAGAATGGGCTAGGGAAAAAATACACATACCGTTGAAATCGGGCGAGTTTCTACTTTCAAATGCAATAGGAAATTTTGGGTTAGGTCAATCCGTTCGCGAGATATGAGAGTTTGAAGCTAAGATATGGTTGAGAAGACAACAAATTTTTCGCAAATCCGCTGCTCCAAACGCTTAACCAGAATGGCCTAGGGTAAAATGGACATACCGTTGTAATCGGGCGAGTTTCTACTTTCAGATGCAATAGGAATTTTTGGGTTAGGTCAATCCGTTCGCGAGATATGGGAGCTTGAAGCCAAGAAATGGTTGAGAAGGCAAAAAATTTTTCGCACTTCTGCTGCTCCAATCGCTTAACCAGAATGGCCTAGGGGAAAAATACGCGTACCGTTGTAAACGGGCGAGTTTCTACTTTCAAATGCAATAGGAATTTTTGGGTTGAGTCAATCCGTTCGCGAGATATGGGAGTTGGAAGCTAAGAAATGATTGAGAAGAGAACAAACTGTTCGCAATTCTGCTGCTCCAAACGCATAACCAGAACGGGCTAGGGAAAAAATACACATACCGTTGTAATCGGTCGAGTTTCTACTTTCAGACGCACCAGGAATTTTTGGGTTAGGTCAATCCGTTAGCGAGATGTGGGAGTTTGAAGCCAAGAAATGGTTGAGAAGGCAAAAAATTTTTCGCAATTCTGCTGCTCCAAACGCTTAACCAGAATGGCCTAGGGAAAAAATACACATACCGTTGTATTCGGGCGAGTTTCTACTATCAAATGCAATAGGAATTTTTGGGTTAGGTCAATCCGTTCGCGAGATATGGGAGTTGGAAGCTAAGAAATGGTTGAGAAGAGAACAAATTGTTCACAATTCTGCTGCTCCAAACGCTTAACCAGAATGGACTAGGGGAAAAATACGCATACCGTTGTAATCGGGCGAGTTTCTGCTTTCTGATGCAACAGGAATTTTTGAGTTAGGTAAATCCGTTCGCGAGATATGGGAGTTTGAAGCCAAGAAATGGTTGACAAGGCAAAAAATTTTTCGCAATTCTGCTGCTCCAAACGCTTAACCAGAATGGCCTAGGGAAAAAATACACGTACCGTTGTAATCGGGCGAGTTTCTACTTTCAGATGCAATAGGAATTTTTGGGTTAGGACAATCCGTTCGCGAGATATGGGAGTTGGAAGCTAAGAAATGGTTGAGAAGAGAACAAATTTTTCGCAATTCTGCTGCTCCAAACGCTTCAGCAGAATGGCCTAGGGGGAAAATACGCATACCGTTGTAATCGGTCGAGTTTCTACTTTCAGTTACAATAGGAATTTTTGGGTTAGGTCAATCCGTTCGCGAGATATGGGAGTTTGAAGCCAAGAAATGGTAGAGAAGGCAAAAAATTTTTCACAATTCTGCTGCTCCAGACGCTTAACCTGAATGGCCTAGGGAGAAAATACACATACCGTTGTAATCGGGCGAGTTTCTACTTTCAGATGCCATAGCAATTTTTGGGTTATGTCAATCCGTTCGCGAGATACGGGAGTTTGAAGACAAGAAATGGTTGAGAAGGCAAAAAATTTGTCGCAATTCTGCTGCTCCAAACGCTTAACCAGAATGGCCTAAGGAAAAAATACACATACCGTTGTAATCGGGCGAGTTTTTACTTTCAGATGCAACCGGAATTCTTGGGTTATGTCAATCCGTTCGCAAGGTATGGGAGTTTGAAGCCAAGAAATGGTTGAGAAGGCAAAAATTTTTTCGCAATTCTGCTACTCCAAACGCTTAACGAGAATGACCTAGGGAAAAAATGCACGTACCGCTGTAATCGGGCGAGTTTCTACTTTCAGACGCAGCAGGAATTTTTGGGTTAGGTCAATCCGTTCGTGAGATATGATTGTTTGAAGCTAAGAAATGGTTGAGAAGACAACAAATTTTTCGCACTTCTGCTGCTCCAATCGCTTAACCCGAATGGCCTAGGGACAAAATACACATACTGATGTAATCGGGCGAGTTTCTACTTTCAAATGCCATAGCAATGTTTGGGTTAGGTCAATCCGTTCGCGAGATATGAGAGTTTGCATCTAAGAAATGGTTGAGAAGACAACAAATTTTTCGCGATTCTGCTGCTCCAAACGCTTAACCAGAATGGACTAGGGAAAAAATACGCATACCGTTGTAATCGGGCGAGTTTCTGCTTTCTGATGCAACAGGAATTTGTGGGTTAGGTAAATCCGTTCGCGAGATATGGGAGTTTGAAGCCAAGAAATGGTAGAGAAGAGAACAAATTTTTCGCAATTCTGCTGCTCCAAACGCTTAAGCAGAATGGCCTAGGGAAAAAATACGCATACCGTTGTAATCGGGCGAGTTTCTACTTTCAGTTACAATAGGAATTTTTGGGTTAGGTTAATCCGTTCGCGAGATATGGGACTTTGAAGCTAAGAAATGGTTGACAAGACAACAAATTTTTCGCAATTCTGCTGCTCCAATCGCTTATCCAGAATGGCCTAGGGGAAAAATACACGTACCGTTGTAATCGGGCGAGTTTCTACTTTCAAATGCAATAGGAATTTTTGGGTTAGGTCAATCCGTTCGCGAGATATGGGAGTTGGAAGCTAAGAAATGGTTGAGAAGAGAACAAATTGTTCGCAATTCTGCTGCTCCAAACGCTTAACCAGAATGGCCTAGGGAAAAAATACACATACCGTTGTAATCGGGCGAGTTTCTGCTTTCTGATGCAGCAGGAATTTTTGGGTTAGGTCAATCCGTTCGCGAGATATGGGACTTTGAAGCTAAGAAATGGTTGTCAAGACAACAAATTTTTCGCACTTCTGCTGCTCCAATCGCTTAACCAGAATGGCCTAGGGGAAAAATACACGTACCGTTGTAATCGGGCGAGTTTCTACTATCAAATGCAATAGGAATTTTTGGGTTAGGTCAATCCGTTCGCGAGATATGGGAGTTGGAAGCTAAGAAATGGTTGAGAAGAGAACACATTGTTCGCAATTCTGCTGCTCCAAACGCTTAACCAGAATGGACTAGGGAAAAAATACGCATACAGTTGTAATCGGGCGAGTTTCTGCTTTCTGATGCAACAGGAATTTTTGGGTTAGGTCAATCCGTTCACGAGATATGGGAGTTTGAAGCCAAGAAATGGTTGAGAAGGCAAAAAATTTTTCACAATTCTGCTGCTGCAAACGCTTAACCAGAATGGCCTAGGGAAAAAATACACATACCGTTGTAACCGGGCGAGTTTCTACTTTCAGAAGCAACAGGAATTTTTGGGTTAGGTCAATCCGTTCGCGAGATATGGGAGTTTGAAGCCAAGAAATGGTTGAGAAGGCAACAAATTTTCGCAAATCTGCTGCTCCAAACGCTTAACCAGAATGTCCTAGGGAAAAAATACGGGTACCGTTGTAATCGGGCGAGTTTCCACTTTCAGTTACAATAGGAATTTTTGGGTTAGGTCAATCCGTTCGCGAGATATGGCAAATTGATGCTAAGAAATGGTTGAGAAGACAACAAATTTTTCGCAATTCTGCTGCTCCAAACGCTTAACCAGAATGGGCTAGGGAAAAAATACACATACCGTTGAAATCGGGCGAGTTTCTACTTTCAAATGCAATAGGAAATATTGGGTTAGGTCAATCCGTTCGCGAGATATGAGAGTTTGAAGCTAAGATATGGTTGAGAAGACAACAAATTTTTCGCAAATCCGCTGCTCCAAACGCTTAACCAGAATGGCCTAGGGAAAAAATGGACATACCGTTGTAATCGGGCGAGTTTCTACTTTCAAATGCAATAGGAATTTTTGGGTTAGGTCAATCGGTTCGCGAGATATGGGAGTTTCAAGCTAAGAAATGGTTGAGAAGACAACAAATTTTCGCAAATCTGCGGCTCCAAACGCTTAACCAGAATGTCCTAGGGAAAAAATACGGGTACCGTTGTAATCGGGCGAGTTTCCACTTTCAGTTACAATAGGAATTTTTGGGTTAGGTCAATCCGTTCGCGAGATATGGGACTTTGAAGCCAAGAAATGGTTGAGAAGACAACAAATTTTTCGCACTTCTGCTGCTCCAATCGCTTAACCAGAATGGCATAGGGGAAAAATACACGTACCGTTGTAATCGGGCGAGTTTCTACTTTCAGTTACAATAGGAATGTTTGGGTTAGGTCAATCCGTTCGCGAGATATGGGAGCTTGAAGCCAAGAAATGGTTGAGAAGACAAAAAATTTTTCGCAATTCTGCTGCTCCAAACGCTTAACCAGAATGGCCTAGGGAAAAAACACACATACCGTTGTAATCGGGCGTGTTTCTAGTTTCAGATGCAATAGGAATTTTTTGGTTTGGTCAATCGGTTCGTGAGATATGGCAAATTGATGCTAAGAAATGGTTGAGAAGACAAGAAATTTTTCGCAATTCTGCTGCCCCAAACGCTTAACCAGAATTGGCTAGGGAAAAAATACACATACCGTTGAAATCGGGCGAGTTTCTACTTTCAAATGCAATAGGAAATTTTGGGTTAGGTCAATCCGTTCGCGAGATATGAGAGTTTGAAGCTAAGATATGGTTGAGAGGACAACAAATTTTTCGCAAATCCGCTGCTCCAAACGCTTAACCAGAATGGCCTAGGGAAAAAATGGACATACCGTTGTAATCGGGCGAGTTTCTACTTTCAGTTACAATAGGATTTTTTGGGTTAGGTCAATCCCTTCGCGAGATATGGGACTTTGAAGCTAAGAAATGGTTGTCAAGACAACAAATTTTTCGCACTTCTGCTGCAACAATCGCTTAACCAGAATCGCCTAGGGGAAAAATACACGTACCGTTGTAATCGGGCGAGTTTCTACTTTCAAATGCAATAGGAATTTTTGGGTTAGGTCAAACCGTTCGCGAGATATGGGAGTTTGAAGCTAAGAAATGGTTGAGAAGACAAAAAATTTTTCGCAATTCTGCTGCTCCAAACGCTTAACCAGAATGGCCTAGGGAAAAAACACACATACCGTTGAAATCGGGCGAGTTTCTAGTTTCTGATGCAGTAGGAATTTTTGGATTAAGTCAATCCGTTCGCGGGATATGGGAGTTTAAAGCCAAGAAATGGTAGAGAAGCCAAAAAATTTGTCACAATTCTGCTGCTACAAACGCTTAACCAGAATGGCCTAGAGGAAAAATACACATACCGTTGTAATCGGGCGAGTTTCTGCTTTCAGATGCAATAGGAATTTTTGGGTTAGGTCAATCCGTTCGCGAGATATGGGAGTTTGAAGCCAAGAAATGGTAGAGAAGGCAATAAATTTTTCACAATTCTGCTGCTCCAAACGCTTAACCAGAATGGCGTAGGGAAAAAACACACATACCGTTGTAATCGGGCGAGTTTCTAGTTTCAGATGCAATAGGAATTTTGGGATTAGGTCAATCCGTTCGCGGGATATGGGAGTTTAAAGCCAAGAAATGGTAGAGAAGCCAAAAAATTTGTCACAATTCTGCTGCTACAAACGCTTAACCAGAATGGCCTAGAGGAAAAATACACATACCGTTGTAATCGGGCGAGTTTCTACTTTCAAATGCAATAGGAATTTTTGGGTTAGGTCAAACCGTTCGCGAGATATGGGAGTTTGAAGCTAAGAAATGGTTGAGAAGACAAAAAATTTTTCGAAATTCTGCTGCTCCAAACGCTTAACCAGAATGGCCTAGGGAAAAAACACTCATACCGTTGTAATCGGGCGAGTTTCTATTTTCAGACGCAACAGGAATTTTTTGGTTTGGTCAATCGGTTCGTGAGATATGGCAAATTGATGCTAAGAAATGGTTGAGAAGACAACAAATTTTTCGCACTTCTGCTGCTCCAATCGCTTAACCAGAATCGCCTAGGGGAAAAATACACGTACCGTTGTAATCCGGCGAGTTTCTACTTTCAAATGCAATAGGAATTTTTGGGTTAGGTCAATCGGTTCGCGAGATATGGGAGTTTCAAGCTAAGAAATGGTTGAGAAGACAACAAATTTTCGCAAATCTGCTGCTCCAAACGCTTAACCAGAATGTCCTAGGGAAAAAATACGGGTACCGTTGTAATCGGGCGAGTTTCCACTTTCAGTTACAATAGGAATTTTTGGGTTAGGTCAATCCGTTCGCGAGATATGGGACTTTGAATCTAAGAAATGGTTGAGAAGACAACAAATTTTTCGCAATTCTGCTGCTCCAATCGCTTAACCAGAATGGCCTAGGGGAAAAATACACGTACCGTTGTAATCGGGCGAGTTTCTACTTTCATACGCAACAGGAATTTTGGGGTTAGGTCAATCCGTTCGCGAGATATGGGAGTTTGAAGCCAAGAAATGGTTGAGAAGACAACAAATTTTTCGCACTTCTGCTGCTCCAATCGCTTAACCAGAATGGCCTAGGGAAAAAATACACATACCGTTGTAATCGGGCGAGTTTCTACTTTCAGACGCAGCAGGAATTTTTGGGTTAGGTCAATCCGTTCGCGAGATATGGGACTTTGAAGCTAAGAAATGGTTGTCAAGACAACAAATTTTTCGCACTTCTGCTGCTCCAATCGCTTAACCAGAATGGCCTAGGGGAAAAATACACGTACCGTTGTAATCGGGCGAGTTTCTACTTTCAGTTACAATAGGAATTTTTGGGTTAGGTCAATCCGTTCGCGAGATGTGGGACTTTGAAGCTAAGAAATGGTTGACAAGACAACAAATTTTTCGCACTTCTGCTGCTCCAATCGCTTAACCAGAATGGCCTACGGAAGAAATACGCATACCGTTGTAATCGGGGGAGTTTCTTCTTTCAGATGCAATAGGAACTTTTGGGTTAGGTCAACCCGTTCACGAGATATGGGAGTTTGAAGGCAAGAAATGGTTGAGAAGGCAAAAAATTTTTCACAATTTTGCTGCTCCAAACGCTTAACCAGAATGGCCTAGGGAAAAAATACTCATACCGTTGTAACCGGGCGAGTTTCATCTTTCAGACGCAACAGGAATTTTTGGGTTAGGTCAATCCTTTCGCGAGATATGGGAGTTTGAAGCCAAGAAATGGTTGAGAAGGCAAAAAATTTTTCGCAATTCGGCTGCTCCAAACGCTCAACCAGAATTGCCTTGGGAAGAAATACACATACCGTTGTAATCGGGCGAGTTTCTACTTTCAGATGCAATAGCAATTTTTGGGTTAGGTCAATCCGTTCGCGAGATGTGGGAGTTTGAAGACAAGAAATGGTTGAGAAGGCAAAAAATTTGTGGCAATTCTGCTGCTCCAAACGCTTAACCAGAATGGCCTAAGGAAAAAATACACATACCGTTGTAATCGGGCGAGTTTCTACTTTCAGATGCAACCGGAATTCTTGGGTTAGGTCAATCCGTTCGCGAGATATGGGAGTTTGAAACCAAGAAATGGTTGAGAAGGCAAAAATTTTTTCGCAATTCTGCTGCTCCAAACGCTTAACGAGAATGGCCTAGGGAAAAAATGCACGTACCGCTGTAATCGGGCGAGTTGCTACTTTCAGATGTAATAGGAATTTTTGGGTTAGGTCAATCCGTTCGCGAGATATGGGAGCTTGAAGCCAAGAAATGGTTGAGAAGGCAAAAAATTTTTCGCAATTCTGCTCCTTCAAACGCTTAACCAGAATGACCTAGGGGAAAAATACACGTACCGTTGTAATCGGGCGAGTTTCTACTATCAAATGCAATAGGAATTTTTGGGTTAGGTCAATCCGTTCGCGAGGTATGGGACTTTGAAGCTAAGAAATGGTTGAGAAGACAACAAATTTTTCGCACTTCTGCTGCACCAAAGACTTAACCATAATGGCCTAGGGAAAAAATACACATACCGTTGTAACCGGGCGAGTTTCTACTTTCAGACGCAACAGGAATTTTTTGGTTTGGTCAATCGGTTCGTGAGATATGGCAAATTGATGCTAAGAAATGGTTGAGAAGACAACAAATTTTTCGCAATTCTGCTGCTCCAAACGCTTAACCAGAATGGGCTAGGGAAAAAATACACATACCGTTGAAATCGGGCGAGTTTCTACTTTCAAATGCAATAGGAAATTTTGGGTTAGGTCAATCCGTTCGCGAGATATGAGAGTTTGAAGCTAAGATATGGTTGAGAAGACAACAAATTTTTCGCAAATCCGCTGCTCCAAACGCTTAACCAGAATGGCCTAGGGAAAAAATGGACATACCGTTGTAATCGGGCGAGTTTCTACTTTCAGTTACAATAGGATTTTTTGGGTTAGGTCAATCCCTTCGCGAGATATGGGACTTTGAAGCTAAGAAATGGTTGTCAAGACAACAAATTTTTCGCACTTCTGCTGCAACAATCGCTTAACCAGAATCGCCTAGGGGAAAAATACACGTACCGTTGTAATCGGGCGAGTTTCTACTTTCAAATGCAATAGGAATTTTTGGGTTAGGTCAAACCGTTCGCGAGATATGGGAGTTTGAAGCTAAGAAATGGTTGAGAAGACAAAAAATTTTTCGCAATTCTGCTGCTCCAAACGCTTAACCAGAATGGCCTAGGGAAAAAACACACATACCGTTGAAATCGGGCGAGTTTCTAGTTTCAGATGCAGTAGGAATTTTTGGATTAGGTCAATCCGTTCGCGGGATATGGGAGTTTAAAGCCAAGAAATGGTAGAGAAGCCAAAAAATTTGTCACAATTCTGCTGCTACAAACGCTTAACCAGAATGGCCTAGAGGAAAAATACACATACCGTTGTAATCGGGCGAGTTTCTACTTTCAGACGCAACAGGAATTTTTTGGTTTGGTCAATCGGTTCGTGAGATATGGCAAATTGATGCTAAGAAATGGTTGAGAAGACAACAAATTTTTCGCAACTCTGCTGCTCCAATCGCTTAACCAGAATGGCCTAGGGGAAAAATACAGGTACCGTTGTAATCGGGCGAGTTTCTACTTTCAGACGCAACAGGAATTTTGGGGTTAGGTCAATCCGTTCGCGAGATATGGGAGTTTGAAGCCAAGAAATGGTTGAGAAGACAACAAATTTTTCGCACTTCTGCTGCTCCAATCGCTTAACCAGAATCGCCTAGTGGAAAAATACACGTACCGTTGTAATCCGGCGAGTTTCTACTTTCAAATGCAATAGGAATTTTTGGGTTAGGTCAATCGGTTCGCGAGATATGGGAGTTTCAAGCTAAGAAATGGTTGAGAAGACAACAAATTTTCGCAAATCTGCTGCTCCAAACGCTTAACCAGAATGTCCTAGGGAAAAAATACGGGTACCGTTGTAATCGGGCGAGTTTCCACTTTCAGTTACAATAGGAATTTTTGGGTTAGGTCAATCCGTTCGCGAGATATGGGACTTTGAATCTAAGAAATGGTTGAGAAGACAACAAATTTTTCGCAATTCTGCTGCTCCAATCGCTTAACCAGAATGGCCTAGGGGAAAAATACACGTACCGTTGTAATCGGGCGAGTTTCTACTTTCAGACGCAACAGGAATTTTGGGGTTAGGTCAATCCGTTCGCGAGATATGGGAGTTTGAAGCCAAGAAATGGTTGAGAAGACAACAAATTTTTCGCACTTCTGCTGCTCCAATCGCTTAACCAGAATGGCCTAGGGAAAAAATACACATACCGTTGTAATCGGGCGAGTTTCTACTTTCAGACGCAGCAGGAATTTTTGGGTTAGGTCAATCCGTTCGCGAGATATGGGACTTTGAAGCTAAGAAATGGTTGTCAAGACAACAAATTTTTCGCACTTCTGCTGCTCCAATCGCTTAACCAGAATGGCCTAGGGAAAAAATACACATACCGTTGAAATCGGGCGAGTTTCTACTTTCAAATGCAATAGGAAATTTTGGGTTAGGTCAATCCGTTCGCGAGATATGAGAGTTTGAAGCTAAGATATGGTTGAGAAGACAACAAATTTTTCGCAAATCCGCTGCTCCAAACGCTTAACCAGAATGGCCTAGGGAAAAAATGGACATACCGTTGTAATCGGGCGAGTTTCTACTTTCAGTTACAATAGGATTTTTTGGGTTAGGTCAATCCCTTCGCGAGATATGGGACTTTGAAGCTAAGAAATGGTTGTCAAGACAACAAATTTTTCGCACTTCTGCTGCAACAATCGCTTAACCAGAATCGCCTAGGGGAAAAATACACGTACCGTTGTAATCGGGCGAGTTTCTACTTTCAAATGCAATAGGAATTTTTGGGTTAGGTCAAACCGTTCGCGAGATATGGGAGTTTGAAGCTAAGAAATGGTTGAGAAGACAAAAAATTTTTCGCAATTCTGCTGCTCCAAACGCTTAACCAGAATGGCCTAGGGAAAAAACACACATACCGTTGAAATCGGGCGAGTTTCTAGTTTCAGATGCAGTAGGAATTTTTGGATTAGGTCAATCCGTTCGCGGGATATGGGAGTTTAAAGCCAAGAAATGGTAGAGAAGCCAAAAAATTTGTCACAATTCTGCTGCTACAAACGCTTAACCAGAATGGCCTAGAGGAAAAATACACATACCGTTGTAATCGGGCGAGTTTCTACTTTCAGATGCAATAGGAATTTTTGGGTTAGGTCAATCCGTTCGCGAGATATGGGAGTTTGAATCCAAGAAATGGTAGAGAAGGCAATAAATTTTTCACAATTCTGCTGCTCCAAACGCTTAACCAGAATGGCCTAGGGAAAAAACACACATACCGTTGTAATCGGGCGAGTTTCTAGTTTCAGATGCAATAGGAATTTTTGGATTAGGTCAATCCGTTCGCGGGATATGGGAGTTTAAAGCCAAGAAATGGTAGAGAAGCCAAAAAATTTGTCACAATTCTGCTGCTACAAACGCTTAACCAGAATGGCCTAGAGGAAAAATACACATACCGTTGTAATCGGGCGAGTTTCTACTTTCAAATGCAATAGGAATTTTTGGGTTAGGTCAAACCGTTCGCGAGATATGGGAGTTTGAAGCTAAGAAATGGTTGAGAAGACAAAAAATTTTTCGCAATTCTGCTGCTCCAAACGCTTAACCAGAATGGCCTAGGGAAAAAACACACATACCGTTGTAATCGGGCGAGTTTCTACTTTCAGACGCAACAGGAATTTTTTGGTTTGGTCAATCGGTTCGTGAGATATGGCAAATTGATGCTAAGAAATGGTTGAGAAGACAACAAATTTTTCGCAACTCTGCTGCTCCAATCGCTTAACCAGAATGGCCTAGGGGAAAAATACAGGTACCGTTGTAATCGGGCGAGTTTCTACTTTCAGACGCAACAGGAATTTTGGGGTTAGGTCAATCCGTTCGCGAGATATGGGAGTTTGAAGCCAAGAAATGGTTGAGAAGACAACAAATTTTTCGCACTTCTGCTGCTCCAATCGCTTAACCAGAATGGCCTAGGGAAAAAATACACATACCGTTGTAATCGGGCGAGTTTCTACTTTCAGACGCAGCAGGAATTTTTGGGTTAGGTCAATCCGTTCGCGAGATATGGGACTTTGAAGCTAAGAAATGGTTGTCAAGACAACAAATTTTTCGCACTTCTGCTGCTCCAATCGCTTAACCAGAATGGCCTAGGGAAAAAATACACATACCGTTGAAATCGGGCGAGTTTCTACTTTCAAATGCAATAGGAAATTTTGGGTTAGGTCAATCCGTTCGCGAGATATGAGAGTTTGAAGCTAAGATATGGTTGAGAAGACAACAAATTTTTCGCAAATCCGCTGCTCCAAACGCTTAACCAGAATGGCCTAGGGAAAAAATGGACATACCGTTGTAATCGGGCGAGTTTCTACTTTCAGTTACAATAGGATTTTTTGGGTTAGGTCAATCCCTTCGCGAGATATGGGACTTTGAAGCTAAGAAATGGTTGTCAAGACAACAAATTTTTCGCACTTCTGCTGCAACAATCGCTTAACCAGAATCGCCTAGGGGAAAAATACACGTACCGTTGTAATCGGGCGAGTTTCTACTTTCAAATGCAATAGGAATTTTTGGGTTAGGTCAAACCGTTCGCGAGATATGGGAGTTTGAAGCTAAGAAATGGTTGAGAAGACAAAAAATTTTTCGCAATTCTGCTGCTCCAAACGCTTAACCAGAATGGCCTAGGGAAAAAACACACATACCGTTGAAATCGGGCGAGTTTCTAGTTTCAGATGCAGTAGGAATTTTTGGATTAGGACAATCCGTTCGCGGGATATGGGAGTTTAAAGCCAAGAAATGGTAGAGAAGCCAAAAAATTTGTCAAAATTCTGCTGCTACAAACGCTTAACCAGAATGGCCTAGAGGAAAAATACACATACCGTTGTAATCGGGCGAGTTTCTACTTTCAGATGCAATAGGAATTTTTGGGTTAGGTCAATCCGTTCGCGAGATATGGGAGTTTGAAGCCAAGAAATGGTAGAGAAGGCAATAAATTTTTCACAATTCTGCTGCTCCAAACGCTTAACCAGAATGGCCTAGGGAAAAAACACACATACCGTTGTAATCGGGCGAGTTTCTAGTTTCAGATGCAATAGGAATTTTTGGATTAGGTAAATCCGTTCGCGGGATATGGGAGTTTAAAGCCAAGAAATGGTAGAGAAGCCAAAAAATTTGTCACAATTCTGCTGCTACAAACGCTTAACCAGAATGGCCTAGAGGAAAAATACACATACCGTTGTAATCGGGCGAGTTTCTACTTTCAAATGCAATAGGAATTTTTGGGTTAGGTCAAACCGTTCGCGAGATATGGGAGTTTGAAGCTAAGAAATGGTTGAGAAGACAAAAAATTTTTCGCAATTCTGCTGCTCCAAACGCTTAACCAGAATGGCCTAGGGAAAAAACACACATACCGTTGTAATCGGGCGAGTTTCTACTTTCAGACGCAACAGGAATTTTTTGGTTTGGTCAATCGGTTCGTGAGATATGGCAAATTGATGCTAAGAAATGGTTGAGAAGACAACAAATTTTTCGCAACTATGCTGCTCCAATCGCTTAACCAGAATGGCCTAGGGGAAAAATACAGGTACCGTTGTAATCGGGCGAGTTTCTACTTTCAGACGCAACAGGAATTTTGGGGTTAGGTCAATCCGTTCGCGAGATATGGGAGTTTGAAGCCAAGAAATGGTTGAGAAGACAACAAATTTTTCGCACTTCTGCTGCTCCAATCGCTTAACCAGAATCGCCTAGGGGAAAAATACACGTACCGTTGTAATCCGGCGAGTTTCTACTTTCAAATGCAATAGGAATTTTTGGGTTAGGTCAATCGGTTCGCGAGATATGGGAGTTTCAAGCTAAGAAATGGTTGAGAAGACAACAAATTTGCGCAAATCTGCTGCTCCAAACGCTTAACCAGAATGTCCTAGGGAAAAAATACGGGTACCGTTGTAATCGGGCGAGTTTCCACTTTCAGTTACAATAGGAATTTTTGGG